>NC_141817.1:3496071-3813214 GCF_057944985.1 Cucurbita pepo subsp. pepo
TAAACTTAAGAGCTTTTAGTTGTATAAATTAGGTTGCATCGTGCAAATTATCATTTCAGCTTTATATATAATTTTTTTTTATAAGATCCTTAATATTATTTAATGCTCAATCATTACGTGAATTTTGTGAATTTTTAATAAACAAAATCGTTCGTATATTTTTATCCTTAAGTTGCAGCTATCTTATAAGTGAGAAAAGTCAGACATATTTATTTATCCAATATGATTAAATTTTAATAGTTTTATTTGTATATAATACGTATAGTAAGTGTATATTTCATTTTATTTGGTTATAAAAAAAAAATACAATCAAATAAGATTTAATTCATTAAAGTTAAAACATATTATTTAAAAATAAAATATATATATATATATATATATATATATATATATTAAGAAAACAAATAAAATGAATGTTTATTTATTTATTTATTTATTTATTCATTCATTGAGACAATTTTATAGTTTAATTTTGAAAATTAAAACAAAAATTTCTTTTTATCAACTCCTAATTTTTGTATTTTTTTTTTTTTTTTTTTTGCTAATTATTTTATTTTTATTACGTCAAATTACTAAAATAATAATAACAGTTAAATTTTAATTTAATTTTCATTCCTCTATAAATACAAATTTTAAATATACAAACCCCAGTAGCCACACGGTAAATTCACTTCTAACCACAATTACTCTAGTAAAACCCGGTAAATTTTCACCCATCAAAATAGGCACAATATTTTAGTAAATTTTCACCCACAATATTTAAATATAATTTAATTAATTTTTGCCAAGTTTAGGAGAAAACTAATTATAGTAATAAAAATAATTAAAATAATAATATTTCAAAATAATAAAAATAACCTATTTATACTATTAACTAAAGAAAATAAACTTATTTACCTTAATAAAACATAATTAAAATAATAATATATCATTACTTAAAGTCATAAATTCAAATAATATAATTTATAATCCTAATGTAAATAAAATAACCGATACTAAACTCTTCAAATTATTGTAATTTAAATTATAAATTCAAATTATCAACATTTAACATATAATAATTATTATCTAATTCATTAAGCTAATTTTTTTTTTTTTTAACCCTAGAGAGAGAAAATTTGAGGGAGGTAAAAAAAAAAGTGAAAAAGTGGCCAAGCCGCCAAAAGTAACTGTTTTTTTTTTTTTTAATTCCAAAAAAAATCCAAAAAATGGCTTAGACCGACCGAAAAACTACGGTTCGGGTTCAATTCGAGTCGGTTTTCATTTAAGAAAAAATTAACTATTTTGGTCGATTTTTGAGTTATTACCGTCATATCTGTTAGAACTAGAGCCGACTAATAAGTAAGTCTAGAGATTATTTGGCTTTAATACTTATAAACCAACGGGTTCGACTCGGGTTTTCATTTTTTGTTATATTTTTGCGGTTCGATGACGATTCTACCCTCGAACCGAACCGTAGTTACACCCCTATCAAAACCCTAAACCTAGATAATAACTAACAACACAAATTCACATTAGAGAGAGAAAGAGGAGAGAGAGAGAGAGAGAGAGAATCGTGGGTTAAGAAGTTGGGGGTTTCACGGAGATTAATTAGCTACTAATTACCCTTCTCTCTATAACTGATTCCTCATTAATCTCATCTCTCTCTCTCTTATAATCCAAAATTAACAAACAAAAACAAAAACAAAAAACACTGTCAGAGTTTCAAGTTACTGTCAGAGTTTCAAGTTAGTTTGTTCAGTTTCTTGTCCAAATTCCTTCCTTTTCTTACTCTCTCCCTCTTCAATGGCGGCTCTTAGCTTTTACTCCAATTTCTCCTCTGACCCTTCTTCTTATCATCACCAATTCCACCCTTTTTCCCCTGAAATCTCGCCGGAGCTTTTCCACCTTCCTCCGCCGCAGCTCCTCCCCGATCCCGCCTTCGATTACCTCCCTGCTGCTGTCGATCACTCTGTCTTTTTCCCGACCGCTACTGCTCCGTTCTTCGATGACGTCTCGCCGTTTGTCTTTTCCGATGTTTACCCCTACTTCCCGACTCCTGCCGTCGATTCCTTCGTCCCCGTCTCGGCTGAATTCTTCCCTTGTGATGAATTTGAGTTTTATTGCCCCAAACGTCAGAGGGTCGTGATGGAACAGAGTTTTTGTTATGGTGGTGGCGGCGGTAATGTAGGTGGTGACGGAGGTTATTTTCCTCTGCCGGAGTTTTTTTCCGATCAGTGGGATGGTAGATTGGGCAATGCTGAAATGATGAATAAAGGTGATTGCTTGAAAGGTACACTGACCCCGGCGCCGTTGCCGTCGCCATCGCCGTCGAGTAATAACTTATCGGCGCAGACGATTGCAGCCAGGGAACGGCGGAGGAAGATAACGGCGAAGACGCAGGAGCTTGGCGAGCTGGTTCCTGGTGGGAGCAAGATGAACACTGCTGAAATGTTGAGTTCTGCTTTCAAATATGTGAAATTCTTGCAAGCCCAAGTCGCCATTTTGCAAGTGAAGCAAGAAACAGAGCAAGAACAAGAACAAGAACAAACAGAAACAGAGGATCTTCAGATTCTTGAATCGACAATGATTCAAGAGAAATTGTACGCAGAAGAAAAGTGTTTGGTTCCAAAAGGGTTCGTCCAAAATCTTGTGAATTCCCCTGAGATTCAATCCAATCCGTCCATTTTGAACTCCATCAATCAGATTCTTCGCACGAACAGCAGCTAGAAAAACAGAGGAAGCTTGTTCATCATTTTGTCTTGTTCTTTGTTGTTGTTGTTGTTGCTATAGCTAATCTAAGTTTCTAAGAGTTTTGTTTTTGTACTTAAAACACTTTACTTTAGAGTTTAGAGTTTAGTTTCGATTAGATGCTAACCTCATGATGATCATTAACTGTTCTTTGTAGAACTTTTTCATTTGATTAAATGAAACCCCTTTTCATTTTCTTGGAAATTTTCTCATTCAATTGCTCTAAACAGCTGATTTTTCAGGTTTTTCTGTCAGATTTTCTTGGTTGCCAAACACCCATTTCTCTGTTTTACAAGCAGCAGAGGAAAGATTCTACTAAAACTGCCATTACTGGTATGTCACATGCTCTGTTTCTCGAGAAAATATCAAATTTTCCCGAGAAAAATTAATAGGAGTTCGTAATTATTAAAATTTTCTCGGTTGCCAAACACCCATTTCTCTGTTTTACAAGCAGCAGGTGGAAGATTCTGCTAAAATTCTCATTTGCTCGGTTTCTCGAGAAAATATCAAATTTTCCCGAGAAAAATTAACAAGGAGTTCGTAATTATTAAGATTTTCTCGGTTGCCAAACACTCATTTCCCTGTTTTCCAAGCAGCAGATGGAAGCTTCTGCTAAAACTGCCATTCCTCGTATGCCACATGCTCTGTTTCTCGAGAAAATATCAAATTTTCCCGAGAAAAATTAACAGGAGTTCGTAATTATTAAGATTTTCTCGGTTGCCAAACACACCCATTTCTCTGTTTTACAAGCAGGAGAAGGAAGATTCTGCTAAAACTGCCATTTGCTCTGTTTCTCGAGAAAATATCAAATTTTCCCGAGAAAAACAGGAGTTCGTGATTATTAAGGTAATTGTATTATGATTATAATATCCAGACAAAGATTTAAGGAACTCCCAATAAGAAAATGTTTTTTTTTTTTCTTTTTTTTCTCCAACATAACCGTCGTAGCCACCGAAAATGGCGGCTTCCACTTTCTCCTTGATCACTAACAGTCGAAAATTTAGGGTAACAGTTACAAAGATTCCGCAAAAAAATTCATGTCTTTTCTTAAATATCCCAAAAACTCAAACCTTAATATCTCAGAATCATCAATGGCGGCCATGTCTGCAAATTTCATGTTCTTCCCCCCTTAACAATGGCGGTTTCAACTCCACAGTCTTCAACAACTGTCTTTTAAGCCCTTTTCTTCGCTACTACTCTGCTTCTCCATTGGAGCCTTCAATGGCTGAGATTAAAAATAATAAATAAATAAATAAATAAAAATTCTAAAATATTACAAGTTTCAATTATATCTTTAAATTTAAAAAAAAAAATTAATAAATATTTTTTTTAAACCATGTTTTAAAAATATTTTCAAGCCTTAAAGGGGTTAAATATACTCTCAATATTATATTTAAAATATAGTCGGGTTATTAACACCTTATATTTACCTTTATAAAAAAAAATTAAGATAATTTTGATCTTAAATATTTTTATTTTTAATAATAAGGGTATTTAAAAAAAATTAATTGTATTTTTAAAAAAAAAAAAAAATAGGTAAAGGTATTAACGAAACTAATAATTTAAGTGTATATTTGAAAGAATTCCGAAAATTAAAGGTATTTTTGAAACGGTGTTAATAGTTTTTATCTAAAATTACGATGATATATTTTTTAATTTTATGATATTATCCCGTCTTTTAAAAGTTTATGAATATATTTTAAATAAAATATACATTTATTTATTAATTTTTGTGAGAAAAAATGGTTTGTTTATGACCTAAAATTTGAGTTTTTAAAAATGGCTTTTATTTTCTTAAAACTTTTTTATTTTTAAAACATGGGTTGACTTTTAAACAAAAATCAAATAAAAAAAATTAAATAATTATCAAATGAAATTTAAATTAATTAATTTTTAAAATTTAGAGATAAAATAGAATAACTTTAAGAATATTTTAAAACAATGGAGCTTATCAGACTATGGTACCAACATGTCGTACCTTCGATGCTATGACACAATTGAGCTTGACTAAGTCTCGAGGGTCACCAACCACTTCGAGTCATTAATAGTTGACTGACGTATACGTATGAGTTGGTATGGGTACAAAGTCACTCCTCTTTGTTTATGATTATGCGACAAGTAGATACCCGGTCACTGATAGAGCCATCAATTAAGCCTAAAAACTTTCTTTCATAATTAGAACATATTAATTAATTTGGTATATCTTTTTTACGATGAATTATTTAAAGCTTTTTAAATTTGAGAAACACAACTCTCAGACATACAATCTAAACACCGAGAGAGTTGTAAAACACACCATTAGCTTGTATTCTCGATAGCAATAGATCGAAGAAAAATTTAAATAAATGAAAATCAATCAGACGAAGTATCATCGAAGCGGTACAAGAATTAAGGTTTGAAACGAATTAGTGTAAGCCGTTGTTATTTCTCTCTTGCTTGCTTATATAACGTCTCTTTCAAAAAAATCTCTCTGCCCTCGCTTTCTAAAACTTTCTCTTAAAATCGAGGCCAGAGACTCGAGCATACGTCGCTTGGCCGTAGACAACGCAAGAACGAATTGGCTTAGCTCACTTGTCGTTGGAAAGTGAGTGCCACACAATCATAAGTTCGCTGCCATTAAAAGTTCGATTGTGACAAGTGGTATGTGAGCGAGATTAATAGCAATTGCTCTCTCATTACTGATTCGGAGTATTTTTAATCTTTTTGGTAAATTCGATTTCGTATTATAATTTCTCCAAGAACAAAAATGTCTCGCTGTTTTTGGGAACCCAAAATTCAATCCAGGAGCAAGATTAATAGCAAAAGATTCGGGGGGGCGGGCTGGGCCTTCAGCCAAATGAACATGATTTGATCAACGAAGCATGTTCTACATATTTCGTTCCCAATTTTATTTTTCAGTTCATAGATTTCTTCCTCGTTTCTCTCGACTTGAGTTTCTCTTTTCTACTCAATCCAACTACAAAAATCAAATAAGCCCCACTTTGTTTTCGTCGAATGCAGAAGCCGCACTGACTTCAATCTTTCAAGCTTGCAACGACCATTCTCTTCTTCGTCAAGGTAAGCAATCTCATGCTCATGCCATTGTCAGTGGAATTGATCGAAATGGATATCTGGGTTCTAGGATTTTGGGTATGTATGTGCTTACGGGCAGTCTCGAGGATGCCAAGAACATGTTTTATACGCTTCAATTGGGATGTTCTTCGACTTGGAATTGGATGATTAGGGGGTTTATAATGACGGGTCGGTTTAATTATGCTTTGTTGTTTTATTTTAAGATGTTGGGTGCTGGAATTTCTCCTGATAAGTATACATTTCCTTATGTGGTTAAAGCCTGTGGTGCTTTGAATAGTGTGAAGATGGGTAGGATTGTTCATGAAACTGTTGATTTATTGGGTCTTAAGGAGGATGCCTTTGTGGGGAGTTCTTTAATTAAGTTGTATGCTGAGAATGGTCACTTGAGTGATGCACACTACCTGTTTGATAATATTCCTCAGAAGGATTGTGTTTTGTGGAATGTTATGCTGAATGGTTATGTGAAAAATGGGAACTCTGGTAATGCTATTAAGATATTTTTGGACATGAGACATAGTGAGATTAAGCCGAATTCGGTAACCTTTGCTTGTGTTTTATCGGTTTGTGCCTCGGAGGCAATGCTTGATTTAGGTACTCAACTTCACGGGCTTGCTGTTAGTTTCGGGCTGGAGTTGGATTCTCCGGTGGCTAATACGTTGTTGGCTATGTACTCGAAATGCCAATGCTTAGAAGCTGCGCGTAAACTGTTTGACATGATGCCGCAAAGTGACTTGGTGAGTTGGAATGGAATAATATCTGGGTATGTACAGAATGGTTTGATGAGTGAGGCTGAACATTTGTTTCGGGGGATGATATCTGCAGGAATAAAGCCCGACTCGATCACTTTTGCGAGTTTTTTACCTTGTGTAGCTGAGTTGTTGAGTCTCGAACATTGCAAGGAAATTCATGGTTACATTGTAAGGCATGGTGTAGCTTTGGATATGTTCTTAAAAAGTGCTCTAATTGACATATACTTGAAGTGCAGGGATGTGGAAATGGCACGAAAAATTTTGCGCCAAAGTAGTTCGTTTGATACTGTCGTGTGCACGGCCATGATTTCAGGGTACGTGCTTAATGGGATGAACATAGAAGCAGTGGAGGCGTTTAGATGGTTGCTGCAAGAGAGAATGAAGCCGACTTCTGTGACGTTTGCGAGTGTGTTTCCAGCGTTTGCTGGCTTGGCAGCTTTAAACTTAGGAAAGGAATTGCACTGTAGTATCATAAAAAATAGTCTTGATAGAAAATGTCATGTAGGCAGTGCTGTTCTGGACATGTATGCAAAATGTGGACGGTTGGACCTTGCTCGTCGAGTCTTTGACAGAATGACTGAAAGGGATGCTATATGCTGGAACTCCATGATCACTAGTTGTTCGCAGAACGGCAGACCAAGCGAGGCCATCGATCTTTTTCGTCAAATGGGAATGGAGGGAACTCCATACGACTGTGTGAGCATATCCGGTGCTCTATCTGCCTGTGCAAACTTACCTGCTCTCCATTATGGAAAAGAGATCCATGGCTTCATGATCAAAGGCCCTTTAAGGTCTGATCTTTATGCTGAGAGTTCACTGATAGACATGTACGCTAAGTGCGGAAACTTGAACCTATCTCGACGAGTGTTCAACACGATGCAAGGAAAAAACGAGGTCTCCTGGAATAGCATTATTTCTGCCTATGGCAACCATGGTGATTTGAAGGAGTGTCTTTCTCTGTTCCACGAAATGTTAAAAAACGACATCGAGCCTGACCATGTCACCTTTATTGGCATCATATCTGCTTGCGGCCACGCTGGCCAAGTCGATGAAGGAATTAGATATTACCACCTCATGACAGAGGAATACAGAATCCCAGCTCGAATGGAGCACTATGCCTGCATGGTTGATTTGTTTGGGCGTGCAGGTCGTTTGGATGAAGCATTTGAAACCATAAATAACATGCCATTCCCTCCAGATGCAGGTGTATGGGGAACGCTACTCGGGGCCTGCCACGTTCATGGGAACGTCGAGCTCGCTGAAGTGGCTTCAAAACATCTATTTGATTTAGACCCTCTGAACTCTGGCTACTATGTATTGCTTGCAAATGTGCAGGCTGGAGCTGGAAAATGGAAGAAGGTACTCAAAGTACGAAGCATAATGAAAGAACGAGGAGTTCGAAAGATTCCTGGTTATAGCTGGATCGAGGTCAATAACGCCACCCACATGTTCGTTGCAGCCGATGGAAGCCATCCGCTTACCGCTCAGATCTATTCCGTGCTGGATAGTCTTCTTTTCGAACTGAAAAAAGAAGGGTATGTTCCTCAACTCTACCTTCCAATGCACCCACAACTTCTTATGAGTAAATCATTATCAGAAACTGCTTTACAAGATTGAAAATTCAGAATCATTGATGAAATAGCCAGATTTTTTGTTTATCTGTCTAGTTTACAACATTGTTCTAGAGATAAGATAGATTATGTTATGATAATTTCTTGAGCTGATGATCATGAACTCTTCTAACTTGTCGTCTCCCTTTGTCTGAAACACTTTCCTACAAGAGCTGAAACTTCAATGATATCATTGTTTAGAAGATTTAGAGTCCAAGGAAAAAGAATTTGAAGAAAGAAAGGCTGGAAAAGAGAGTGGGAGAAGAAAAAAGTGTATGAACAATTATTGAGCTGATGAAATATGGGGAAACCCCACATAGAGCCCAATGCTTTGACCCATTAGAGCTTGAAAGGGAACTGAGATTTCACTAAAATATAAATTTTGTGGACACCAACGAATGATAAGACCCTCTGCCTTAACTCATTAATGATATGATGTTAAGCTATGTCCATTCTCCCCATCTCTTGTCTAACCTCCTTTGTCCCTTTCCGTAGTGCATTGTCCTTTTTCCTTTCTTAGATTCACCCTTAAGAAAAGGGTTTAGAGATCCTATACGGTTGGGAGGGGAACGAAACATTTCTTATAACGGTGTGGAAACCTCTCCCTAATAGACGTGTTCTTAATCCGTGAGGCTGACGACGATACGTAACGGGTCAAAGCGGACAATATCTGCTAACGGTGGGCTTGGATTGTTACAAATGGGATTAGAGCCCAGACACTGGGCAGTGTGCCAGCGAGGACGTTGGGTCCCCAAGGGAGGTGGATTGTGAGATCGCACATCGGTTGGAGAGGGGAACGAAACATTTCTTATAAGGATATGAAAACCTCTCCTTAGTAGACGCGTTTTGAAACCACGAGGCTGATAGTGATGTTTAACGGGTCAAAGCGGACAATATCTGTTAGCGGTGGGCTTGGGTTGTTACAAATGAGATCAGAGCCCAAACACTGGCCAATGTGCCAGAGAGGACGTTGGGCCCCCAAGGAGGGTGGGTTGTGAGATCGCACATTGGTTAGAGAGGGGTACAAAACATTTCTTATAAGAGTGTGAAAACTTCTCCTTAGTAAACGCGTTTTAAAACCGTGAGGCTGACGACGATATGTAACGGGTCAAAGCGGACAATATCTGCTAATGGTGGGCTTGGATTATTACAAATGGTATCAGAGCCCAGACACTAGGCAGTGTGCTAGCGAGCACGTTGGGTGCGCAAGGGGGGTAGATTGCGAGATCGCACATCGGTTGGAGAGGGGAATGAAACATTTCTTATAAAAGTGTGAAAACCTCTCCCTAGTAGACGCGTTTTGAAACCGCGAGACTAATAGGGATATTTAATGGATCAAAGCGGACAGTATCTACTAGCAGGGGGCTTGGGCTGTTACAATAACAAACTTCAAATTAAATAAGTCGAGATTTGGAACAATCTTTCGTGATAACGTAAGAAGCCTAGATATGACTATTATATGCATTTCTAGACACAACAAGAGCATGTTTATCATTTTTATATTAGAAATTTCAATGTTTATAAGTTTACCCATTTATATGCTCGAAGAAATGAGTGACGTGATAAGCGTTGGACACATGTCTAATAAATGTTGGACCTATATTATCTCTGTACAGCTAGTGTCTAACACATCTATTGTGCTAGCCAATGTTCGATACGTATCCAACAAGTGTCAAACCAGAAAACATAAACTCAAAGACTTCGAACATAAGTCTTAATATCAAATTAGAAAACATAAACTCAAAGACTTCGAACAAAAAGTCTTAATATCAAATTAGAAAACATGAACTCAAAAGGGTTGAACAAAAGTCTTGATAGGCAGGCGACGTGGGACAAGTTATATAGCTAGAACCAGCTATTGTGAATATGAAAGCTTATAAAATTAATGATAAAAGTTTGACGTAATGCTTGGTTGGTTCTCTTAATCAATTAATTAAACGCCGCATTTGAGTTGTAGCTTTCTCACCTTCCCAAATTGTTAAAATATAGTTTTTATCTCTAAACTTAGAAAAACGTCGTTCTCGATCGCTTAAAGTCAAAAGGTTTAAATTTAGCCCTTATCGTTAAAATTTGAGTTTAATAATTGACGAGACCGTGACATGATCTGTTTTGTTGTCTTTTTTTTTAGTTCAACCACATACAGGTTGGAAGGATTCGAACATTTGACTTTCTTGCTCGAGAGTATAGGTCGTTTTATTGTCAATTACCGTCCACGTATAATTAATAGTATAACAGGCAAAACCCACGACTAGCAGATATTGTCCGCTTTGGCTCTCACGGTTTTAAAATGCATATGTTGGGGAGAGGTTTCTATACTCTTATAACGAATGTTTCGTTCCTCTCTACAATTGATGTGGGATCTCACAATTCACCCCTTTGGGGCCCAACGTCATTACTGGCACACAACTCGTTTGTAACTACTCAAGCCCACCGCTAACATATATTATCCGTTTTGACTCATTACGTATCGTCATCAGCTTCATGATTTTAAAACTTGTCTATTAGGGAGAGGTTTTAACTAACAAATGATTCATTCTCCTCTCCAACCGACATATAATCTCACAAAAAGTGTGTCATAACATGAAAATTACAGTCGAATACGGATCGACAAAGACTTCTTTTTCCCATCGACATGAATATCCTTAACCAATAGATCAAACGTTTGAACGGATAGACAACAAAGAAAATTGGATAAAAGTGTTCAAATTTCTTTAGAAGGAATGCAAAGAATTAAAATTCCTCCCATGTTTGGTGAACAATTAATGTTCCAAATCTGTTCTTGGGAATCTGATTCCAAAACATTGGATGTTCGTTACAACAGAACAATCTAAAAAAACAGCACAATTGCCAGCTCAAACCTTGGAAGCAAATCTCTGTTGTGTACTAAATCAACAAAAAAAAAAAAAAAAAAAAAAAAACAATGTGAAAATTAGCTGTCTTCTTCAAGAACATGAAATTTTTTCAAGCACATGCACCAGCTGTCACTTCAAAATCAACCCAATTTGAATGCCAACCATTCAAGGTTAATTCATAATAATGAAAAAGCTAACCTTTCCGCGTTTTGATTGGGATCTCGTGTTCACGATCTTTTCGGTTTGAAAATAGTATAGTTTAGTTAAAAGTTGATGGGTTATTTTAATTCATATCAATTATGATAGAGAATTCAGACGTACCGTAATATGATTAAAAAAGTTTCATCAAACCTATTGGTTGATTTCGATCTTTTCGGTTTGAAAATAGTACAGTGGGTTATTTTAATTGGTATCAATTATGATAGAGGAATTCAGACGTGCGTGCCGTGATCAGGTTAAAGATGATTGAAAATGTTTCATCAAAACTACTGATTGATCTCAATCTTTTCAGTTTGAAAATAGTATAGTTTAGTTGAAAATCGATGGATTGATTATTTTAATTGATATCAATAATGAAAGAGGAACTCAGGTGGTGCCGTGATAAGATGATTGAAAAGCTTTCCTCAAACCTATTGGTTGATCTCGATCTTTTCGGTTTGAAAATAAGATAGTTTAGTTAGAAAGTAATGGGTTATTTTAATTGATATCAATTACGATAAAGGAATTCAGACGTGTCGTGATAAGCATTGATATCGTTTGTTATATATTTCAATATAATGGAAGTCCCTTTTCTAAAAAGGTATACAATTTGACTTAAATGACCTAAGCTATATGATAGCAAATGCAAAATTGGATGGTCTAAAATAAATATCGAAAGCATCAATCATAATATGAACGGGTTGAAAAAGTTATACCCAAAAAAAAAAAAAAAAGGTTTGAAAAAATCATAGGATCTCAAACTGTTATAAATACGTTGTCAATAACTATTCAGATAGTTACAGAAAAAATATAGGACAACAGTGATAGAATTACTTTCAACAAATAAAATACGTACACCGATATAGTGACACTGAGCTTGAGTAAGAGAGCGGAGTTACCTCTCTTGAAGTAATAACAGCTTATTTATACGAGGGTTCGGTTAACTAAGTTAGGTTATTCGTGGGTTTCTTCAGTTAGGGGAGTTCACGATACCCGCCTCATTAGGATTATGGGCACAACGAGTTCATGTCGAGGCTGACAAGGGTTAGGTCAAAAGACGTTATTCTGTTTCTTCTTATGGTTCGATTACTTTTAGCCTCATCCTTATTTTGTTTTACCTTTTTTAGTTTATTCGTTTGGTCCAAAATTACCCGAAACAATAATACATTTAATTTTTAAAAAGCGTTCGATAAATTTAATTTGTTTATTTATTTATTTTAGTTTATAAATTTTGATAGAGAATATGAGAGGAGAAAAAAATAAAGGAAAAGAAATATATTCCCTTTCTTTTCAAAGGAAAAAAATCCCCAAAAAATCCCTTTTTCTTTTTCTTTTTCCAAAAAATCTTTTTCTATAATATAATTATCCCATTTTAAAGCATGTGAAGTATTTTTTTAATTAAGCATCCGACAAGAACATATATTCTGTTTAGTTCAATAATAATAATAATAATAATAATAATAATAATAATAATAATAATAATAATAATAATAATAGATATAGCTCAATTAATTTTTTTCAAAATTTATAAATTGTCCAAATTTTTTTTTATAATTGTTAGATCTCGACGAAGGGAGATCGACTGATCTTGACTCTTTTCCGACTCAAAGGGCCTTGAAAAGCGGAAGAAAAGTTGTTGTTTTGAAGTGAGCGGTAAAAGTAAGGTACTTGTCCCTACCGAGATTTGGCTTCATCTTTTATTCTCTTTTTGACTTCGTTCAATTATCGTAATTATCGTACTAGTTTTGTTATTATTCCAGCTCATTTCATTCTAACTCGAACAATTTAAATCTCCCGCTCTACCTATAACAGTAAGGTAGACTTTTCTATTCGGTTTTTTTGGAGCATTTTTATGTTGGGTGACCTCCCGAAAATTTTTCTAGAAAGCATGTAAGTAAAAACAGAACATGTTGGTCTGTGAAGATAGTTTTTGCTCTTAAACGTGAAGGGTAAGTAACGTGACTATATTGCACGGGAACGTTGAGGTCATCAGGTACCGAACCCAGATTCCAGATTTTGATAACGAACTCTAATTTCGAAGATTATTCTTATGCATGTGAATGGTTTGAATTTGTTGATATTCAAGGCAAATTAAAAAAAGTAAAGAGCATGCCTATTTGTACTATTGTCTGTGCCTTTAATTTGCATATCATTATGAACTCTTAACATGGACTGTTTTTGGTTTACTGTTTATGAGCAAGTTAATGTTATATCACGTTCGTTGTCGTTCGAAAATTATTGTTCTAAGCCACGAGACTTGATCGACAACGCCCACGTAAGATGTCGATGTTGTATTGACGTGTTGCTGGTGTTGTTGATCGTGTTGTCTAGATAATGACGGAGAGGAAAAAATGCTGATTAGTGATGTTGATAATAAAAATTAAAAAGTAGATCTAAAGTTTTAGATCTGAAGATGATGTAATGTTATACCAAACTTGAATAATGTCGTCTTATATCGAAAAGAAATTTGTATTATTAATTTCGTTTTCGTTTCTTAGAGTAATTTATAGGTTGGGTATCGAATTAATACTTGAGCTAATTCATACTTAAAATGTCGAGATAATATTGAAAAGGACAAATTTATGTCATAGTCTTGGTACTTTAAATATCATATTGATATTAACTTCTAAGCACGGGTAAATTTAGGAATTGCGTGTTCTAATTTTTGTTACTAAATTCATGCTATCATCCCCTCGAGCACTACATGTGGCGGAGAGTACAGAAAACAACTATTTGTGAAGTGTGAAACAACTTAACCGAGAGAGAGAAAGGAAAATCAAACGACCGAGGTACAACAATGGCGATCGAAACGAAGATCTAGCTAAGAAGAAGAACTATAACAACTCAAATCCACTGCTAACAGATATTGTCCGTTTTGACCCGTTACGTATCGCCGTCAACCTCACGATTTTAAAACATGTCTGCTATATAGAGGTTTTCACATCCTTATAAGGAATGTTTTGTTCCCCTCTCCAACCGATGTGGGATCTCACAACCCACTTCCCTTGGGGGTCCAGCGTCCTCGCTGGCACACCGCCTAGTGTCTAGCTCTAGTACCATCTGTAATAACCCAACCCCACCGCTAATGGATATTGTCCGCTTTGGCCTGTTACGTATCGCCATCAACCTCCCGATTTTAAAACGCGTCTACTAGAGAGAGAGATTGAATTGATTGATAAAACAACATGACGTATTGATGCAATCCTCGAACGAAGGAAGGAAGGAAGGAAGATTATATGATTTAACACCAAATTGATTAAGGATTAAAGGAGTAAAACATGAATTGTAAAGAAGAAAGTAGGGCATCACTTTCACATGAAATATTATCCTCATAATGATACCTAAGTGGGCTTGGAATTGTGGCCACCAAATGACCCTTTCAAACCATCCCAATCATCCACACTCCCATCCCTTCACACCTTCTTCAAACTCCATTAATGCTCCCACCATTTTTCCTTTTTTCTTTTTCTTTTCAAGAAAAATGTCTTTTTCATTACTAAAATCCCATTCCACCCCCTACCATCTCCATAATTCTCTCCGTTTTCGGCTCGTATTGTTCGGACTCACATGTCTTCTAAGGTTTAGGGTTCAAGGTTCAAGGTTCAGGGTTCAGGGTTCAGGGTTCGGACTCACATGCCTTCTAGGGTTTAGGGTTCAGGGTTCAGGGTTCGGACTCACATGTCTTCTAGGGTTTAAGGTTCAGGGTTTAGGGTTCGGACTCACATGCCTTCTAGGGTGTAGGGTTCAGGGTTCAGGGTTTGGACTCACATGCCTTCTAGGGTTTAGGGTTTAGGGTTTAGGGTTTAGGGTTCAGGGTTCAGGGTTCGGACTCACATGCCTTCTAGGGTTTAGGGTTTAGGGTTTAGGGTTCGGACTCACATGCCTTCTAGGGTTTAGGGTTCAGGGTTTGGACTCACATGCCTCTAGGGTTTAGGGTTTAGGGTTTAGGGTTCAGGGTTCAGGGTTCGGACTCACATGCCTTCTAGGGTTTAGGGTTTAGGGTTTAGGGTTCAGGGTTCAGGGTTCAGGGTTCGGACTCACATGCCTTCTAGGGTTTAGGGTTCGGACTCACATGCCTTCCAGGGTTTAGGGTTCAGGGTTTGGATTCACATGCCTTCTAGGGTTTAGGGTTTGGACTCAGATGCCTTCTAGGGTTTAGGGTTCAGGGTTTAGGGTTCGGACTCACATGTCTTCTAGGGTTTAGGGTTTAGGGTTTAGGGTTCGGACTCACATGCCTTCTAGGGTTTAGGGTTCAGGGTTCAGGGTTCGGACTCACATGCCTTCTAGGGTTTAGGGTTTAGGGTTCAGGGTTCGGACTCACATGCCTTCTAGGGTTTAGGGTTTAGGGTTTAGGGTTTGGACTCACATGCCTTCTAGGGTTTAGGGTTTAGGGTTCAGGGTTCGGACTCACATGCCTTCTAGGGTTTAGAGTTTAGGGTTCGGACTCACGTGCCTTCTAGGGTTTAGGGTTCGGACTCACATGCCTTCTAGAACCAGAGATCTCCAAGCCTGTTCGTACGATTAGCCAGCCTTCCAGCGAAAAAAGAGTAGACGTCTCCCATGCTACAGTTCCCTACAGCTCGAACCCAGTGTTACATTAGGTTAAGCATGCTACCCTCCTAGGCATCTTAATCTAGATCTTGTTCGTTTAGAAATCGAACCATCAACTTTTGAGATGACTAACCTAAGATATGTTTGGTTATTATATTTTCTCGAGATTAATTGATTTATCAAGTAATTTCAATCCTATTTAAAAAATTTCAAACCTAAAAAACTTTAAGATACCGAAACTTAAAATATCTAGAATTTGGCATCTAAGGTAGAGGAATTATTCGAGGAGATGTATCTCGAGATTTATTTATCTCAAAATTTATTTATGGGTAATAATGAAATAGGACCAAAAAAAAAAATTATGTAAAAAGTGTGAAAAGTATTATTTGATATTCAAAATAAATAGTAAATTTAGGTACACTTTAATGAAAAGTGGTGATAATTGGCATCTTTTTTGTTCGGTTTTTTATTTTATTTTATTTATTTTTTGTTTCCTTATTTCCTTTTCTCCAACTAAGCATAATAGTGTGTATTTGTCGTCACAAAGGGAGAAAACAAGAGAGAGAAACAAACACATTAATTAAGAGAGAGAAAACCATAAGGGTTGGTCCTCCTAACGCCACCTACCCTAAACTATATAATATATATATATATATATATATATATATATATATATTTCTTAAATTATTTTTTTATTAAATTTTTAAAATAAACGGAGATAATTAACGTGGGAAACCCGATTCCTACAAAAATAAATAGAGAATTTTGCAAGATGGAGAATGAAATAGGTTGCGAGAATGGGATGTAGAAGGTTTTTTCGTCCCCATCTTGTCTCGTGGACATCTCTACTGCCCTGTTTCCGTCTTTGTTTAACTGATTGAGAGAAATCTCTCTTCTCGATTTTTCATTTAAACGAGGATTTCCTACTCGAAACACGGATTAAATGGATATCTCTAATTTTAATAATAAAAAAAAAATTATTTTTTTTTTATCGTAATGACTCATGTCCAAAATTATTATCAAGATTTGGAATTTGAAGTTGACATTCTTCAGCGACATGGTTACGCTACTTACTATTTGCTTTTAAGAGTGAAGACGGTTTTCATTGACCAACCAGTATATTTTTCGTCACTCACGTGCATATTAAAAAAAATTCATAGGAGGTCACAACATAGAATCGTTTCAAGCAAAACATGCTCCTTAACTATTGAGTTTCTATGCTTGAGCCACTGAAGAAAAAGGTGAACTATGTTGGTATAGGTAGTAACTTTCATTTTCTTTTAAGTCTTTCTTAGTCATATTATTCTTTAAGGGTATTGCATGTCCAACACCTTTCGCGTTGGTTTGTCCCCAAACCACACCTTACTAGAAGAGAGATGTATCAGTTTGATACTATTTGTAACGACCCATGTCCATAATTCAAAATTCGAATACTAAATCCTAATCCAATTCTTGGACATGAGACATTAAATTTGTAACAACCCAAATTCATTGGTAAGCAGATATTGTCCTCTTTGGGCTTCCCCTCAAGGTTTTTAAACGCGTCTACTAGCAGTGAATCTAAGCCGTTTGTATCAGCCTTCTTGCTGTTCTCCGAAGGGGGTAGACACGAGACAGTGTGCCAGTAAGGATGCTGGGCCCCGAAGGGGGTGGTTTGGTGGTGGCCCCACATCGATTGGAGGAAGAAAAGAGTGTCGTTGGGCCCCGAAGGGGGTGGATTGTGATGTCCCACATTGGTTAGGGAGGAGAACAAAACACCATTTATAAGGGTGTGGAAACCTTCACCTAATTAAAATAGAATAGACCTTTGATACAATAATGAGAGTGGATATTATATTTTTTTTTAAATTTTATTTTATTGAAAACAAGATTGGATATGTAATTATTGAGCATATGGCATATTCAAATATGTGGGAATTAAATAATTGAGAGCGTGAGGAATGGAATTTAATCTAATAAGAGAGGGCATTTTGGAATTTCGACAAAATTATATTATTATTATTATTATTATTATTATTTACAGAAAATAACAAAAAACATTTAATCTACTCCAATTTAAAAACATTATCTTATAACTGTAAATAATTAAATAATTATATAATTATATAATGTCCAAAATAAAAGGTCATGTCACGTTTTATTCAGGCATTATCATCCACGAATCGTACATGGCGCAATTAAAAAAATGGAAGAGTAAATGAAAATTCTTTTAATTACGTCATTCCCCAAAATATATATATATATATATACACGTACAAATTAAATTATAAATTTTAAAATTTTTAAGACACGTTCTGTAACAACCTAAGTTTGGTCTCTTCAAAGGCCCAGTGTCTTCGAGAGGTTTCCGAGATCTCATGATCCACCCTCCTTAAGGGTTAGTGTCCTCATTAGCACACAACTCGCTATCCAGCTTTGATATTATTTGTAATAACTCAAACTCACCACTAGCCGATATTGTTCTTTTTGAGCTTCCCTTCTAGTTTTCCTCTCAAAGTTTTAAAACGGCTGGGTAAAGTTTTCACACCCCAACCGACGTGAGATTTCACACGTTTAAAGATTTATTAGTCATTTTTAATAATTTATTAAATATCTTTTTAAAAAATAATTTATTTTAAACATAAATTTAAATGTTAAAATTTTAACCATTAAAATAATTTTGTCTAACCATTTAGACAATTTCCCAGAATATTACGCCAATCTAATAACTTTAATTTCCCAAAATGGGTATCAACTCATTTAATAGATGGTATTCCTTAAGCTAAAATTCACATACTTCAGGAGGGTAATAAAGGAAATTACATTTACCCACTAATTTTAATATTAAATAATTAAACCCTAAAATAAAAAAAGCAAGAAAATTAATATTTCTATTTATTGAACAATTAAAAAAAAAATTAACGTTCTTAATTATTTAACAAAATTTTAATTTAGTCCATATTTTTTTAAATAGATTTTTATGGATTTATACGCCTTATCGTGTTGTTGGATTCCAAGTTTGTATGAATTTCTCGAGGTCGACTTCAAAGTCATAATCGAGATTTTCGTAAAAGAAAAGAAGACCGAGTACCAAGGGAGTATCCGTATACATAAAATACCGACACGTATTAAAATAATTTTTTAAAATTTCTTGAAATTATTTATTTAATTTTTTTTATAGTAATTTATGAATTTATTATTTATAAAGTTGGAATGCGTAAAAGAAATGTTAATTATCCATAGCCAGAAGTATATCATATGACGTGAAAGATACTTGAAATTTGAAAATGGTCCACAATGGCATGACGTGGCTGTCAATGCTGTGGTCCCACCTTTTGTCTCCTCAATTGGTCCCCACACTCTTTATTTATTTATTTATTTATTTTTATTATTATTTTATTTATCTTTTTACACTTTTGCCCTCTGTCTTCCACCCCCATCAAAAAGAAATCCCCTTTATATATTCTCTTCCATTTCGCTTCCTCCGTTCATCATTCTCTGTTTTCTTTTCCCATTTTCTCTCTATTTCTTCCCTCTCTGTTTCCGCCATGTCAGCCGCCGTAGCAGCCGCCGCCGCCGCCGCCGCCCTAGCCCGACGGAGCTCCTCCTCTTCCTCCTCTTCCTCCACTACCTCCAACCGATCCTCCTCCGGCTCTTTCTACAGTCAATACTACCCGTCGCCCTCTGTATCGGTCCGACAGCCGCCATTGGCCAGCCGGTATGAGTGCCGGAAACGGCTAGACTGGAGTAAATTCCGGCAGTATCTGAGAAGTCGGTGCCCGACATTGAGCCTCTCCACCTGCACCGGAGCGGATATTGTCGAATTCCTCTGCTATTTAGACGAATTCGGCGACACCAAAGTACACACCGACACCTGCCCTAATTTCGGCCACCGCTACCCGGTCGATCCCTACTGCGATTGCCCCACCCAACAACCGTGGAACAGCGTCGCCGGTCTCATCAGCCGCCTCCGCGTCGCCTTCGAGGAAAACGGCGGCAACCCAGTCACCAACCCCTTTAACGCCGTCGATGTCAAAATTTACCTCGACGACATTAAGGACTCCCAAAACAGATCCCGAGGAATTGATCGGTAAGAACAAAAAACAGTAAAAATAGCGTTAACTGAAACACCCACTTTCTTTTCTTACACCGCCGCCGAGCTCGGCGGCTATGGCGGATTCCGATCCCAAATCTTACCGGACTGGTTTGATTTTCCTCCATAGCTAAGAATTTCAAGGAAAATTTGACTGAAAACGCTTACTCCTCTGGATTCGTTGTACAAATTAAAGAACCCAACAACATAATTTATTTTTTCTTCCTTTTATGTAAGAATCTAAAGCAAAATATTAGATTGGGTTCTTCACATCTTGTTTGTATTATTTAGCAAATTGATTCAATTATATGAAATGGGTTTTGTTCTAATTTGTTTAAGATATTGAAATTTTAGGTCATGATGTGAATTAAAGTTTGGCATAAAAAAAAAAAAAAAAAAAAATCCCCATTTGATAAATAAGAAGTTTCCTAGAATTGTTTTTTTTTTTTAATTTTCACGACCTAGAATCATTAGCTATAATCATATCTTATCGATAAAATTATGCTCGGGATTACCCTAAATCAATCTTAATTATTCAGATTAAGAGTTCGACTTATATTAAATTAATTGACGTAGGTTCTTAATTAATTCATTTAAGTTCTTTTAAATTTCATCCACTTGTTATTTAATTTTTATTTATTAATAATTTAAAGTTCGATAAAAAAATATTTTAATATTTAAATCGAAAGATATAATTAAAATAATGAACGAGTCCAATAGAATTTAGTTTTGACTTTTAATTTTGTAAATTTTTTTAATAAGATAAGAACATAATCACTAGATTAATTAATTTTTTAAAACGGATATTATAGGAATAACCTTGTTTTCCAAGTAATGCAAAAATAATAATAATAATAATAATAATTAAATTAATTAAGACCAAGAACAAGTCATCAAAAATATAATTTTTTAATTAAGAATATCTTTTTTTCTTCTCTCTCCTCTTTGTTAACTTATGCAAGTACCTTATAGTACACAAGAATTTGACAAAATAATAATAATAATAATAATTAAAATTAATATTAATTATAGGGTTGAATTTATTTCAAATGTAATTTTATAGCCACATAAATTAAAGTTGTAGGCCATATTATAGATATTTCCACGTTATTTACCTCCAAAATTTCCCTTTTTTTTTTTTTTTTTCAAATAAATGGTGGGGAAAAGAGCTGACTTTTATTGACCTTTTATTTTAAAAAATGACCTAACTTTGTTTTTTTTTTTTTTTTAATTTTTAAATGTCAATATTATTTGTGGAAATAGGTGGTTTTGGATCATATTTTTGTCTTGTTGCCCTTTTTTTTTTCCTTTTTTAGGTA
This sequence comes from Cucurbita pepo subsp. pepo, assembly GCF_057944985.1. NCBI lineage: Eukaryota > Viridiplantae > Streptophyta > Magnoliopsida > Cucurbitales > Cucurbitaceae > Cucurbita > Cucurbita pepo. The sequence goes on from NC_141817.1 coordinate 3,517,225, forward strand.
ATTATGATTATGATTTTGATTAAAAATATTGATAATTTATTATGTATAAGCAAAAGTTTAGTTAAAAATACACGTAATATATTAAGAACGCTCTATTTTATTTGTTGATTTGATAAAGCGATATGGTAACTTTGGAGTGAGAGATAATGCGTTCATACTCTTTTGATATTAGACGTTTATTTATTTATTTATTTATTTATTTATTTACGGATATTGATGGAAGATATATTTTATTCTTATGTCCAGAATTTAGAGGTTTTTGGGCTTTTGGGTTAATTTTGAAACCCGTGATTGAATGATAGTTTTTTTAGGTTGGGTTAAGAAAATCTTTTAGACTAACCTGAATTTTCGAGTTGATTTGGTTAGTGACTGGACTTGGTTGGATATGTGTATACATACCCCTGGCCCTGGCTTGATTGGACACGTTAACTCGTCGCCGAACGCCACAGAAAAGAAAAGACTTGTATGATATTATGATGAACATAAATATCGAAGACATGCGTTCGTACTAAGATAATATAACAGGGAAGTATCCTGATGCATATGACATATATACATGCATGAGGTCCCCATGATTTACATTCATAGCATAGCATTAACATTATTCATTTTCTCCTTTCATCCATGACATCACATAACCCGTCGCATATCTTTACATGGCAAGACATAGCATGACATACATAGTATTTGATAAGCGCCAATTTGCAAAGCTAGAGGTTCTTTTAGGATCTTTGCAAACTTTCACGAATAAAGCTAACATAACGGATGATTCAAAAATAATTTAGAGACTTATTGGATTAAAATTGAAATATTAGAGTACGGTTTAGATAATGCCCGACATTAAAGTGAAGGTCCAAACTCAGTCGTAGTCTAGTCTCCCTACGAGCTTAAGTCACTGTTTGGGTCTGCGTCGAGCTGACCCAACGTACAATAGTTAAGCACCTGACCCAACTTTTAAGTTAGACTCATTAAATCAATGTTTGGATTGAACTTAGCGTACTATTTGAATCTCCGGTCGGACGGGTCCAATCTATAATAACCAAGCCCATGACCCAACTTTTTTAATTTTACTCATTTAATCCAAGTTTGAATTTCTCCCAATTTTTTTTTACTATCATTTTCAATTTTTTTTTGTTATAATTTTCAAGAATGATTTGAATTGTTTATTGAATTTCAAAAATTAAGAGAAAATCTTAAAATTTTAATTTAGTTTTTTTTTTTTTAAATAAGAGTGTGAATAATAAATTTTATAAATATAAAATTTTAAATCTAAAACTAAAAATTTATATTTATTAAACTCTTTTAAATAATTCATAATTTAACAAAAAAAAGAAAAAAAAAAAGGATAAACATTGAATATTTATCCGAATTGCTATTCCATAGAAGGAACTAGCGTTCGTCTCTCCGTCGAGCTCCGCCGGCGCCGATATCCGGAGAAGGTTTAGACAATTGCCGGACGAGGTGTAGACGACTGCCGGACAAGGTGTGAACGATTGCCGGACAAGGTGTGAATGATTGCCGGACAAGGTGTAAACGATTGCCGGACAAGGTGTGAACGATTGCCGGACAAGGTGTAAACGATTGCCGGACAAGGTGTGAACGATTGCCGGACAAGGTGAGAACGCTTCTATATAATTATAGAACGGAATTGCAGAGGTTAAGTATTATCTAAGTTTTCCACGGAGAATTAGGTCGTTGCAATATGATAAAATGCCCTTTGAGCCGCAGATAGAACAGGAACAGCCGGGAATAATGATGTAATCATATTGCAAGATTCAGGGAGAGATTGTTCCACCGTCATTCTGGAAAATACTCCAATTGCTGTCGTACAAAGAGCAGTTAGTTTTTTTCTTGCTTTTACCTTTGCGTTTTGATGTTTACTCCGTGTTTCTACTTGGTGCCTGAGAGTTCGATTGGAGTGTATTGGTATTATTCATGAACTAGGAGTAGTTCCAAAATGGTGGGAGTAATAATGGCGAATGCAAATTTGTGCATCCCTTGTTGTGAAGGAAATGGATTTCCGGCACTGCATTGTACCCAGAATTCCCATTATTTATTAGGGTTTTCGTTTTTTACTAGTTCGGTATCTGGAAGTGGCTTAAATTCTGGCAGTGCGAAGAGCAGAGTTTTAAGGCACAGGGGACATAAATGTGGAGCAATTAAGGCTTCATCAAAGGGAGAATCTGATATTCGATTGGCAAGTGGGAATCTCCTCGAAAACGATTTTCAGTTTAAGCCATCTTTCGATGAATATGTGAGGGTTATGGAGTCCGTTAGATCTAGAAGGTATAAGAGGCAGTCGGACGATCCTAATAAGATGAAGGAAAATGCGAGTGCAAAGAGCGCTGAAAGCACTTCCATTTCTAACATAGTGACTGATGTTCAAGGAAATATGGACGTAAAGAAAAAGGTTATATGTGTTGATCAGGAGGATTTGTTTGATAATTCAGAGAGAATTACACGTAAAATAGATTTGTCGGGAAATAAATTTGATAGCAAAAGGAAAGGGGTTACAAGATCAAAGGATGAGCTTAAAGGTAAGGTGACACCTTTTGACTCACAGGTAAATGATAAACAACATGTAGAGAAAAGGAATGGAAACTGGTCGAATTACATTGAGCCAAAAGTAACTAGGTCGAACCATGGTAAACGACTTCATTTTAAGGCTAATACATTGGATGTGAAAAGTGAAAGCCACGGAGTACGTTATGGAAGTTCCATGAAAATATCGGAAAAGATTTGGGCTGATGACGACACTAAACGAACTAAGGATGTTCTGAAGGTTGGGAAGTATGGTGTTCAGCTCGAAGGAAACTATATACCCGGTGACAAGGTTGGTAGAAAGAAAACTGAGCAGTCCTACAGAGGGTTATCCAAAAGTGGTAAGCAGTTTCATGGATTTACAGAAGAGAGTAGCTTAGAGGTCGAACATGCTGCCTTCAACAGTTGTGATGCAGAAGACATAATGGACAAACCAAGAGTTTCAAAGATGGAAATGGAAGAGAGAATCCAGATGCTTTCTAAGAGGTTTGCTGTCCCTTGCTCACTTCTTTTGCTGAAAGTTTAAAATTAACTTGATACAAGTTTGAGACCACAACTAATACCTTATTTGATATGCTTGCTTCGTTTTTTTGGTATCTATTATTTGTCCTCGTACTTGACTTATAAGCGAATTGTAATATTAAACTTTCAGTTCAATCCAATTAAACTTTGAACTTGAATAGTCTGTGAAATTAATGCTCTCAATTAGTTAAATCTCAATGGACGAGGTTGTTTTTGTCTGGTTTCTCTGGTTGTATTTTATAGTTTGGTCAGGATATTTTATTGTTAAGTTCAGGTGCTTTATTTCAGGGTTGACTTTAAGTATTTCTGTGGAATTTTTTGTGTTGTGCTGCCTGAATTTCAGGTAATTTATAGGCAATAATCTAATTTAGTTTGAAGATTATTAACTTCACCTCTTATTCAATTATGGATTCTTGTGTTCAATCTAAAAACTTAGAAGTCTACTAAGCTAAATATAGGAGAGGTAAAAATGAAAATTTCTCCTTTTATTCCTTCTCCTCCCCCTTTTCCATCCTTGTTTCAATAATATAATGGAGTATTCTCGTAGAACTTGCATTTGGTTATAACTCAATTCCATTGAGATAATATATGTTAATGCGTTCAAATGATGATCATGAACTGTTACTAAACTATTGTTTATATTTTTCTTTTCTCTCACACATTCACTGCTGGCTCTTGAGCTATTCATTATATGCAGACCTCTCTCAAAATCATCTCCAACATTTTTTATGATTTGAAATTAATTACTAATTCGCACTCGACTGTACTACGAGGGGATTCCATGAATACGAATAAAATATCAATTACTTGAATTTTGTGGATTATATCAATTGTAATCACATTTACTTTTCAATGATAATAACAAAGACTTAATGCTTCATTAGACTTTTCATATTAATTCATTTGAATTGATTTTTTTTTAACAGATTAAATGGTGCAGACATTGATATGCCTGAGTGGATGTTTGCTCAAATGATGAGGAGTGCAAAGATTAGATATTCAGATCATTCAATATTAAGGGTTATTCAAGTGTTGGGTAAGCTAGGAAATTGGAAACGAGTGCTTCAAGTCATCGAATGGCTTCAAATGCGTGAACGGTTCAAGTCACATAAGCTGAGGTGTTTCCCTATTTCTCACCTTTACTGCTTGATTTATGTAGTGAAAGTTCTTGCCATGATACTTCAAAAGAATAACAATGGCCTACAATGCCTTTCCTCTGTCTAGAACTGTAACTTAGATTTCTACTTGTTGGGCCTTCCATTAATTTTCAAGACCACAAGTGAGAGGGAGTGTTTGGGGCGGGCATGGGTGCTCTGAGTCTAGGAAAACAAAGCTCCAACTCCTGGTCAGAGATGCCCACAGGGCAGGGTGGGATGGGAAGCTTCCAATTTCAATCCCCATTCCAGTAAAATATGTCATTCATTTTTACGGGATTGGGTTCCCGTCATGAATTTTTTCGCATTATATATACATATATATACATACATATATGTATCTTAAAAAACATTTCATTTTAAATAATTTTTGGTTGATCAGTGATCCAACAAAAAGTCTTCATCCTAACCTTTCCTAAAGAGTAAGTAGTCCTGTACCCCTAAAAAAAAATATAATTAGAGTCTTAAAATGGAAAAGATATTCTTTCTTGCATTGCCCTGTCACCATGTATGTTCTCTAACTTCCACAGATTTATATACACCACTGCCCTTGATGTACTTGGAAAAGCGAGGAGACCTGTGGAGGCACTCAATGTATTCCATGCAATGCAGGTTGGCAGATAACTACCTTCATTAGGATTTGCACTCTTGGTCTGTGCATGTTAGTGTAAATAGACGTGGAAATTGATAGAATTAGACTAACCCTGGTTGGTTTATCTCCATTTCCCTTCAGGAACACTTTTCCTCATATCCTGACTTAGTAGCATACCATAGTATTGCTGTCACTCTTGGACAAGCAGGATACATGAGGGAACTCTTTGATGTGATTGATAGCATGCGGTCTCCTCCAAAGAAGAAGTTTAAAACAGGGGCACTTGAAAAGTGGGACCCACGGCTGCAACCTGATATAGTTATCTATAATGCGGTGAGTCATAATTGATAAGATTATTTTACCTTTACAGGTAATATTTGGTATGTAAAATATTGAGCGATTTGGTGTAAAAAATGTTTTAGGGCAATATAATCTTGTTATGAATATTTTCCTAGCATGACCAGTTGTTTTGCTCATGACATATTTACTTTTAGATAAGGAAATTCAATTTTGATAAGAATCTAGAGGATATTTACTTATCATGGTTCTATTATTGAGTAAAGATATAGATTTGTATACATGGTTGGGATTGACTTCCTTTTTCATTCTTTTTTTTCCCTTTTGTATAAAAGCACCACTTTTGTTAAGATAAATGGAAGAAATATAAGAAGCGGCCATTGGAAAAAACTAGCCTCTACAACAAAAATGGGCAACTAAAAAAAGAGAAATATAGACTTAAGAACACCAATTTTTGACCGTCAAAAAAGGAGAAAAATCTCAGTAGTTGCAATCAGTTTTATGAGCATTCAGAGGTTTTCTCTTTTGGTAGGAAACTTCAACATTTTATGTTGTTAGTATGAAAATACAGAGTTAAATCTTCAAAGAATTGTTGATTTTCTTTATGTTTTCATTTTCCACCCAAAATATTCTTGCTATTTCCCTTTCCATCTATTTCATAGTATTTTAATTTACTTTGTCATTAAGGTAATATTCTCCATTGCACCCCCCTCCCTCCCAATTTGGTGCAATATATGTATTTCTTTTAGAAGTATATTCATAAGTGCTATGAAATGCTAATAAAAAACAAAAGGAATCGTAAATTCTGTGGAAATATAACTTGCATGTGTTTCTTTCGAGTTCTTCATTTATAGTTGTCTTTTTATTTCTTGCTTTCAGGTTCTAAATGCTTGTGTTAAGCGAAAAAATTGGGAAGGGGCATTTTGGGTCTTGCAGGAACTAAAGGAACAAGGTCTACAGCCTTCTACGACAACATATGGATTGGTCATGGAGGTGGTTGATTCTTTAGTTTCTTTCTATTGTTCATGTGCTTTGCAAGTCTACTTCAAAATTTATAATGATTTTTCTAATGCTTGAGATGCTGTGAATGAAAAATGCTTGATTTTGCGCACCCAATAAGGAATTTTCACTCATTAAGTTGCTTTGAATCCAGTCAGATGTTAGCATTAAAATTTTGTTCTTACCTTTTGATCAGTAGAAGTTAAATGGTTTAGGGTATTGCATGGACACAGAGTGGACGTATTGGGTTGGGTTCTAGCTTTTGAAAGAGGATTTGTCCTGTTTGTAAAAGGTTACTGTGAAGTAAGTGCACCCTTGGACTTGGCCAAGGATGCATTTATGATTAGATTATGCCTTCACTTATCAGAAGCAACTTTTGAAGGATTAGTTGCGTCTATCCTTCATTTGGATATTAAGAAGCTATTTGGTTGAAGGTTGAGTTCGATGTGTACTTAAGTTCACAAGTTCATGATTTTTGAAAAAGTTTTTAGTTTATGCACCGTTAAGAATGAATTAAATTAACCCATTTCTAAAACCAGTTACCTTATTATTTTCACAAGTGTTTTTTTTTCTTGATAAAACAAAAGGATTAAGTCGTCTTAAACTGCCCCTAGATTTTCAAATTAGTTAAAGACAAATAATTTGATCGGCCTGTACTTCCACTATTAAAATTTGAAAGTCATGCTACCACGACTTGAAGGATTTGGAAGCATTTGATGAAACTAGGCCACTACACTATCGTATGATTTTACATCTCATGACTTGCTTTTGATGGCTTATATGTATTTTGTGTTGTTTACTTCCAAACTTTTAACTTTGAAAATTGATATATTCTTGGTGATATTTTAGTATTTCCTGGTGTAATTTTGCTCGGCACTTCCGTCTGTATTCTGCTTCTTGTTGTAGTATCTTAACACATTTTAGTGGCTAAACTTAGTTTATTTGATTGTCCTGAATTTCCATTTAACATGCAAGTAAGCCTATAGTTGAAATATTCCATTTACTAAATGAAACATTTTCCAATGAATGATAGGTGATGCTTCAATGTGGCAAGTACAACTTAGTTCATGAGTTCTTCAGAAAAGTGCAGAAATCTTCAATTCCTAATGCTTTAACATATAAAGGTAGCCGCAGTGTGCTTATTTGTTTCCAGTTATATATTTGCTGAATGCTTTAGCTTGTCAAAATTCCAGTTCTTGTCAATACACTTTGGAAAGAAGGTAAAACAGATGAGGCTGTGCTGGCCATTCAGACCATGGAAAAACGAGGAATAGTTGGGTCTGCAGCTCTTTATTACGACTTTGCTCGTTGTCTTTGCAGTGCTGGTAGGTGCAAAGAAGCCCTGATGCAGGTATTTCGTAGTAACATTTGTTGTTGCTTTCCGCCTTTTTTTTTATAATTATTTTTTCTCTTCCATTTTTCAAAAAGGTTTCTTTTGGTTTTTCCTTATGTGGATTTTTTTGTATAATATTCTTATTGATTATTCCCATGAGTTGGTTCAAAATGATTTCCTTGGCGTTTGAGCTCTCATCTCCTAAGAATGGAGAAGCGGTCTATTATCTAAGGAAATTAGTTGACTTGACTCAATGGTGAGCTAAACGATGTAAGGATTCGGTTTTATGTTTATCAATCCCCTCTTTTTGTTCAAGGAATATTGAGGTTAGCTTATAACCGTATCTTAAAAATGTCAAAACCTTTGAGGCTGCTGAGGATCCCAAATCAAAAAAAATAAATAAATAAAAAGATTTCATAATTCTTGTTAGATACATGAGTTACACCTCTCATTGCCAATTGGTTTTGAGATGGAATCCCATGTTACTTAATTCAATATTAGTCATAAAACTTAAATGGGTATTTAGTCCAAAAAAAAAAAAAGGATCCGATCCAAGAATGGTGAACCCAAAGAGGCACCATCTTGAGGTAGTATGTTGAGGATCCTACATCGAAAAGATGACGAGGCCTCATAATCGTTATAAGACACATGGATTACTCCTCTAATTGCCAATTGGTTTTGAGATGGAACTCCATGTTTATCTAATAGAGCCTGCCTTAATGCTGTCTACAATTTTATGATTGCTCTGTATTGTCAAATTGTAATGCTTTGCCTTCAGACCTCTCCTTCTCGTGAATTGCTGGTACCTTAATATTTTTGGCCTCTCCATGGGGAGGTCAATTTTACTTCTTTATAGCTCTAATTGTTTGACTACACTTCCTGATTGCAGTATAGTTAGACGAATTATAGTTCGTGTATAATTTAGGTACCTTACAATGACCTTGCTATGTTTACAGATGGAGAAGATATGTAAAGTTGCTAATAAGCCTCTTGTAGTGACTTACACCGGTTTGATTCAAGCTTGTTTGGACTCAAAAAACTTACAAAGTGCAGTCTATATATTCAACCACATGAAGGCCTTTTGCTCCCCCAATCTTGTTACTTGTAATATACTGTTGAAAGGTTACTTGGACCATGGGATGTTCGACGAAGCTAAAGAGCTGTTTCAGAATATGTCAGAAAATGGACGAAATATCAGCGCTGTATCTGACTATAGGGATCGAGTATTACCAGATATCTACACATTCAACACCATGCTAGATGCATCCTTTGCAGAAAAGAGATGGGATGATTTCAGCCATTTCTATAACCAGATGCTTCTTTATGGGTATCACTTCAACCCAAAACGTCATCTGCGGATGATAATGGAGGCTGCTAGGGGTGGAAAGGTGGAATTTTTAAATACAACTCGTGTTTTCCTTGTTTCTCCTTCCTTTATAAGATGGCTATAGGAAAGTTGCTCATAATTGATGATATTTTTTAAATATCTGCTGATTAAGTCGTATGTTGGCCGCTTCTACTGAAGACGTATGTATAACATCGGTTTCACATTTGTGTCTGGAAGTCGAGTTCTGCTGCTGTTCGTTAAACCAGTGATTATACTGAGAATTGAAACTATATTTCTCTATGATCTGTGGATAATTTTGTGTAATTTCCTGCACTACCAAGGGAGTAAACTAGTGCAAGTTGGTTGTTTTAATTCGTTACGTGTTTGCTCTCAATTAATCAAGGACTTTTGTGCAACAGGATGAGCTACTGGAAACAACATGGAAGCACTTAGCTCAGGCTGACCGGACACTGCCACCACCGCTCATCAAAGAAAGGTTTTGCATCATGCTGGCTAGAGGTGACTACTCTGAAGCTCTCTCTTGCATTTCTAAACACCATAGTAGCGATGAACATCATTTCTCTAAGTCTGCTTGGCTAAATTTACTGAAAGAGAAAAGGTTTCCCAAGGATAGTGTTATTGAGTTAATTCATAAGGTTAGTATGCTTCTTGCTAGAAATGACTCACCAAATCCAGTGCTTCAGAATCTGTTATTGAGTGGTAAAGAATTTTGCAGAAGTAGAATTAGTGTAGCTGACCCTAGACTTGAAGAAGTTGTTTGTACAAATGAATCCCAATCTGCTGCTGTCATGCATGTTTAGCATAATTTGAGAGGAAATAATTTTCTTTGGTTCATTCCCTTGTTCTTAGGTTATGTATTATATAAAGGAACTAGAAAATGAAAATCAGTATTCCTATAACTTCTTGATTTAAGGAATAGAAATTTCGAAAGGATCGATCAACTTTAGTGTGATGTTGGTCGAAAAGACTTTAATCATCTGGTTGCGAGGTGATGGAAAAGAAGAGGAAAAGGACTCGAGAGTAAATGTATCATTTTGAAACATAGAGACTAAATAGAAATTAAACTCTAAACTCGGGAGAAGAAGTGTAACATTTTAAAATAGACACTAAATGAAAACTAAACCCTAAAAAGAGCATACGATATATTATGACCCACGAATATAGAGTTCTAGACGAGTATGGATTTATCAATGAAAGAAAAACGTGCAAACACATACACACATTTGATTCTTACCTCATACGCTCACCTTATTCTAAGTATTTGAGAGGTAGTGGATTTAGATATTTCTTTTTATGTCTAGAATTTAAGACTCTCTTTACTCAAAGAAAAGGAACAAAATAGAATGCACGTGGGGGAAGGATCTCACCAGGCTTCTTGTGAGTGAGGCTTTTAATGTTGTGATACCCATTGATAGCTCCATGTGGGTTCTTAATTTACTGATGGAAATGAGATGGGCAGCTATAAATTTGGCCCTATCAAAGCCTTATTTTTCCTTAGGTCATGCACGGGTGAGAATTTGCAACTCTGATCTTTTAGTCGAAGAAATAATTCCTTAACCAGATGGGATTTACTCAAATTAGTTCATGATTTGTACGTACTTTGAATTCAATAATTGTCGGGTGAAGACTGAACCATGGACTTTTAGGATAGTAATTGGTGTCTTATACATTAAATTACGTTTGAATTGGTTTGCAAATATTAATATGTATTTAGCAGAAAAGATAGGTTTTGTAGGCTGAGTTTAAGAAGTATATGTAGCGAATCATGAAATTTTTTATATTCTAAGTTTCAGCAATCGTGTTTTTAGGGGATACGGTGTGTATGAAAAAGTTCGTGGTCGGTTATGCCTTTGATATACCTACCATACTAATGCATTTTTAGCCATTTTTGGAGTTGGACTATTCAAGTTTAGCCCCTTCTCATCACTATTGGACAATGATGGATGCAAATGTGTGGGCATCATTTGACTTATTATTATTATTATTATTAATTAAGAAAACATTCAATTGAACACTGAGATGGCACGTTGTTAAACTTTCAATATCGTGCCTAATAGATTAAATATTTTTAGCTATTGAAAGTTTAGAGTCTAATTAGATATAAAATTCAATCGGTTAAATTACATGTTCGGTCTCTAAATTTTGAGTCTTGAGTTTATTTAGTTCTTGAACTTTAAAAAAGTGTCGGGGCGATCTCAAATTTTATTAATTATTTATCACTTAAATCATTTTTTTCATTCATTAACGAATTATCGGTCTTTTCATTAATTATTTTAACATTTTTACCTCTCTTATTTATTTACCTTATTGTTTTTTTTATAGTAAAAATCCATATTATTTTTTTTTATGTTTTTATTACATGTAATTTTTTTTTATAAAATTGAAATTTTATATTTAATTCCTTAATGATCTAATTTCAATTAGCAATTATCTATTATTTATTTTGTGAAAATAAAATATATTTATTAGATACTAATGTATTGATTTAGATTTTTATAATGTTTTATTTCAGTTAGCTATTGTTTATTTGAAATAAAATAAATTATTTGATATATTTTATCTTATTGATTAATAGTATATATTTTTTTTTTTTCATGTTATTTAAACGTTATGAATATTAATAAAGATTAGACTTTTAATTTTATTTATGTTTTTCATAACGGACTTTTAATCTCATTTATGTTTATCATTTTTAACGGTTTGTTTTAGCCGAAAAAAATTGAATGTAAAAAATTGAATATTCATAATTAAATTAAAAAGAAATAAATTTAAAAGAGGTTAGAATGTGTAGACATATTTATGATATTTGAATATCCAGAAAATGCGAAATTAATGAATAAAAAGATAGAGAGAGAAAGGAAAAGAAAAAGGGCCCACAGAAGAAAAGGGCATTGGGCATTGAAGACCAACAACCGCGACAGTAATTTAGTTGCCAGGTGTCACTTTTTTAGTTGACTGTTTCGTACACTGTAACACAGCAGCACTACGTCTATCAAAGCATTGCATTATTATTATTGTCCCTTTTTTTACTACCCTTTCCAAAAGTTAAATGCTTTTTAAAAATTAAAAATAAATAAATAAATAAATTTATAGCAATGAAATTAGTCCTTTCAAGTTTTTTCTTTTTTAAATGCTATTTTTAATTTTTTTTTTAAAAGATACAAATCCTAGAAGTACTCAGCACCAGACGAGACGACTAGATTCTTCGTACCTGAATTATATGTTATCAAAACTATAGGTATTTTTTTATTTATAACATTGATTTCTTTCAAATTATTTTTAATTAATTTTCTCGTTCACGTTTTTTTAAAACATTTCTCATAAAATGTGACCTGGGTCTCGATCTTACGACAATAACTTTCATATAACTTACTTATTTACTAGATTAGAACAAGTGTCGCACAATCGCTATCCTGCTGGCACAAGAGTGCGATTGTAATACTAAGCTCACTTAAGTCTAAAGTTTCTATGATTGAGCTACAAAAAAAAAAAAAAAAAAAATGCACTTTTATAAATCTCGTATCTTTAGGATCGCTCTCACTTGGATGTGATCATTGTTCATTCATGTTCCTCTCCTTTACTCGGGCATCACAAACATCTCAAAGCTTTATAATCTTCATTAACACCATATTTGTTGGGCAAAAAACACGTGTACAACCTTTCCTTATTATTTTAGCATCGTTTGACATTAGTATTTGTCACAATATCTACCACTCAAAAGTACGTGAACTCACTCAACAAGATCGAATGAGAAATAGAACTATTTGAATATATTTGTTTTTCCATTTTAGATGAACGGGAACTCACTCAACAAGATGAATATTTAGATTCTTCGTATGAAAATTTGAATCTTTTAACCCAAAAAAACATGTGGAAGAACGGTCAAACTAGGTCAAACTATTCTCCGACCAAATTATTTAAAAAATTTATACAAAAAAAATAAAAGAAATAGAAAATTAATAATAGAATAAAGCATTAATTAAGTATAATTTTATATAAATTATTGAAATGAATTTCCCCAATAAAAAAGTCCAATGAGTCGTGGAGTATACGCGCCAATACAATGTGGACAAACAGACAGCTCCCTGCGTCGTCCGCTCCAAACAGAACTTCTTCGCCTTCTCTGTCTTCTTCGCCTTTCCCCTTCTTTCATTTATTTTCATTTACTTTTCTGATTCGATTACCCAACGTTTCGTTTCGAACCCACCACCTCATTTCACGTCATTTCTTTCTCTTCCTCTCGTTTTCTCAGATACCCACATTCGGATTTATGTTCTTTCAATTTCATTAGGCCCCCGGGACATCCATTTAATTCCTGGTAACGTTCTCTTTTGTTCTTCGTATTTTCCTCTTCTGGGTCTTGCTTCGATTGATGCAATCTGGGTTCGATTTTGTTCTTCATGATTTGCTTTTCAATCGCTTGAATCTGAACTGGGAATCGAAATGGGGGTTTTGTATGTTTTTCGTCGTTTCAGTTACTTCTTTGCGATCAAAGCTGTTCAGTTAGCTGGACGTGAACGTTTTCGTTTCCTTTTAATTGATTGCGTTACTTGTTTAATTTTGTTTTTATGTGTGATTATGTTCCTTTGATCATCCCCTGCATCTCTATTTAGGGACTGATTTCTTTGTTGTTTACTCGTTTTTCTTGGTGAAAGTGAAAATGACTGGTGAGTTGATTGTTGTTTTTGAAGAATAATTTCTTCTGCTGTTCTTATATGATGTTTGCCCTGAATGGGAATTGATCTGTAGTTTGAAATTTGTGGTCTGATTGGTACTTTGTTTCCAATAATTCATGGTTTATCACTGTAATTTGCACTTTACTTTCTAATCTTATCAGCATCTATGAAGTAAACGTGATGCTTTTTTCTTTTGTTTCTTTTGTTCTTGTTATGTAGTTTGAATAGAAACGAGGTTACTGTTTGTAATATTCCTAAATTTGTTTGAAACTTTGATTTCTGCCTGTGGGGTTTCTCCTGATAGTATCTTAGCTTCATTTCCCATTCATAAGTTTGAGATTTGGAAGTGGACATGTGAGATCCCACGTCGGTTTGAGAGGGGAACGAAGTATTCTTTATAAGGGTGTGGAAACTTCTTCCTAGCATACACGTTTTAAAAGCCTTGAGGGAAAGCCTAAAGAAGACAATATTTGCTAGGGGTGGACTTGGATTGTTACAAATGGTATCAGAGCCAGACACCGGGCGATGTGCCAGTGAGGACACTAGGCTTTGAAGGGGGTGGATTGAGGGTCCCACATCGATTGGAGAGGGGAACGAGTGCCAACGAGGGCACTGAGCCTTGAAGGGGGTGGATTGTGAGATCCCACATCGGTTGGAGAGGGGAACGAAACATTCTTTATAAGGGTGTGGAAACCTCTCTCTTGCAGATGCATTTTAAAAGCCTTGAGGGAAAGCCTAAAGAGGACAATATCTACTAGCGACGTGCCAACGAGGACGTTGGGCCCCGAAAGGGGGATTGGGGGTCCCACATCGATTGGAGAGGGGAACGAGTGTCAGCTAGGACGCTAGCCCCCGGATGGGGGTGGATTGTGAAATCCTACATCAGTTGGAGAGGGAACGAAACATCCTTTATAAGGGTGTGGAAACCTCTCCCTAACATACGCGTTTCAAAAGCCTTGAGGGGAAGTCCGAAAGGGAAAGCCCAAAGAGGACAATATCGGCTAACAGTGGGCTTGTGTCGTTACTAAGTCATATCTTGACCGTTCAAATTTGTGGCTGTTTTACTAACATAATTAACTGATAATGTTTTGGTAAATTGTGTAGGATATTACACTACAGCTCCATCCTTAAAGTGGACTCATTGAGTTGCTGTTCTGTATTAACACGAAAGATAGAGCGATTTCCCAATGCTCAGTTTTGGTAGGTCGAGAAATCAATCGAGGTTCAGTAGATCTGTGTCGTTTGGAGGTGAGTTTCTCTTCGGTATCGTGTTCAAAACATCTATGTTTATTGCAGGTTGACTGCATGAATGTTTCAAACTCTTAAGTTTCTTAAGATCTTCAAGCTTATTTACTTGTTTTTCTTGCATTTCCCTTCTTTTCCTTATAGGTATGTATTATCCAGATCCAAAACCGAAGAACAATTTTGTAGGAAAGATCATTTTGGCTGCATTACTTACAGCAATTTGTATTATTATGCTCAAGCAATCCCCAAACTTTAGCACCCCAACTCCGGTAGCTCTCGATCTCTAATGATATTTTTATGGCTGTATATCGTCACTGACCGAGTTCATTCGAGAACCGTTCTATTATGCAACTTCTAAAGTTGTGCATGATCTTTTCCTTCCAGTTTGCAACGCAACAACTAGGAGTCACTCATGTTCTAGTAACAGGAGGTGCAGGATATATCGGCTCGCACGCTGCCCTTCGACTACTGAAAGACTCGTACCGTGTAACAATAGTGGTATTTCCCTTGCTGAGATCGTGTCGTTTTCATGTCTTTGATGTTATACCCTTCATTTACAAACAATTCCTTCACGCCAGGACAACCTATCCCGAGGCAATCTAGGTGCTGTGAAGGTGTTGCAAGAATTGTTTCCAGACTATGGAAGGCTTCAGTTCATCTATGCTGACTTGGGAGATGCAAAATCTGTATCCTTTTATACGTGACACTAAATTAGTAGCTGCCTTGAACACAAATGTTGCCTTAACTGATACGTTCAGGTTAATAAAATATTTTCGGAGAACGCTTTCGATGCCGTTATGCATTTTGCAGCGGTTGCATATGTCGGGGAAAGCACCCTTGATCCGCTGAAGTGAGTATAAAATAAACAGATTGATAGATAGCCAACATGAATGAATGAATTAAACAGCTTGATTGTTGTGATCTTTCTTGTTGTAGGTATTATCACAATATTACTTCAAATACATTGACAGTATTAGAATCAATGGCAGCACATGGTGTGAAGACATTGATATATTCTAGTACTTGTGCTACTTATGGAGAGCCAGAAACAATGCCCATCACTGAAGAAACCCCCCAGGTTTTCACATGATGTGTATCAGTTTGTGTGTTTGTATACTCATCGATGCATACTCGAGTTTGTTGATGAATATTCGATCCGTTTCGTGGCAGGCCCCGATTAATCCTTATGGAAAAGCCAAGAAGATGGCAGAAGATATCATCCTTGACTTTTCAAAAGATTCAAAGATGGCAGTCATGATCTTAAGGTTGTGGAACTTGCTGCTAGCAATACAGTTTATGTTCATAACCTTTTTTGAGTTTTTGTTGAATGATTCATCTGAACAAGCAATCTGGTTCTTGAATGTGTTGAAAATTGTCTAGATACTTCAATGTGATTGGTTCTGATCCAGAGGGTAGACTAGGGGAAGCTCCTAGACCCGAGCTTCGTGAGCACGGACGCATTTCTGGTGCTTGTTTCGACGCTGCTCGTGGCATTGTTTCTGGGCTTAAGGTAATTCATATATCGAGGCGTTAAGAAAACGAAAACAAAACGCCCCCGGCGAGAAATACGTAGTTCAGCAAGATGAACTAAGTAGATAACTAATGTTTTCAGGTCAAAGGAACAGACTACAAAACACATGATGGGACTTGCATACGTGATTATATCGACGTCACCGATCTCGTGGATGCTCACGTTAAAGCGTTGGAGAAGGCAACCCCTGGAAAAGTCGGAATCTACAATGTCGGAACGGGGAAAGGTAGGATGTGTAGCAAGCATGCATTTTCTTTTCCGTCTCATTGATGAAGCAAGCAACCTTTAGACATAACTTTTGGATGTCTTTGATTAGGCCGATCGGTGAAGGAGTTCGTCGAGGCGTGCAAGAAGGCAACTGGGGTAGACATCAAAGTCGACTATCTCCCTCGTCGACCGGGCGACTATGCCGAAGTATTTAGCAACCCAACTAAGATCAAGAACGAACTGAACTGGACGGCGCAACACACGGATCTTCAAGAGAGTTTAGAGGTGGCTTGGAGGTGGCAAAAATCACATGTCAATGGCTATGGAAACTCTTTGGTTATGTCTTCTTGAAGCACATTGATATCAGATGATGGCAGCTAGTAGCAGACAAAGAGTGACAGTGGGAGGTTCATTTGTGGTTCTACTGACTTACAAGTAGGAGAAGATACCATTACTTTACATTTTTGTAGGCTCTATTTTACAATATTGTTTGTTGGTATAGATAGCCATTCCATTTGTTATTATGTATTGGATATCATTGGTTATATTAATAATGAATGCATCATAGGGGTAGCCCGGGGTACCACCTTCTCGGATCATTGTCTTCGAATCCCTTTTGAACCATGTCGATCGAGGATAGTTTCATAGAAATGTATCAGTTATCGTTTCAAAGGTTGATTGTTTGATTCCTTCAATGTGCAACTTTAATATCACGTACAAATGTATGCCTGGAAGAGAGGCTGGAGCATTAGAGACACTGGTCGTAGTTTACGAGGTTTATCATGGGAGCGAAACAAAATGATAGTTTACGAGGTTCAGGAGAGTTGAGGTTGAATTCTTTGGTGGGCTATAGTGATACACCACCCAATGACATCTTCCTGAAACCTGCCATTTTTGGCACGATGATTGGAGGCTGGAGCATTAGAGACACTGTTGGTAAATTCCATCATTTCTCCAGCTTGAATCTCCTTCGATCTATAAACACGTGCAATCGATCTTATCTACAGCTTTGCTCTTTGTCTCTCTATAGCTCCAGCCGCTTGTTGTACAATGTTCAAGCAGCCAACATTCTTGTTGGAAGGATTTTTCAAGCTGGTATTTTCGTCTCCGCCTATTATTTCAGTTCCTAAATCCTAAATCCTAAACCTAATCGTTTGTTAATACTCGGAGGCAAGCCAGAGACATTATGGCTATTTCCTTATAGAGAGTGGTAAAGAAATGAGGGAAAATTATGTGATGACAATACCAAAAGAACTTGCCAAGAAGGTGATAACATTTGGAAGCCATGGATTGATAATCAATAGGAAGATGGTAGCAATCGAGGGTTATCGAGTAATGCTCTGAATGCTCTTTTTCATTCGATTACGATAAAAAAAAAAAAAAAAAGAAACAAATTTCACTGTTCGAAGTTTCATAACACAAATATTAATTTCAAACAAATTTCACTGTTCGATTAATATCAATAAATGTATGAGTGGAACCCCGATCCATTAGTAGCACTGGTTGGTCGGTTTGGAGAGAAAACCAAACCCTAATTCATCGTAAAATAAAAAATAATAATAATAATATTACATTATTAAATTAAAATTTTTAATGGAAAATCTTTGTGATTCTTTTTCATATTTAATTTTAAAAAAATTTGAACAAGTAAAAAATTTATGTATATATATATATCTAGATTAAATTCTTAGTTTTAGAAAGGTTTGGGATAAAGATATTGCAAATTTATTGGTTTGTTTGTTCAGTTGTAGAACAGATCGATAGAGGGGGGATACTTACCTGTCGATTCGATTCGGTGCCGTAAAGGGAAGTTGGGAGTACAGCTCGATCAGGCGTCGAGAGAAATTCCGAACGATCACGAAAGAGGAGAATCCATTGCAGAACAGGATCGAGAATCATGTCTAGTTCCGATGCCGACAAGCTAATGATCAAAGCCGATAAATTGTTAGTTTTCTTCTTTCGATCATCGCTCTCTGCACCGTTTTCTTCACTTTCTCGTCTGATTTCTTTGAAGTTCGTTTTGCTTCTGAGTTCTGGTTATGGATTCTGGAAGTGATAGTTTGAAGTGTCTGTCAGAAATGGAAAGGAATATGAAAAATATAATTAATAAGTCCATGAGAATCCACATTGGGACCGAGCATGAAGAGGGTGGATCGGATGGATTGGGAAGTTCTATAGTCAGAATTCATGTTTGTACTTAGCGTTAAAATTTTCTTTGATTTGTATTCATTTTATTTATTTCCTGTGGAATCTGTAGAACAAAACTCAGTATGACAAGATGGAATGCTGATTGGAAAACTGCCACTGTCCTCTATGAGCAGGCTGGTATGTTGTGTTCTATTCACATAGTTAGTTAAGCTCTCTAATTGCATTCAAGAACGTGAAAATTGCAGATATTTGAATTACTTGCTGATAATCTTTCCTCCCCGGAGAAATAAAAATAAGAACATGTCTCTTTGCTGTAGCCAATGCGTACAGGGTCCGAAATAACCGTGAGAACGCAAAGATTGCGTTTGAAAAAGCTTCAAAAGGGCAAGAGATGCTCTCCTCGTATCCTTATTTCTAGAACTGGTAGATGGCCGTTCTTTGGCCTGCATTGATTTGTTTCTTTACCTGTGTTTTTTCACCCTTTAAGTCCTTCACCGCTATTAGACCCTGGGACGCTGCTAAGCATATGGAATCTGCTGGTGCTCTTGCAAAGGAACTGGGTAACTTGACTGAAGTTGCTGACTTCTATAGAAGGGCATCTGAGTTGTATATTTTGTGTGGGAGATCGCAGCCTGCATCTGATGCTCTATCAAAGGGTGCTCAGTAAGTTTATGTTTTATGCAACATCACATAATTTTCGTCTTTCATCCAAATTGCTCGAGGCTAGATTTCTAATTCTTCTTCTTTTGTATTCATTATTCGCATTTAAATTGTTTGTTTCTTAACTAAAAAAAGCTATCAGTTAGCTTTGTGCAGTCAACAACATTATCAGAACTAATTAATGCATAAACAATCCAGAAAATAATGAAGCTCCTCTATTCAAGGGATATAAAGCATATGAAAATTCTAAATAAGTTTTCTATGTCAACGATAATTGAACAAAACTCAAATTTGTTCTCCTTTGGAACACCAGAGGCATCTCTTTCACAAAAGTTTCACAAAAATTAGTAGTAAATCTTAATTCTCAAGGGAAGGAATCTTGGTTGTTTACATTTCTTTGCTGCTGTAATTTCTCTAGCGGTAGTTTTTCATCACCCAATTGCACAATAAGTTTTCCATTCATATTTTAAAATCACACAATAGCTTTGACCTACTTTTCCTTGCTGTTGGCTCCAGTAGTTTGTACTTCATAAGTCTATCATGTATGGCTACTGTCCTTCTGCATGCACAGTTGCATTTGCCTTTTATTTGCTCATTTATGCTTGAGCAGTCACAGGTCAAAGACAATAATACTAAATGAGCTCCTCAATGGACTACTGTATTCTCCCTTCACTGGGATGGATGAACCATAAATGTATCTTAAAGGAATATGTCACTGCTTTTATGTTTTACAAACATACAAGTTGATACAAGTTGATACAAGTTGATACAAGTATATCTTACCATAGATGCCCTTGAACATTTTAATTGTATATCTTCTTACAGTGCTTTGGAAGATGGCAAGCCAGATGAAGCTATCACATTATACACTGATGCCTGTACACTTCTGGAAGAGGATGGCAGAGAACAAATGGCCTTTGATTTATATCGTGATGCTACAAGTGTTTTTGTAAAACTAGAGAAGTAAGTTTTGAATTATTTTGAAACTACCATAATCAAAAGCCTTAAAGTATTGAATTGTTTCGCAAAAATTAGTAGTAAGGTTATATATGAGCTTCCTTTTCCATGTAGATATTCTGAGGCTGCAGAATTGCTGTTGCGATGGGGTTTGGCAGCCGATAAGTGCAATGCCACTCATAGCCAGGGCAAGGTAGGAGTTATTCTACTTTTTGACTTTTATTATATTAATTTGCAATGAAATTTTCCTTATCATTGGAACAAGCCTGTTAATTGAGTTTCCTCGAAGAAAATTGTTATCTTTCTATCACAATGATGATTTTTAGATTTACTGGTGTTGCATTTATAGGCTAATTATATCTTTTTGTTTCTTTCTATTAGTCAATGAAAAGTTCATATAAAGAGAGTGATTAGTGATTAGTAGTTGAAAGAGTTAAACTGCATTCTTGTGCTGCAATATCTACCTAGAAATGAGACTTATTGCAAATAATATATTTGTTAATTCCAGGCATATCTTAGTGCCATCATTGTTTACCTCTACGCCCATGACTTCAAACAAGCTGAGAAGTGCTACAATGACTGTTCACAGTGAGTATAAATTCTGGACTATACCATGATTATCTTTTCATCTGCTTCCCAGATTTTCATACAAAGTCCAGGTTGGTCATTCTCCAGTTAGCCTTGGGTAGGTACTCAATTATATACCAGATTATGATCCACTTTTAATAGGATCCTCAGCATCTGTTCTATACGTTGTTTAATTATGTCTTTGAGTTCAGAATGTGATCTTTGAAATTAAGAACTGTCTGCATTGGTTATTATCTCCATTATATTGTTTTATATGTGTACAAGAAGATATATTTTGCCCAACCAACATCACAAGTCCAGAAAATGATAAATATCTGTTATTTGGACTTAGTAAAGGACAAACTATGTAGTGTTGGGCACAGCAAAAAGAAAGAAGGCTAAGAGGGTTGTCTTTACTTTGCTTAAATCAGACGCACATATATGCCTTCCTCTTTACTCTGTAAATTAGATGCACATCTGATGAGATTTAGTCATATAAATCTGACGTACATATGTGCATTTTTTTTCCTACCTTAGATTAACATTAATTATATAAAAGCAGTAGAGTAGCCATATTCACCTTCTCCTAGTCTAAGGAACAAGCTAGTGAAGATAACTCTCTGATGGCCATCTGGTTGCTCTCTTCTCCCTTCTATAGACGGGTCAGGTGTTATTTTTGAATTGATCTTTCTTTTCAATTAGACAAATGGTAGGAGTATTTAAGCTGCCGAGAGATCAAATAGGCTTTCCTTTTCCATGGTAGAACTGGTGATGGATAACTTTTTAATCTTTAGTGAAAATTTATGTTGTTTTGAATGAGAAAGTTGTTCCATTTTAACATTTTATAGCACACGACATCCTAAAGAAGTACTTTTCGGCTGAAATTCGGTTATTTTCTCTATGCAGAGTTGATGCTTTTTTGAGAACTGACCAATACCGTGCTGCTAATAAGCTAATAGCTGCTTATATGGAAGGCGATGTTGAGGAAATCAAGCGTGTGGCTCAATCAAGCACTATTTCTCATCTTGATCATGTGGTAATGTTTTTACATTTCAATTGATGTAAAAAGTTGATTGTGAATGTTATTTGTTAATTACAACCAGATCATCTTTTATTTCCCATGGGAAAAATTCCCCATTTTCAAAAGGAAGAGATACAAATGCAAAGAAAATGTTACTTTACTTTGAAACTCCAAGGTGCGAACGAGAAAGAAATGGAAACATAGTGTTGAGACGTAGTGTTGAAACATAGTAAACAAGGACATGGAAGAAACAACCGTCCCAGCATTTCTTTTCATATCGTTCTGGTTTTATTTTGGGGTTTCAAAACAAGTGAGAAGACATCATCACTTACCGTAACATGCATTCAAAATGCAACAATGAGAGATTTCCCAAAATTTTGGTTCAAAATTGATTTTGTATGACTGATGGACTTCTGCATCAAGTTATAGAAACTTAAAAGTTTCATGGTTCCTCTGAAATTATTTTTATTCATAGCAATCTAAATGCCCCCAGCACATTTCAATTCATGGCTTCTTCAAATATTTTCTTAACTGACGTCACTTTGAAATTATGTAAAGAAATGTTAGATTTGGTCAGTGTAGCTTGTATCATTAAATTTTGCTTCATTTCTATTTTTGTGTCATGGACTGATTTATCGACCTACTTTGGTCGAAACGAAATTGCTGCAGATTATCAGGCTTGCTAGAAAACTGCCTACAGGTGATGTGAGTGCACTGAAGGCTGATGCAACAGACGAGCACGAAGAACCACTGGATGAAAATGACCTCACATGATCTTTGGAATCATGAACTCCTATATATTTTCAGAACTTTGTTTTAAAACATAATGGTTTCATCTTGCAAGTATTGAGTGTAATTGCTTTCGAAGAAATTTGTGTTTGCCAATCTCTGTTAGCACCTTCGCCTTTGAGACTCGTGTACATTATATAAAAACATGGAGGAGCATGGCAAAATTTAGTTTTGATTTTCCTATCTGTACCTTGAGATAAATATGAATGTTCTTGTTCTTCTTATTAGTTTTACGAGAAGAAGGATCAAAACATCGAAAGACAAGACCCGAAATGAATGTGGCATAATTTATCGAGCAAGCGATTCGACACTTCAATGTTCATGAACATTCGAAGGCTTAAGCTTTCTTTTCTGCTTTAATTGCAGGGGGAATGAGAAGTTATATTCTGCACGTGGATGTTCATCGGAAACGCTTTTGGCCTATTGCTGATAACGAGCTCGATTAGAGGGTATCGGCTCCAACAGACAGGGTAATTCCATTCCTTAATTCGTTGAAGTTGCTTTCATTTTTTAGGATCCAGAGTAACTAAGGTCCTTATTTGTACTTGAAAACTGTCCATGATTCAAAATAGAGGCCATGTTTAACTTGATTGTGTAGAAGGTACCATATCTTCCTTGCACAAAGTGGTTGGGTGTTGGATTTGCTCCCTCATGACACCATGGTAGGTCTAAACTAGTCGCTCTGTATCGTTGTGGCCATGTAAAGTTAGCCCCCAGTGTGACTAGTGTACAACAGCTTCTTGTCATTGTGAACAAAAACCAATCATATACACCTTATTAGATGGTACCATTTAAAAAGTTTTTTTTGTGTGTAATGGTCTTTCTGGGCAAAAACTTTATAGAGCAAAGGAGGCCGTTTTGTGTGTAATGGTCTTTCAGGAGAGGGTGGATATATGTAATAGCTCAAGCCCATCACTAACAGATATTATCCGTTTTGGCCTGTTACGTATTGTCGTCAGCTTCACGGTTTTAAAGTGCGTCTGTTAGGGAGAGGTTTTCACATCTGTTTTCACACCTTTTTATGGAATGCTTTGTTTTCCTCTCCAATTGATGTGGGATCTCACAATATACAAAATGGTAGATGACTACGTCGTGTGCCAATGGTTATTGGCAAGGTGTTTCGAATGGATACCAAGCTTTGGTCGAGACTAGTTTAGCTCAAAACATTGTTGGTGGATTTTTCTTGGAGGATGTTTATTTTCTTTGGGGTCATATCGTTGACTCAGTCATATTGTTAACTAGTCAAAGATTTGACCTCGAAGAGAGACGGAGTAATCCCCATCCTCACTCCCAAGTTTCTCAAGATGTTTACATTTTCAATCGGATTTGACTCAGTTTGATTGTTGGTATCAGTTTGAATATAGATAATTCAGTGAATAAGACATCAATTCGATGATTTGACTTTTCGGCTTACAATCGAAATAAAGATGAGCAGGAAGAAAATTCAAATCATTTTAATTAAATAATACAAAGAACAGAACAAAATATGATGCATTAATAATAAATTTTAATAAAAAAAAAGGTTGGAAAAGTATTTTGAAAATTAGGATATGTTGATCTATTCCAATCAATAAGGAATTAGTTATTATTAAAAATGAATTTTTGTACAAATTTAATTTAACTAATCCTAATTAACTAATTAAATATATTTAAGATATTTCACTGATCCTAATTAATAAAATAAGCATTTTAATAAATTATTATTGATTATTAAATTAAATAACTAATTATATTAATTTTGTTAAATTAATATTTAGTTAATTGATTAATTATCAATATTAAAAACAAAATTTAGTTTATCTAAGGTTAAATATGAACCTAGTATTAATATTTAGTTAATTCATTTTCATTATAACTTCCAACCAACCCCTAAATACAAGTTAGAAACTATAGTGACCGGGACCAGCCGTGTCTAGACAATCTTGCTTGGACCAGGTCGAACCAAGTCAATAGGAGTTGGTGGGGAAGGGGAGAGGTGAGAGGTGAGGTGGGCTTCTTGAGAGTCAAAGAAAAATCATCTTGAAGATGGAGGGTTCTTGAGAGTCAAAGAAGAATCATCTTGAAGGTGGAGGACTCCTCCCAAAATTGCATAATCGAAGGCAAGCCACCATCTCTTTAGACCCGTTTTTATTGCACCTTTATTGCGGTCGAAATGCATACATCTTAAATTATAGATTTACAAATCTTATTGCTTACTGAGAGGTTTTTGTATTCCACCTTTAGCTTTCTTGAGTACAATGCTTGAATTTGCAAAGCTAGAGGTTTTTCTAGAATCCGCAAAGCTAGAAGTCCTTCTAGAATCCTTACAAAACGTTCACAATAACTTAACGGATTGATTCCAACCAAGAGCTGATTAGAAGATGGTGGAATTTGCAAAGCTAGAGGTACTTCCTTGCAAAACGTTCACAGAGAAAGCTAACTTAACGGATTGATTCCAACCAAGAGCTGGTTAGAAGATGAATGACTTTTAAATCAAACTTGTTCTTGTAATCGGTCCTTCGGGTACATGCAAAGGGTCAGCAATTGAATTCATAACATCTCCCTTCCATTCTTTTTGTACCTGTCACTTCATCAATGAAATTCCAGTTTCTTTTAGTTTCCTTAATACAAAGTCTTAAAAATTGAATGCAAAAACTTGAAAGGAAGATGACATTGAATATGATAATCCCATGGATGTGTGTTAAAAAGCTCAAGTTAAAAGTGAAAGAACACACTCAAGAGTGTTTGGGTTATACCCTAGTGGTAAAGTAACATTATGTTTAGTATACTAAAACAGATTCAGGTAAAATGTTAGTAACTGGTTAAATTTACACACACCACCTAGCAAATTTTTTGTTCAGTAAAAGAACATTGGTCAAAAAATGGGTACCAGACTCATCAATACCAATCCTCCTCCTACCATTAACGGAGCACCGAGTGTGCTCTAAGTCACAGATTCCTGATATAATTCAGCTCTCTGAGTTTGAATCAAGATAGAAGAACACACAAGCTCTGGACTCTGGTAAACCAATTGCCTACAAGTAAATGCAACTCTAAGACAGACACTTGCACAAGTCAGCAAAATTAGCAGAATCTCCTACGATGAGAGCAGCGCCAATCATATCGTAATCGTTGTTGTCGATGGCGCTGAATAGCATATATCTCAGACAGCAGAATAATTTAATTTGTCGCATAGTCGTCTAAGCTAGGAATCGTTAGAGAGAATAGACTCGATAATTGACCGAGAAAGAGCTAAAGCTTGAATTAGAAAGAATGATGACACCTATATATCTTTTACTAAACTATCTACACTTTTCCTGTTTCTCTTTGATCAGTGCTGCAAATTCTGCTCTCAATTCAGGTGTTTGCAATTCTGTGCAGAATATGCTCCGCAGCACGCTCAATTCTTCAGGACTTGCTTTATTCAACAGCCCCTTTAATACTGACCGAAATTCTTCACTTTGATGATGCCCTTGCACTGCTATAGTTGCATTGACATTTTCATCCTCTTCCCTATTGATATCAAAAGTAGTTGCACTTGTTTCGCCCCGAGAGAAATTTAATCTTAAAGCAGAATTTTTGCAGTTAGTGTTGTCACCTGAATTTGAGGGTACTGCATGATGCCGGTGGTTCCAATACTCCCTACACCGGTGATTAGGATCAAGAGCCTCAATCGCCTGAAATAAGAAATTTGAAGCAAATCGTTAACAGAGAATGAAAACAATGTCGATCCGATGGCCCAAACGATATTGCAATGCACCAAGAAAGGACAGACATCAAACATCAGGGATTTAAGCAAGGTCCTACCTGAATAACATGAGGTGAAAGAAATCCAAACATTTCCAATCCATTAACTTCCTTCAAAAGATGCAAAGGAAGTGTTCCTCCCAATCTAAGGTTCTGTCTCTCGATTTCTTGGTTTATTCTCTGTACCACCATGTCCCAGCATTTGGTTGCTGAGGTATTAGTGAAGTTTTCACCGGGGGATTCTTCCAAGGTCACCTGAATATAATTCAACAGATTGAACAATTAATACACAACCAATTTGCTTATAGCTCTCTAAATGAGACTCTGTCCTGGAAAAGCTATAGTGCTAGTTTTTGAGAGAACAAACTGAATAATTAGAGAAACTCACGAAATTGTTACTAAATATAGAAAAGCATGTTAAAAAAACTATTAACACTTCAACATGAACTGGAAAGGCACACAGAGTAAACGCCGACTTTTGTCGTTTCAAGGAAAACAATCTTGAAACTTAAAATCGTCTAAGCGGAGGTGACTCACCTTGAATAGAGGTCCCAGGAGCCCAGCATCAAGAACTTCTGATGTGTAGGTAACAATACTAGTTGGATTAATCACACTAAAGAATTTAACTCGGCTTCTAAAACCTGAAGAAGTCAAAGAAAGAGAGAATAAAAAAGGTAACCCTCTGCATTAGGAAACTAAAGTTAATCATTTGGTGATGTCAAGTAATTTTATGTAATACCTTTGGGAAATATGGCCTCCTCGCAGTGCCAAGGCTTTCCAAACATAACTGTTCCAATATTTATAGGTTCAATAAAAGGAACCAATTTGCAAGGAGAACTTGGCCCAGATGGTATCCTTTTATCCAAGTGTTTTAGAGTTTCTACTTTTGAGGCATGGTTGGATGAAAAGGCAGACTGCGACTGTGAAAGATCGACTCCAAACAACTTACTACCATTGGATCCGCTTGTTCTCGCACCATCTTTAACACTTGAAGAGTAATAATTAACCGGAGGGGTGTTTACACGATCAATATCCATTTCCACTGACTCTGATTCATGTGCTGCTTTACAAATGTATTTTTCTTCAAACACTGAAGGATAAGTTTCCTTCAAATCAACGATTATCTTACTATCAGATTCGTGGAGCCCACAACTACCGTTCTCATCAGAAACTATATCAACATTCAAATCAATGCAGCACTCCTGCCCCACTTTATTGTATTTGTTTATCACCATGACTTCACTATTCACAATGTCATTCTGACTATCTGAACTATGGTGGGAAGTATTTAAGCTAAGTGATCCACGATGAGACTGTGACTGCACTACTTCTGAAGAAGCATGACTAGATGAACTGCATGGGACGTCTGTTCTTTTTAGCTTATCCATTATTTTTGGGGACCAAGATGGTTTTTCAATCAATCTGCTGCCCAACTCCACCTTAGCTACAGACTCATCATCCTTCTCCATTTTACAGTAGCTTGAGGCCCATTCTTTAATTGGATCTAATCCCCCTTCTAATGCTCCGACAAGTGTGTGTAAATCATTTATACTATAGCGAAAGAGCACACACCTCTCACCTACTGGACACGAGCAAAAGTTACTAGCATGCTTAAGACATGAATACCGATCAGGAGAACACTTGCATGAGGTTGAAGATAGATATAAGTCGTAGAAGCAGGCATAACACTCTCTTTCACTTTTGCAATCAGTCTCACTTTCCATCTTTTGCAACTTCATATGAGTTGGAATGCAACTCATTCTTTCCTCCTCCATCTTCACCCTTGTCTGTGAATATTGACATGATAACACCAGTTTTATTACAACACGAATCAATTATTAAGCCATACGGCTTAATCAGAGCCAAATTCATATAGACTATGCAAATGAAAACAGAAGATATTGGGAGGAAGAGAAAGAAAGGCTTACCTTGATCACTTTTGTAAGTTCTCCATCTATTCCACACACACTTTTCCAATGTAGATTAATTGGAGTTCTCTTTTCTAGAACTAACATCTCCCAAAGGGCCTTGGCAGCTTCCAGAGCTGAACCAAATAATAATTTATCATGTGAAAGTGATGTCCTATGTCGCTGCGCACTATAAAGTTCTACAGCATTTTGCCCATGAATCAACCAGTCAACCGGTGCCACATTCACAGCCTCAGCACAGTTGAACCCACAATTAAATCCTGCATGATATGCTCTGGGAAAGGTAAGAACAAACTCCCTGGCATTTTGGATCACTCGATACACAGGCACTCCTTCAGATTTGAGTACTGAAGGAGATAATTGAGTGACCTGTTGCAAAAAAAAAGTCATTAAGATTTGACAGAAAGTTTGCAAGTACACCAGTTGACCACATCAAAGTAGAAAGCTAGAACATATAGCACTAGAGATGTCTATTTAACCCACAGGACCGGGGCTTCGGGGTGACCCGCCCTGAACAGTGTGTATAATAGGGGAGGGAGCAGGGAGAGAACTCTTCATTAGCTAACAGGGATTACATTACCCATCCCCGGCTCAATCCCCACCCCACCTTTATATATAAATATGAGTATATCTATATAAAGGTTGAAGACTATGTGGTAAATATTGAAATTTGAATTTTTAGAAATTATGCAGAACAATATACTATATTTTTCCTTATGAAATACTACTAGATTTATTGGGATGTTTTACCCTTTCTTTAGTAGAAATTATATTGGAAAATGGAAGTTATCCATTAAAAAATTCTTTGAAAGGATATTTTTTTTAAAAATATGGAAATAAAAACAGAAAAAAATTCCCACAAAGGGAATCTCCGCCCCGATCCCCATGAGAATAAATGAGGTAAGAGGCGGGACGGGGACTCATGATTCCCGCTATACAACATTGAAGTCACAGCAGGTGTCCCAAACCATCCAATGAATTGGACTAGGTATGTATAAGGTCCATTACTCTACTGTTGATGGAAAATATGTCCCGAGAATATGAACTATTTGAAAGACAATTTAATGATATCTATATGGATGTATCATTAAGACTGGACGATAACAAACCAACACTTTTAACAACTTGCAACTAAGGTGAGATGTTTATGTTTATGTTTGTGGAGTTCATTCTAGTATGGTTAGGAAATAATAAATTGATCAAATTACCAATTCATGAAGTAAATCTGGCTGTTCCTCAAATAAATCAGGCAAATGTTTTTTCATTGCAGCTTCTAAAGAAGATGCGTGGCTTCCAGGAACTCCATACCATACTTTCGGATCGCCCCAGTGCACATAGTTTAAAGAGTAAAGGTGGTGGTCTTCAACATGCTGGAAAAAAATCACAACAAAAAACCTGGAATGACTTTTGAGAAGAAAATATTAAATTTTTCATACAACATAGGTCAACATTTTCCAAGGCTCAAAAAACAAGTAACGGTGCTAAATATCTATATCCATTTTATTACGAAAGAAAGAAAGATGCAATAGATGATAAATATGCAAAAAGCTGTATGGCTTCCATCATGACAATACGTACTTCTATAACCTTTAGATTTCTACTGGTGTCAAAGATATGAAATAACTACAAGGCATTAATTTTTCAGTGTCTTTGCTACTAAACAAGCTGATACAAAGACTAGGCTGTCATTGTCAATTATTAACAAATTATTGTCCATATTTAAAAGTTAGGAATAAGATACCTAAAGGGAGAGGTGGAGGATGGCAATTTCTTTTGACAAGAGATTTCACTCAACAAAAAGAAAACTGAAGATGAGAGGTCTCCGCTCTTCTTAAAAAAAGAAGATAAACTTACCCAACAAAATGACGAAAAGCACATTCCGACATAAAGCCATGGCACTAGAACTCCGGATATATCACTTTCCTCAAAGCACAGAACAGAACCTGGCAAGCGAGGGAGGTTATTAAGATTCCAACCTGACTTTACATACGGATCTGAACTTCCTTCAGTTACCAGGGATGAGGCCTTGGGAAAGCCACTGCTAAATGTTCCTGATTCTATATCAGCTCCATAGTAAACCTGTAATGTGGCATAATAAAACAGTGATTAGCATGCAAAAATAAAACAGTGTACTCACTGACGTGCAAACATTTAAGAAACACAAAAACTAGTAAAGAAACAATATGTCTATACCTCAACCTCATCTGTAGATTTTTCAACTATCCGCCAGTATTCACCCTCTATATCCTCCACAGAAGGCTCCTGTCTCTTGCTAGATTCAATATCAAGATTTAAATCCTCTCGGCCCTGATTAAGTCCGAAATAACATTCCTTAAAATAGTCTGCATATGCCTGAAAATCTTTGAGTGTGAAGTCTGACCCAGAATTGAATCCAAATTTTTCATCAGACTCGGAAGTAGCATTTGCTTCTACACCAAGATTCGAGATCCTAGCTGATGTACCAGCTTTGGAATGCTTCCTTCGCTTGCGTTTCCGGCCTCTACTTTTCTTTCTCATGGGCTCCCTGTTTTGTAGCAAATCGACTTGCTGAATACGAGTAGAAAACATGGCATTTTCCCATTTACATTTCTCCTTGAGAACACATGGTGGATTCCAAGAAGATGGAGGGACAATCCGGCATATACCATAAGATTCTGCTTGAGGACGAATCTTAGCTATGTATCCAAGTGTATCTTCAAATTCCTAGTGAATGTTAAAAGTGGATTAACAAGAGCGTAAAAGAGAAATACAAAGCTCAACCATAAATCATACCCCAGATACAAACACTAAAGAAATAATAATAAATAAATAAAAAGAAGAAAGAAGCATGTGAAATGTTTCTTCTAATAAAGGATATTACCTCAACAGTAGGATAAAATACAGGCGCTTCATCAATTAAAGGCCTGCATGCTTCGTCCGGTTCCCATCTAGCTGAAATCTGCAACATGACAAAGAAGTTGCTGATAAATGGTACTTAAATTTTTTTGGACAAGATACACACACATCAATCATAATATATAAGTAAATTATATAAGAAAGAAAAATGTGACCCTGGAAGGAAAATACTACGCAAAACTACCTAGCCAAGGAACTGCACCAAGAAGCTCAGAAACAACTCAACAATAAATGTAGCAGGGCTCTCAACAACAATTCAATGATTGCATAAGAACAAATAATTCTAGCCTCTGTCATAAAGAAGTGTCTAAGAAGAAGTGGAATAGAATGCTAATTAGAAGAGCCCCGCATCGAGACAAATGAATAACTTGAAAAAAGATCAACTGGCCAAGAAGCTAGCAAACAGATGAGAGAAAAAGGTGTTCCTGAATCCCAGCATCTAAAGTGTGGCCAAGACCAATAAAGCATAAATTGTAGTGTTAGCTTCCCTCAGATTCTGTTCAAAGTAATTAAATCACAAATACCAACAAAACCGAAGGCACAGAATCCACCCACCAAAGGAAATGCATTTAAATTGGACATTGAGTGTACAAGAAATAGTCTCGACTTATCGCTCTAATCCAAATCATGCATTCTCCCACTTATTACTGAAGTTTTGTGGCTAATCAATTGCCACAGCATCTAAAAATGGTGCAAAAGTTATGTACCTTCTGATGCTGAGGACTTCCCAACCTCTCAGCAGTCTGGCTACTTTTATGACTGCTCTTAGAAGAATGATCCTGGAAAAAGAAAACTCCAGTGAGAAAGGATAATGTATTAATTCTTAAATATATGTCTAGCTTCGCATAACAAAACACGTGGACATCCAGAACAGAAATTAGCTCAAAAATTGAAAAACCATGAAGTGGTAGAGGAGAAAAGTAAAATAAATAAATAAAATAGTCACCCGATGAAAAATCGGTTGTTTTTGTACGCCCCTTTTTATTTTTATTTATTTATTATTATTATTTTGTATTCTTTCATTTATTCTTAATGATTGGTTTCCATCAGGAAAATAATAATAACATTACTAATTAAACAAAAACGAATTCCTAGCGATGGGGCAGGGAAAGTATTATAGTGTGACAAATTAAACAAAAGACCATCAATATTTCAAATAAAATGAATACAAGTCACAAAGTAAAAATAAAAGAAATGCAGCATAGCCAATCTAGTACAATCAGAAGAAAAGGAATAAGACCGTAGAACTTTTTCTGAGAGCAAAAAACAAATAATTGGACCTTATGTATAGAAAACCAAAACCTACTAACCATCTAAATTAATAAGTTTCCTGATAACAGGTTCTTGCAGACAATCAAGTGAAATCTTTTATAAGTTTGAAATTATCGAATACAGATCACTATTAACATTAAAGATCAGTCGAGATCATGACTCGACTTGGATTCCTAGTGAATAAATTGGTAACTGAAAAAATATATATGTTTATAGTGCCTAGGGCTCAGGCCATCAAAAGAATATTCAAACCAGTCGTTACAAAAACATCACCAACAAGAAGTTAACCTATGATCACCAGGTAAACAAACAAAAGTCAGAATAAAATTCGAGAACAGAAGTTAAACGAGAAGAAACTACAAATTGTATTCTAGAATAGAAGGAGAAGAAGATCTGTGCAATCAAAAGGTCAGATGCTGCTTATTTACCAAAACAACAAGGATAAATTTCCATCACACATTCAATATCAAAAGAAGAAATCACAAATCTCACCCCTTTTGCCTCAGAATCTGCTCTCAATTTAATCTGGTCCATAGGCTGCAATAACGTGAAAACCTAATTCATCAACCCCACATGCAAATTAAAACTCGTATGCAAAACCATGAAAATCTGCGAAATAATAAGAGAAAAGAAGGTCTGCATGTGCCTAATTAAGCTATCTGCAGCAATCACATATCATATTCACGACAGAAGTTAATAAATCTAGTGATTACCCTCGATTCAAGAGAGCTACAAACGGAAAAGCATTCCGGGAAGGAATATATGTCGACTGTCTCAACCAAAAGCTTTAATGGATGCAAATGGGTTGATTTACAAACTCACACCCTCAAGAATTACAACTGAATTCGAAGAACAATCGGAGAAAAGAAAACCCAAATGATAATCAATTGCATGCGTTCATCGAAACCCAGTTTCCAAAATTTCAAAAGATTACCCAGAATATTGACATCAAATGGTTGATAATATTATTAAATACAAATTTTGACCCAGTAAAAGGAGATTGTTCGGTTAGGAAGAAACGGACAATCAGAACGATTTCATTAGTAAACATGGAAGGAAAAGGAAACCCCCCATCATATAAAAAATAAAAAAAAATAAAAAAACGAAAAGAAAGGAAAGCATAGGTTAAACGCAATCCATTGTTTGCACAGGAAGCTTGAATTGAAAAACGAAAAAAGAAACAGAAATAAACAGAAACGGAATAAATAAACAAAAAGTTAAAAAAGAGAAGAAAAACAAATGGGTACCTCAATAAGGGTAAAGCCTCAAAGGGGTTGAGGTTGAATTGAACCCCAAACCGAAACCAAAACCGAAACCGCACCCGCAATCCTTCTTCTCTCTCCTCTAAAGTTAATTACGAAAAAATCGTAATATGGAATAGTAATAAGAACAGATAATGAGAGAATTAATGGCGGAAGGAGCAAGTAAATAAGGCAGGAGGAAGAATAAATGGGAGGTAGTTTCCAGAATGGATCGCTTGTCTGAGAATTCTGATATGAAAGGCAAAAAATAACAGAGAAACAAAAAGGGAAGATAAGAGCCTGACAGAATCAAAGGTTAAAGAAAGAAAAAATCAGAGAGAGAGAGAGAAAGAGAGAGTGAGAGAAAGAGAAAGAAAACCCGCTAAAAGCACGCGGTTTAACGGAAAGCGGTGAAATCGAAACCAGCCAAGAACTGAAACGAGGCTGATTTTTGATGCGGCTCGTTGGAGCTCGTGATTCTGCGCCCCAATTCACTTCAATTCAATTCAATCCAATCCAATCCAATTCAATTCAATTCAACCTAATTCAATGCAATTCAATCTAATTCAAAAAGAGTTTTCAAGTATGGTTTACCGATTCAATGGTCGGTGTAACAGTGGTGATATGTATCGTACAATGTACTCAGAAGCCTTGGATTGCAATTCAAGCAATTCGATCAGAGGAAGAGAGATGATAAAGAAGAAGGAGAAAGCATCTCTGCTTCAATTCACGGATCGAATACAAAACCTTCGAATCCCCTCTTTTTCGTTCTTATTCCCTTCTTTCTTCAAAAATCCTTCCCTTTTGTCCCCGATTTCAAAATATTTATTTTAGGAATGTTTTTTTTCTTTTCTTTTCTTTTTTCATAAATTAATCTTATTATAAACACCTTTTTAAAACTTTAAAATATAAAATTAAAAACAAAATTACCATCCCACCCTTAATTTTATTTTAAATTATATAAATTTTATAGAAATTATGTACATATTTACCCCTTATATTAAATTTTTTAATTAAATTTTTAATTTTGTGTTTATCAAAGCTATTTTAACCATTATAGAGTTAAAAAATTGAATTCTACGATTAAAAATTAGTCGATT
Organism: Cucurbita pepo subsp. pepo; assembly: GCF_057944985.1. NCBI lineage: Eukaryota > Viridiplantae > Streptophyta > Magnoliopsida > Cucurbitales > Cucurbitaceae > Cucurbita > Cucurbita pepo. Next base: position 3,551,974 of record NC_141817.1, read on the forward strand.
TAACTTATTTAATTGTCCCGTCATAGTACGTGAGTAATAATTAATATAATAAATTAATAATAAAGATCTTTTCCACATTAAATTCTAATATAATTACAAAATTTAATATTTAGAGAATAAATAGAAGCTAGGTTGAAAATTATGGATTTATGTTATTGTTAAATAAAATTAATGTTTAAATTTAATTTTAAATTTATTTATTTTTATTTATTTATTTTTTTTTTATCAAAATTGAAAATTGATTTTTTTTAATTATCAACTTTAATTTTGTTTTGTTATGAAAATTTTGAAAATTTTGACTTTGACCTAAATGGTTGAAATCCATCGTTTACCATCGTGGAGACCAAGTTTTCTCTTAAATATTTTTTTTAAAAAAAATTAAATTTCGAGCGAGAATAATTTATAATTAATAGATTTTCTAATACTGTGAACCCGGATACATGAATAAACTGATACCGATTCGAATCAAAGTGGTCAAGCTTAAATGAAATGAAAGTTACTATATGTATCAATAAGGTGCACATTTTTTCTCGGTGGCTCAATCATAGAAACTTCATTCATAAGAAAGAGGGGTATCCGAGTCCTTATTTGAATCTCGAACATGGGTCATTACAAATAATCCTAAAAATTTTAAAGATTATTTCTATGTTGATGTATATTTCATGAAATCATGGTGTAATCGAGCTTGGACCTCTTTATTTTCATTTTAATAAGTAGGGTGGTCAAATTCGATGACCTAAAAAACTCGATCAACCCTATCGAACTTGTACGGTTCAGGTTGGGTGGTCCATGAATTCTCGTGAAACTAAATTAATTTTAAAATATATATTTTTGCTTACCATATAGTTATATATACATATTTTTTTTTTATTTTTTATGTATTTTTTTTTTAATTTAGTCCCTATTTTTTAAAAGTAAAAAATTAATTTATTAAAATATTTTTCAATTATTCTTAACAATTTAGGATAAACTTACATTGTAGAAACCTTAAATAAAATAATAATTATATATGTAATAATTTTTCTAACTATTTTAGTATTTTCTTATTAAAATAATTTTGAATTGATTTTAAATTAAATAAAATAAAATTGTTATATATGTTATTGATATAATTATTAATTTGTCACGTTGAGTAGGTATTTTTAAAGTTATTTTCAAATTGATATGGTTTTAATTTTATTAATTTATTATTTTGCCCGCTTCAATTAATAAAAATATTTTTAAACTTTAAATACCTCTACATTTTTAATAATACCCTTAAACTTTAAAAAAAAAATTAAAAAATGGTTCATTTGAGATAAAAATAATTAATATTTTATTTCAAAAATACCCTCTCGATATACATGTTATATGAAAAGAAAAAAAAGTAAAAAAAAATGATTATATTTGAAATGGTAGATTTTTGTTGACATTTGCAAAGAATAAATTGCATATATTCCTAATTATACCTATAATTATATAGGGTCAATCTTAAATATGAACGGATAAGTATGTATATTTTGATTTTACTGTCGTTGAAATTAGCGTGACAGCACTGTCAATTTAATTTTTTAAATATATGAATAAACTCAAATGCGTTATTAAAGCTAACGGAATTGTATAATATTTGTGGGTTCATATTCTAATGAGCACAAAATGAGTGATTTATGTTCTAACGGTAAAAAAAAATTACAAGTTCGAAACAAAATAAAACAAAAAAAGGTAATGCGATTTGAAAAGAAACACTACCATATTTGACGACAAGTCAATAGGAGAAAAGTAACCTCGAGATAGAAGGTAGTTGAGGAAAAATCGGAAAACGCCATTTATGAGAACTTTATTCCCTCAACTTGCGCAAAAATAAACACGGAATCCTCCCCTCCCTTATCTCCTAAACCGACGTCATTTGTCAGAACTTTACTCTCTCAACTCGCGCACACAGTAAACACGAATCCTCCCTCCCTGATCTCCTAAACCGACGTCATTTGTTAGAACTTTTCTCTCTTAACTCGCGCACACAGTAAACACGAAACCCTCCCTCCTAAACCAGTAGTTTAATACTGAGAACTTTATTCCCTCAAACCACGCAATAATAAACACGGAATCCTCCCTCCCTTATCTCCTAAACCGACGTCATTTGTGAGAACTTTACTCACTCAACTCGCGCACACAGTAAACACGAAACCCTCCCTCCTAAACCAGTAGCTTAATACTGAGAACCTTACTCCCTCAAACCATGCAATAATAAACACGAAATCCTCCCTCCCTCCCTGATCTCCTAAACCGACATCATTTGTGAGAACTTTACTCCCTTAACCCGCGCAACAATAAACACGAAATCCTCCCTCCCTAATCTCCTAAACCTCCCTCAACTCGCGCACACAATAAACACGAAATCCTCCCTCCCTGATGTCCTAAGCCGACGTCATTTGTGATAACTTTACACCCTCAACCAGCACAGCAATAAACACGGAATCCTCCCTCCCCAACTTCTTAAATCGACGTCATTCGTGAGAACTTTACTCCCTCAACCAGCTCAACAACAAACATGAGATCCTCCCTCCCTGATCTCCAAAATCAGTAGTTTAATTCATGGTCGTTGTACACGTGCATTAGGCGAGTATTTGTCCTTAGCTTCCTTATTTAGCTATCTACCAACTATACAAGTTTTGAGTAAACGAAAATAAAAATTAATCACTATCTGTACCTAAAAAGTTCGAGGAAAATCAATTTTTTTTTCCCCATAAAATATATATTGGGCCTGAAAATACAAAAGCCCAAGAAATAAGCATCAGCCCAATAAATCGATATTGGGCCTGGAAACACAAAAGCCCAATAAATAAACCTCGGCCCACCCATTTTATTTATTTTTTGTTTTTTTTTTTTAATTTTAAGATACTTTTTTTAGATAAAGGGTAAAATTAAAATTAAAATATGTTATTTAAACTAACAAAATTTTAGCTTTAGATCCTAATGAACTCGAAAAGATCGATTTATGTCGTTGATTTAAAGGTACCACGGGTAGAAAATATATACAAATTTGAAACGAAATAGAACAGAGCAATGTAATTAGAGAAGAAACGTTACCATATTTTATGACAGGTCAATAGAAGTAAAGTAACCTCGAGATAGAAGGTAGTTGAGGAAAAATCAGAAGACGTCATTTTTTTAGAACGTTACTCCCTCAACCCGCGCAACAATGAACACGAAATCCTCACTCTCTGATCTCCTAAATCAACGTCATTTTCTGGGAACTTTACTCCCTCAACTGGCGCAGCAATAAACACGAAATCCTCCCTCCCCGATCTCCTAAATCAGTAATTTAATTCTGAGAACTTTACTCCCTCAAACGGCGCAATAATAAACTCGGAATCCTCCCTCTCTGATCTCCTAAACCGACGTCATTTATGAGAACTTTATTCCCTCAACCAGCACAGCAATAAACACAGAATCCTCCCTCTCGAGAACTTTACTCCTCAACCCGGGCAACAATAAACACGAAATTCTCCCACTCCGAGAGCACAAAAGCCCGAAAAGGAAAATACACAATTTTTTCCCCATAAAATATATATTGGGCCTGAAAGCACAAAAGCCCAAGAAATAAACCTCAGCCCAATAATTTGATATTGGGCCTGGAAACACAAAAGCCCAATAAATAAACCACGGCCCAACAATTTGATATTTTTTGGCACACGGGAGTTCCGACTGAAAGAAATGAAATTAAACCAACCAAACGCAACAATAGTAATGGAGATGGCGACGGAAGGGCGAATGCAGCGAAACGCTGTGTTTTGAAGCAGATCGGCTATGGCGAAGCGATGGAAGGTCTCGGTTTGTGTAGCAGCTTGATAATGGAGATGGCGCTGATGAGAAGAAGAAGACAGAGGCCAACGAAAGAGGCGATGAGCGCACCGGCGCCATGGTCGCAGTAGGCGGAGAATTTGTCGCAGATCTTGTTCCATCTAGCGTGCTTATTTCCGTTCTTTCCAAGCGCCGCCATGAAAGTCGCTGCGCCGTCGCCTGCCGATGCAAGAGCCACCGTCGTCTGCCGCCATTTTGATAGATCGGTGAGTTAAAATGTTATTGGTATTGTAGATATAGGAATTTTGAAATTGGGATGGGGATTAGGTATGAAGATGTATTTACCATGTCTAGAATGGCGATAATGGGAAGACGGAAGCCATGGAAGCGGTAATCGGGTCCGAAGATGTCTAGGGCTATGATCAACCAGTTGTGTAGAGTGGCCACTCCATTCGCTACGACGAAGAATCTGCAACAAGTACGTACACTCTCATTTTATGTATATAAATTACTTTTATTATTATTTTCTTCATAGAATTAATATTGATTTTTGCTAAATCGTATTTATCGTTAATTAAATATTAGTTAAATAGCAAATTTAGTCTATTCATTAAATTTCATAAGCTTTTATTTGTCCAAAGGTATTATTATGGAAATGTGTTTTAGTTAAATGACTAAATTAATAACAATACCATAAAATTTTGTTCTTAAGGGTCCCAATGAAAATAGTTACTATTTTATTTAAAAATAGTCTACCTTCAACTTTTTTTTATAAAAAGTTTATAAGCATTAACCTCTTTTATTTTTATAAAAAAAACTTTAAAAAATTATTATCATCCGAAAAACTGTCTATAGACATCTCTTAAGATTATGTGATAAAAACCGTCCATAGACATCTCTTAAGATTATGCGATAAAAACTGTTTATAGACATCTCTTAAGATTATCTTATAAAAATTGTCTATAGACATCTCTTAGATATCCGATAAAAACTGTCTATAGACATCTCTTAGATTATCTGATAAAAACTGGCTATAGACACCTCTTAGATTATCTGATAAAAACTGTCGATAGACACCTCTTAGATTATCTGATAAAAACTGTCGATAGACACCTCTTAGTTTATCTGATAAAAACTGTCGATAGACACCTCTTAGTTTATCTGATAAAAACTGTCGATAGACACCTCTTAGTTTATCTGATAAAAACTGTCGATAGACACCTCTTAGATTATCTGATAAAAACTGTCGATAGACACCTCTTAGACTATCTGATAAAAACGACACCTCTTAGACTATCTGATAAAAACTGTCTATTGATACCTCTTAGACTATCTGATAAAAACTGTCTATTGATACCTCTTAGACTATCTGATAAAAACTGTCTATTGATACCTCTTAGATTATCCATGAAAGTTTTTAAAAAGAGGTTTAGAGTATTAATGAAATATTTAAAAAATTAATTGTATTTTTTAAACCTTTAAAGTTAAAAAGAGTATTTTTAAAACAAAATATTACAACTATAAATATATTTTTAAATTTTTTTAAATGTTAAAGATTTTTTTTTTTTTATTTTTTTTTTATGAATTGTTTTAAAAGTTTATAGATATATATTTTTTTAGACTTTTTTTTTTTTTTACTCCTACAAAGTTTAAATATATTTTTATTAATTTAACTTATTTATATTATTTTCTTAATTGGGTGGGATTTATACTTTAGCCTTTTGAAAAATTGGATAAAATTAGACTATTAATTACTACTAAAAATAATAGTTTTTTAATTTGCAAAAAAGTGTCTAATGATGCAAAAAAGTGTCTAATGATGTATTTTGTACTAAGAATAAATGGTTATTCATGAAAGATCAAATACTTTACCTTAAAATGAAATTTTCACAATATGAACAAATATGGACTATACTGTTATAAATTTTAGATTACAAGAATTAAATTATCCCCAATCCTGAATTATTTCAAAAAAAGATACCATAATTAAATTATTATATACTTAACTTTAAAACCTAAACTTTAAAACCTAAACTTTACCACATTCATCATCTAAAAAACATCAATAATCATGAGAGAAGCAAGAGTCGCAAAAGTGAATAGAAAATAGGTGAGAGGGGTTAGTAAGTTTGTTGAGCTCCAAATTTTTTCTAAGCTTCATGTATTTTATTGGTGCTTCGAATTAAAAGATCCATTAATTCAATTCACAGACGATTATAAATGGATTCTTTTTTGAATTTTTACTAGAAATAGGAAAACGATAGATGGGTTTTATCATGGAACTCATTCTGTTAACGGGTTTTATCATTACTTTAGCTACCCTAGCAACTTGACCGCTTTTCTATGATACTAGTTGTTGCTTCATTAGATTTGCTTTACTGATAGCTTCACGATTCTACTTTTACCATATAGAGTCTGGTCACACACGACATGATTTGGTTATTAATTCTAGAAATTGTTAAAAAGGGGTAGAACCACAAAAATCATAGAAGAAAAACAAAACAGAGGCACAATTTAAGAAGCTTACATAAACGCAGGAGTGTGCTGAAACCTCGCAGATATAGTGGCAGTAAGTGGAGCAGTTCCAACGGTGGCAACAACAACAGATTTGGACTCCTTATTAAGAGCCATCACAAGGGTTGCTGAGACAGTGGCAAAAGAAGCCACCAATCTGACCAAAACAAACCCCCATCGCCACTTCCTCGTTGGCGGCGATGCCACTGCAAGATGGTTGTACTCACCAACCTCTGCTTTTGCTGCTGCTTCGGTCTGTAAAGAAGCCATGGATAATGGACAAACAACCAAATTCAGCGTCTTGGATCTGTTTCTTACTCATAGAGGTACTTATAACCACTCAGATTTAGCTGAACTTTGTTGAGTTTGAGAAGTAAACGAGTTATTTCTTTGGATGGTATGACTGCTACTGCCTTGTTTATTCCTAATGTGATGCTTTTTGGTGGTCTGCTTAGTACAACCATTGTATCTACCTTGCCTATTTCCTTACCACATTACACCTAACCCATCACCTTTTTCCTCCTCTTTCAAATCTCGGTTTGTTGGAACTAAAATTTAATGGTTGGATCTACAACGAGTTTGAGATAGAGTTTCTTGTTGTAATGCGACTTAAGTCTCACATTTGTTAAGAAAGGACGAGATTGTGGTCATGAGTATATAAGTATGGGATAATATATTTGTTCGTATGAGACCTTTTTTTTTGGATGAAACCCAAAATCGGAAGTAGATAGTATATATCATAGGTGGTGGATTTATTGTCTTTTTAACACTTTTCTTCTTCTACTTTTGCTTCTTTTCTGAATTATTTGTTTTCTGACGCCAATTGATCATCTGTTGATGAATGACATTTTATCCAATTTTTTGGAAAAAATATTTTTCCTTTAGGATTTGAACCCACGTGGAGTTTATGATTCATTAAGAAACTTGTTTGGCTAAATGAGATTATTAACTGTACTCCTAAAGTCAAATTATCAAAGCTAAGAGCTTTACCATAATTTTGAAACAATATATTAAAATTGCTATAAAATCCACGTTTAATTCTTTAGAATAAATTTTGATGGTATGTAAACCGCACATAAATATGTAAAACTGTATATTAAAACGATTTTGAATGATTAACGTGTTCTAGAGTGACTTTAAATATGAAAAAAAAGTAATTATAACACTCCCAAACATACGTTTAGATTACCGTGGAAATGACTTCAAAATCGTTTGACCAAAAGTTTTTTTTTTTTTTTTTTTTTTCATAAGTTACCATGAGCAAAGAAGAGATAGCAGCTCGGGAAGAAAGAAAAGCGCTACATGCACAAACACAAAAACTAAGCGCTACATGCACAAACACAAAAACTAAATATTTAAAAATACTGTTACAATGTGACTGATAGTTTTAAACTTTGGGATGTATGAAAGAACCGATAAAAGTATCTTGAATTTGTATCGAACACTTAAGAAGGACGTGTAAATTTTTTAATCTACATTCAATCATTAACAACAGCGACATTGGGACACCCTCATTCGATAATAAATGAAGTCGCTAACATTCCTTTGTGTCTATAAAGAACCGAGGTCTATAAAGAGGCATCAAACATCACCACACATATTGTACACCTTTGTGTCTAGCTATTTATATGAATGTGCATAAAGAAGGGACGAGACATCTTTCTCCTTTTATTTAGCTGTCCTCACAAACTTGTTACTGAGGCAATACCATCCTATAGGCTGGTGTTTTCGAGTGGATGCACACACACACGTCTTTTATTCATATTCTTGCGCAGTTAAGAGCAAAGTAGCACAAAAAACGGGAAAAATCATAAGAAGACATACACATCCTGTAGCACATTATATTTAAGATTTAGTATTCAAATTCAACACCTAAGAGTAAAGACTATGCCCACAGACCGAACGGATCAGTTTAATCTGATTTATCCTCGCTCACACACTTATTAAGAAAATTTCTAGGAGATCACTTAATATAAAATTGTTCTAAGCTAAATACGTATAACTTTTTGGAGTTCTTATGATTGAGTCATCTAAAAACAAGATGCACTGCCCTTCTTGGTATTACTAATTTCAATCATTATATCTTTAGAATCACTTTTATTCAGATATGGTCTCGATTTATTCATGTACCTTTCGCGTCCTTCATACCAAACACCTGACAAAACGACTCCAAATAAAATAAAGTAGGCCTAGGGCTTACGTTAACGAGCCCGTCTAGTGAGTTCATGCGCACGTGAGTGAACCGTGTGTCGAGAAATACTATACATCCAACCCTATCCAGGAAAAAAAAAAAATAGAGCCTAAAAAACATCTAATAAATATGAGGTCCACCGATAAGGTCAACCCATCATAATGCATATTTCATATAAATACATTTTCCGATCCCAACCGTGAGATAAACACTCATCTTATGTTTAACCTTTTTCAAGTAAAAGTAAAGGATTCATGCACGATTCATGTGCTCGGGTGAGAAGGCCATGGAAAGCAAGTCATTATTAGATAGTTTTCCGCATTTTCGTCTGTAGGATAGTACTGTCATGTTTCAACTTTTAGACTCCGGTTACGCGGTTGCTAAACCTAACTTGATGTGTCGATCTATAACCATTCGTAGAATAATTTAACAGATTTTTATAGCTAATTTTGAAAAAATGAACGATAAAGTTAAGTAAATTTTAACCCGATAACCTTTCGAAGCTATCATTGGCTAAATAAAACACAACGTTCCCTAATAAATAAATAAAAAAGAGGGGAAAAAAATTAAAAGAAGGAATGAAATAAGAAGCTAAAACGTATTTGTCAACAATGGATAGTGACATTTTTTGCAAGAAGATAAGAAGAAGAACTCACCCTTACAGCTCGACAACAATGGCGACTGGTTCCAAATCTCTCCAAGCTTTTCTCCGTCGCCGTCGTTTACTCTCCGCCGTCGTACTCTTCCTTTTCAGTTGCTTCTTTCGTCTAACTGCATCTCTCCCGTTCGCCGCCGGCGAGCAGAGAGAAAACTCGGCCGTCGGATATGGATACCGAGTTAGATCGGGGCGTGTTGACCCTACCGGAAAGTCGTTGACCGCCGATCTTGACCTGATCGAAAAATCGTCCGTCTACGGACCTGACGTTGAGAGACTTAGCATCCAAGCCAGGTGAATTTCTTCTGCTTCTTTTATTTATTTATAAATATAAAATATTCTCAGCACTTTTATAAAATTATTTAAAAATATATATAATTTTTCATTAATTTTAAATATGATTTTTTAATATTTAAACTTTCAAATTTATATTTAATATTTTCAAAAATGTATCTACATTTTTTATTTTTTATTTCATAAATACATATTTAAATATTTTTAATATTTTATATATAATTTTAGAAATAAGAATTATTTTTAATTATTATTATTATTATTATTTATTTTTATTTTATTTTATTTTGTTTGGTTTAAGGGAAAAAATAATTAATTGTAAAATAAATAAATAAAATATGTTATTGCAGTTTTGAAACCAAAGATCGGCTGAGAGTGCGAATAACAGACACAAATCGGGAACGATGGGAAATACCGGACGAGATAATTCCCCGTCGATCGAACTCCCGTATCCGCTCGCTGCCGGAAAGAGACGTCGGCTCACCGGAAACCTCTGTCATTTCCGATCCGGCTTCCGATCTCATTTTCAGCCTCCACGACACCGCACCGTTCGGCTTTTCCGTGCACCGGCGATCATCTGGCGATGTCCTCTTCGACACATCGCCTAATTTCTCCGATTCGGAGACTTTTCTTGTCTTCAAGGACCAATACATTCAACTATCCTCTTCGCTTCCCAAGGACAGATCGTCTTTGTTTGGCATTGGCGAGCAAACCAGGAAGTCGTTCAAGCTCGTGCCGGATAAAAGTAAAACTTTGACGCTTTGGAACGCCGATATCGGTAGTGTTAATACTGACGTGAACCTCTACGGTGCTCATCCCTTCTACATTGACGTCCGGTCGCCGTCTCGCGATGGTAAAGTTGCGGCAGGGACGACGCATGGAGTTCTGTTACTGAATAGTAATGGTATGGATATTATATACACTGGAGATAGGATTAGCTACAAGGCTATTGGTGGAATCATTGATTTATACTTCTTTGCGGGTCCGTCACCGATATCAGTGATAGATCAGTATACGGAGCTTATTGGGCGGCCTGCACCCGTGCCTTATTGGTCGTTTGGTAAGTCTTCCTATTGTCTCGATATTTATGTCTGTGAGATTATTTTGAGATTTCATCTACAGCAACAGTTAGTGTTTGCAATTGCATGGTTCTTTTGAATTTGTGTATCAAACCGATAAGTTCAAGGAAGATTTCAAGGATTGGTGATTTGTTCACTTTCTTTCCTCTAGTTTTTGCAACATCAGGTCAATGATTTGATCCTGTGGCTTTTAAAGAGCCAATGAATTTGAATAGAAACTGACATTTCTACAATTGACTTTCTGTTCTTTAATCGAGTCTTTCCTATATGAAAGCGATAAGAGAAGATATTTCTCAATATTGATTCTTATAGTGAATTCAGACCTAAGTGAGCTGATACTAGCCAATTGCTTGTTATAATCCCTTTATTTTTTAGAATTCAAACACCATGTCCATGTTCATGTTCATGTTCATGCTCTTGTTATAGCGAATTCAGACCTAAGTGAGCTGATACTAGCCAGTTGCTTGTATGATCACTTTATTTTTGAGAATTCAAACACCATGTCTATGTTCATGTTCATGCTCTTGTTATAGCGAATTCAGATCTAAGTGAGCTGATACTAGCCAGTTGCTTGTTATAATCACTTTATTGTTTGAGAATTCAAACACCATGTCCATGTTCATGTTCATGTTCATGCTCTTGTTATAGCGAATTCAGACCTAAGTGAGCTGATACTAGCCAGTTGCTTGTTATAATCACTTTATTTTTGAGAATTCAAGCACCATGTTCATGTTCTTGGGGATATGTGCAATCACTTTATGAAAAAGAAAGCACGTTCTATTCATTTGAACTCTAATGCAATATTACAGTAACAAGTAATTAACAAATCGTTCTTGTCTGAAGGTTTTCACCAATGTCGTTATGGCTACAAGAATGTTTCTGATATTGAGACTGTAGTTGCTCGTTATGCCAAAGCCGGCATACCTCTTGAAGTTATGTGGACAGACATTGATTACATGGATGGGTATAAGGACTTCACTTTTGATCCCATCAATTTTCCCGTGGAGAAAATGAAGAACTTTGTTGATAATCTTCATCAAAATGGACAAAAATATGTGCTCATCTTGGATCCCGGTGTGTTTTTAGCAGTGCAATCGTTTTCATTTATTGTTTATGTTCATGTATTTTCTTATACTGTTTATGTTCTGCAGGTATTAGTACAAACAAGACATATGGAACATACATCCGAGGGATAGAAGCTGATATCTTTATAAAATATGACGGGGTTCCATACTTGGGTGAGGTTTGGCCTGGACCTGTTTACTTCCCTGATTTTCTTCATCCAAACGGTGAGATTTTCTGGGGTGATGAGATTAAATTATTTCGAGATATTGTTCCGTTTGATGGTCTTTGGATTGATATGAATGAGATATCAAATTTTATAACATCTTCAACCAGCTCATTTTCTAATCTTGATAACCCTCCTTACAAGATTAACAATGCTGGAGTCCAACGTCCAATTAACAATAGGACTGTGCCAGCATCAAGTCTTCATTTTGGTAACTTGACAGAGTATAATACTCATAACTTATATGGTTTCTTGGAGTCAAAGGCTACTCATGCCTCATTAGTAAAAGTAACGGGCAAAAGACCATTTGTTCTGTCAAGATCAACTTTTGTAGGCTCTGGGAAGTACACAGCACATTGGACTGGAGATAATGCTGCGACTTGGAATGATTTAGGTTACACTATTCCATCCATTTTGAACTTTGGACTCTTTGGAATTCCAATGGTTGGTGCTGACATATGTGGATTTTCTGGAGATACGACGGAAGAGCTTTGCCGACGTTGGATTCAGGTGCGAAGTTCTCTATACAATTCACTGGAATCAAAACTCTTAGGAATCATGAATCTCCACAGTGGTATGATATTGGCCACTTTGAGCATAGGCTCTCGTGGCTTTGCTTTAGGCTTCCCCAAAGGGCCTCATACCAACGGAGATTGTGTTCCTTAGTTATAGACCCATGATTATTCCCTAAATTAGCTAATGTGGGGTTCCCTCCCAACAATCTTCAACAATCCTCCCCTCGAACAAAGTACACTATAGAGCCTCCCCCGAGGCCTATGGAGCCCTCGAACAACCTCTCCTTAATCGAGGCTTGACTCTTTCTTTGGAGTTCTCGAACAAAGTACACCCTTTGTTCGACACTTGAGTCACTTTTGAGTACACTTTCGAGGCTCACAATTTCTTTGTTTGACATTTGAAGATTTTATTGGCATATGGCTAAGTTAAGGGCATGACTCTGATACCATGTTAGGAATCACGACTCTCCATAATGGTATGATATTGTCCACTTTGAGCATAAGCTCTCAATGCTTTGTTTTGGGCTTCCCCAAAAGGTCTCATACCAACGGAGATTGTGTTACTTAGTTATAAACTCATGATCATTCCCTAAATTAGCTAACGTGGGACTCCCTCCCAACAATCCTCAACAAAAACTTGTTTAACTTTTGCAGTTAGGTGCATTTTACCCATTTGCTAGAGATCATTCTGACAAAGGATCCATTCGTCAAGAGCTTTATCTTTGGGATACAGTTGCTGCATCAGCCAGGAAGGTGCTTGCACTTCGCTATAGCTTACTTCCTTACATCTACACGTTGATGTATGAGGCACACAAAAAGGGGACACCAATTGCACGCCCTCTCTTCTTCTCATTCCCTCAGGATATCAGGACCTATGAAATCAACTCCCAGTTTCTACTTGGAGCAGGTGTATTGATTTCTCCAGTTCTGAAGGAGGGAGCTATTTCTGTTGATGCATATTTTCCTGCAGGAAACTGGTTTAGCCTCTTTAACTATTCTGAGTCAGTGGCTATAAAGTCAGGGCAGCAAATCACTCTAGACGCACCTGCTGATCATATAAACGTGCACGTCAGGGAAGGAAACATATTGGCGTTACACGGAGAGGCGACGACAACACAAGCAGCTCGAAAGACCGCGTTCAAGCTTTTGGTAGTCGTCAGCAATGGTCAGAGCAGCTCTGGAGAGGTGTTCTTGGATGATGGAGAAGTGGTGGAAATGGGAGAAGAGGGAGGAAATTGGAGTCTGGTAAGATTTTACAGTGAAGCAGTTGGGAGTAAGTTACTTATCAAATCTCAGGTCATAAATGGAGGATTTGCTTTGAGCCAGAAGATGATCATTGACAAGGTGACCTTTGTAGGCTTTGAAAGGCCTAAGAACATGGGTGGCCTTGGCTTAGATATAAGCAAGGGCGCAAACTTGAATGGTAATTCAGGCATCAGAAAAACGTACGAGTACTCTGCCAAGTTTGTTAATGTCCAGATCTCGGGCTTGTCCATTCCTATTTGGGAGGAATTCGTAATGGAGTTGTCACCATTAAATTGAGTGTCCCATTATCTAATAGCACTCTTCCTAAATAAAAGAATCATCCTTTGTCGATGACACTTGAGGTATTTCATGTAATACTAATAGTATTAGTTTGTACAAGTACATGATATTTTGTACTTTTATGATCAGTTCGACATTCGCCATTGAGGGTTGGCCTTATAGGACTCCCTTCTGCCTTTGCACTCGAGGGCCAATCTTAAATTATAGATTGATTTAGGTTTGTTTGAGAACTTTTAATATATTTTATTTAAGATTGTACTTTTTTAAAACACATTATAATAAACTATAACTAACTTATTCCTTTCATGATCTTTTTGTTACTTTAACCCATTCTAAAAATTATCTTTATTCCTTTCATGATCTTTTTGTTACTTTAACCCATTCTAAAAATTATCTGTATTTAGTTGTCTTTAGTTTTATGACAATATTAAACTACGTTAATATGTTACTATTTTCGCTCGTCATTTTTTTTTTTTTTTTTTTTTTTGTCAATAATTATAGATTGATTTATGTTTGTTGGAGAACTTTTAATATATTTTATTTAAGATTATATCCGAATTAATTATAGATTGTGGATAAAAAAAACTTAAAAAAAAAAATTTGACAACCCAACCCGGGTTGGGTTTTCGGGTTGGGTTGTGAAAAATTTTGGGTTGGGTTGGGTTACCAATCCAACCAACCCGAACTTTTGGGTTGGATCAAAAAAATCCCCCAACCCGACCCAACCCGGACCATGTACACCCCTACAATCTTTGTTCAAGATATAATTGCACTATCTACCTGACCCAAATTGAGCAAAGGTTGCCACTTCGGAGTATAGCTCACATTCAAACATCTGATTTGGTAATGGTGCAACGACTTTCTTATCGAATCCCTTTGTCTTTGTATCAAATTTGGTATTACTCTTATTTCACACGAAATTATCTCTTTTTCTTGTAATGATAAATTAACTTTGTGATTTACAACCGTGACAAAATAATTCAAAAAATTTATGGCACAATATTTTAATTAATAAAACTTATTTATTGTCGAATTGGAACCGAGATGAACAAATAATATAGTTTGAATTTTTTTTACGAAAAAACTTGGTTAAACTTGGTAAAATCTCATACAAAAAATCTATAAGTTTACCATTAATCTTATATATATTATTTATTAGACTATAAAAAATGCGCTTATCCTAAACCTTGGTACCAAATATATAAATTTTCATAATTTTAATTAGGTTAAAATATCATTTGTTGTATATTTTTTTTTTCAATTTCTCTATTATTTATGAGACTTTTCACAGTAAATTTTGAAAATATATTCGTTTTACATGAAAGTTATTATTATTTAACAAATTAGATAAAAATTAAGAATAATTTTAAGATTTATTAAAAATATAAAACTCAAATTAAATATTTAAAGTATATTGGCTAAGTCTAGTAAATTTTACTTTTTTTTAATATTTTAATTATTATTATTTTATCTTAAAAATATATATTTGTCAAGGATGATCTATCAAAAAATCCAAAAAAATCCAAAAAAAAAAAAAAATCCAAAAAATATATACGTTTTTAATTTATGATACAGTTATATATATATATATATATATTTAATTTAATTTAATTTCATAGTTATTATTTTATTATTTATTATTCAATTACTCTTAAAAATTGATTTTTAACTATTTAGAATATATTAAAATTGAATGGAAAATCTTAATTAAATATTTAAAAGTAAACGAATATACAGATATTTTTTAATTGTTACTTTTTAATATTTTAATTATCATTATTTTAATTTTTTAAGAATATATATTTGTTAACTATTAACAAAATGGGCAGATGTTAAAGATGATCTATAAAAAAAATCCAAAAATTATTCAATACAATTATACGTTTTTAATTTATGATACAGTTATATATATATATATATACATACGTATATTTAATTTAATTTAATTTTATAGTTATTATTTTATTATTTATTATTCAATTATTCTTAAAAATTAATTTTTAACTATTTAGAATATATTAAAATTGAATGGTAAATCTTAATTCAAATATTTAAAAATAAATAAATAAAGAAAAATACAGATATTTTACCAACTAATGGTTACTTTTATTTAAAAAAAAAAATTAAAATAGCCCTAATTATAGATTGATTTTATTATTTATCTAGATGGTTTAAATTTCCAAAATTTACCACTCCAATAATTTACCAACGGAAAAGGAATATTGAAAGGAGAAAAAGAAAATGGGGCTTTGGTAACGTTGAAATGACATTTTGCCCAATTTACCAACGAAAGAACGCCCCAACTTCCGATCAAACAACCAGTTCAGATCAGCTACCTTTGTCCATCTTCATCTTCCATTAATGCCGTTTCTGAGCTAGCATTCTGGAGGATCAATTTGCTTCTCTCCCACTCAATGGCCAAGCCCGAAAGGGCTGTTCTTGAACCACTCGGTGAGGAGTTCGATATATCCACTCATTTTCGTACTTCAATTAGATCTCTCGCCCTCTCCCCTCTCTCTGATTCCCAGACCCTAATTTTCGCCGGAACTAAATCTGGGGCACTTATCTTATTCTCTGCAACTCCGGAATCTTCAAGTTTTACCGCACTTGGTTCGGAAACAACCGGCTTGGATGCTGCTCCTAGAGTTGTCTCTTCATCGGAGGGGTTTTCACTTGTTAGGAGTGTTGCGGTTAGCGTTTCCTCAATTGTGTATTTGAATGTTCTTCGTGGAATTGATAAGGTTTTAGTACTTTGTTCCGATGGGTTTCTGTATATTGTTGATTCACTTCTTTTAGTGCCAGTAAAGAGGTTGACCGGTTTGAAAGGAGTTTCTTTGATTACGAAACGTATTAGGAGTAGTGAGTCTGAGTGTTCTAGCTTGTATGGAAGGGCGGATAGTAATTCTGGATTAGGGAGCCCAAGGCAAAGGCTTTTGCAGAGACTGGGAAGTGGAATACGAACAAATGGCTTGAAAATCAAGGAGTCAGAATGGCCGCAGGAAGAAAGTAATTGCGTTTTTGCAGCTCTAGTTGGTAAAAGGTTGATTTTATTTGAAGTTGTTCTAGGTCGTCGAACTGGTAGAAACGAGCGAGGTATTAGTGATGCCAATGAGTCCCTTCTAATTTTGAAAGAGTTACAGTGTACTGAAGGAGTTTCAACAATGGTGTGGCTCAATGATTCAATAATCGTTGGAACGGCTAGTGGCTATTATCTCGTTTCATGTGTTACAGGAGCGAATAGTTTAATATTCAAATTACCAGAGTTATCGAGTCCTCCATGCCTTAAATTGTTGCAGAAAGAGTGGAAAGTGCTACTATTGATGGATAGAGTAGGCATCACTGTTAATGCGTACGGTCAACCCGTTGGTGGGAGTCTCGTGTTTCATGACCTCCCAAATTCTGTTGCTGAGATATCTTCGTATGTGGTTGTTGCAAGTAGTGGGCAGCTGAAGTTGTATCATAGGAATACTGGTAGTTGTATTCAAACTATTACTTTTAATGGAAGCGGAATTGAGCCTTGCATTGTTGCGGACGAGGAAGATGGCAGTGGTGATGTTATTGCCGTTGCTGTGACTAACAAGGTATGCCCATTTATTAAGTCCAAGAAAATTTTATTTTGTCTTGCAATTTGAAGGCCTGCGATACAACACAGGGTAAGAAATTCACTAGATCAATAGATGTTATAACTGTTTTACATAAAACAGATCAATTTGCAGATAAATATTGAGCTGTGCGATCGATCTTGTAGAATTAGAGAAAGTATATATATACTTTAGGTGAGCATTCCAATGATGAGATGAAATTAGAAAAGGAGGGAGAAAAACTATCCTATCCTAAGGAAATTAAAAAAAAAATGCACAGCGAAGATAGGCTATTTATAGTTGGAAACGTAGGTATAATATTTACAAATTTACACCAAGTGAGAGCCAAAGAAGATAAAAAATCGAAGAAGTTGTCCAGGCAGTTCTCTTTATCCTTGAAGATACAAGAGCTCCTGTTGTTTCTCTGTATTGAGGAAATAAAGTTTTTTATGGCAAGCCGGGACATTCGCTTTGTTGTGATGTATTTGGGGGGAGAGGCATAGTAGAATCTTCAAAGGGGTTGATTGAGAGTCTTTTGATGCTTGGTCCCTTGTAAGATTCAATGTTTCCCTTTGGGTGTCAGTGACGAATTCCTTCTATAATTATTGGGTAGGTCTTATTTTGCTTGATTGGAGTCCTTTTATGTAGGGTTGTTCCTTGTTGTGGGCTTTGTTCCCTTGGATTCTTTCATATTTTGGAAATAAAAGTTGAGTCTTTTTTTCCTAAAAAATGCTCCTGTTGTTCCAATTAGTAAAGTTGAGCCCAAGGATTTTCTTCTCCATCTTGAATGAACGACCAACCAAAACAGAGGCAAGCAAGGCAAGCGATTGCCTAGACAAAGTAGTGGACTAGCTAAAGGTAGTGAAGATCGGCCCCTTAAAGCCAAAGCGAAAGAGCAGTTAGAGAAAGAAAATGGGAAATGGAAAAGCAATTGACCTTTCATTTATGAATGAAAAATACAAAAGTATTATAGCTCAAAATTCGAAGAGTTGACAATGAACCCCTCAAATTGGAATTTATCCAATGTGAGGTTTAGACACAAGCTAGTTTTGACCCAGCACCTTGTTGAAGCTAAAAAATAAGTTCTCTTATCTCTTCCCACTCTATTTAGTGTCAAACAACCTCTGATATTTTCCACTCATAACTCACAAAATATGGAAAAGAATGTGTTCCCCCAAAAGTCTTTTATTTTTGATATGTGTGTGCCCATGAGGAGTTGTGGACACCTTGACTATTCTCACTAGAAATTTTTTTGACATTACTATGTTTGGTTTTTAAGGTTATTCGTATAATATTAAATTTTATTTTAGAAACTTTATATATGAGAGGCATGTGATGGAACTGATATAAATATTATGATCCATAAGAAACTTTATATATATGAGGCATGTGATTCTCTTTTCTGATTTCATATATTGTGACACCTACTGAAAATGCATTGCATGGAAGAATATGTCTATATATAGCATCATGACTGATGCTTATTTAATTGTTTCTAGATTCTCAGCTAGTTCTAAATTGTTATTTAAAGTTGCTGTTAACTTTTATTGCTTGGCTTGATAATCATAGGTTATGTGCTATAAAAAAGTGCCTTGTGATGAACAAATTAAAGATTTGCTGAGAAGGAAGAATTTTAAGGAAGCAATCTCTTTGGCTGAGGACCTAGAGTGTGCAGGTGAAATGTCCAAGGATATGCTATACTTTGTTCATGCTCAAATTGGATTTCTCTTGCTTTTTGACTTGCAATTTGAGGAAGCTGTAAATCACTTTTTGCAATCTGAGACAATGCAGCCTTCTGAAATATTTCCATTTGTGATGAAGGACCCAAATCGTTGGTCCCTGCTGGTACTTCCTCTTTATGTTAATTATTAGTTTCCTTGCATCATATCTATTGGCCTAAATAACTTGATGCTGTCTGCCCCTTTTATAATTTCATTACACATCAATGAAATTGTTGCTTACAAAAAACATTAAAAAAATAAAATAAATCTCATTGGAAAAAAGTTCTGCAGCACAACTTTTATATTGGGCTACTTGAAAAGGAACTAGAGAATTTGAAAGAGAAAAATTAAGATGCCGACATTGGTCGGGATAAAGTTTTACATGCGGCTGGTCAGAGAACGCTTACTCTTTGTATGTATTTTTCTAAGAAGCAAAACATTCATCCATGCCATAAAATATTTAATTTGTAGATTCTGTTAATTCTTTTGTTCCCTTGTATTCTAAAGGCAAAAATTTTGGTTGTCATTTTATTTCTAGATGCACAACTTGAGAGTTCAAATTAGTTTCAAATTATTTATTGGTGTGTTTTCTCTAGAAAAGAATTCACCGTTTCGATATTGTAGTTTTAGTGTTTCAAATTTTTAATTCTCAGATTCCCAGAAATCGGTATTGGGCAATGCATCCTCCCCCTGCTCCTTTTGAAGATGTTATAGACGATGGCTTGCTTGCCATCCAAAGAGCCACATTTCTTAAAAAAGTAGGAGTAGAAACTGCTGTAAATGAGGATTTTCTCTTGAATCCACCAAGTAGGTCAGATTTGTTGGAGTCAGCCGTAAAACATATTGTCAGGTATTTGTATTTTATTTATTGATTTTTTAGTTAAGATTCTCTTTTAGATATTTTTATTAGTGTGGACTTTTTCTGTCTTAGTTCCTTTCTTTTTGGAGCAAAATGTGATGAGGATTGTGCTATTTCTGGGTCAAAAGTTTGTTTTCGCAACTCATTTAATCTTCTTCTTTCTATATTCCTATGTTTAACTTAAAGAAGGATCTTCCTATTTCTTTTCAGCCCAATGAATGATAATAGGGTATCATAGCATTTCTCCATATGATTCTAGGCTTATACTAGGGTTAATTAAGAATACCAGAGAGAAACTGCAAGAACTGTTGAAAATCTTTTGAAGGAAGGTTCAGTGGCCATGATCAAGGGGGCAGTGGAAGTACAATTAGCAGAATGCTAGTATCGTCTTATTTTGATTACAAATTTGGTTCTAGGAAAAAGAGAACATGAACATGGACGGTTGCTGGTGAAAATATAACACCTTGACATGTACATCATCTTTCTACGCAATTAGCTAATGCTAGCTTTTCGCATGCCCGTTTATATCCTTTCATAGTTTTTCCGTATAAAAAAAGCGTTTTAATGATCTATGGCCAAATGTACAGAATATGGCCTGAAATTGGAATGCCTCTCTAGTAATTAGAGCAACTTTTTGATTAACCTGGACTGGAGAAGATTTTTCTAACCTCCCAGGCAGAGCGTTTCCTCTTTCCCTGGCCATTTAGGCAGTATTCCCTTTGTTTTCCAATGATACGTTTTGTTTCTTATCATGTATTCCGACATACATATGTATACATATGATATTTTCTTCTTTCTGAAGGAATTATGAGATTGGGTTTCTTGTCACTTGTAGTTAGCAGCCTTTGTTGAGAGCCTTATGTTTCCTCTCGTTTTTTTCTCTCCTTTTCATTGATATAAAGTTAGTCTTGTAAAAAAATTATGAAGAAAAAAAAGCTTAGTATTTCATTTCTGTAGTTCACTTCTAGATAATATAACGTGGCCATTACTTTTTGTAAAGTCAGTGATAAGTTTTGCTTCTTCTTTATTTATTTATTTATCTATCTTTTTCTATATATATTAAGAAAAGTAATATCTCTATCTGTCAATATAGGTACTTCGAGGCGTCCCGCCAAAAAGAATTAACATCAGCCGTTAGAGAGGGAGTTGACACTCTATTAATGTGCCTATATAGAACTTTAAATTCTATTGATAAGATGGAAGAACTGGCATCTTCGGCAAACAGTTGTGTTGTGGTATGCAGTTCTCTTTTATTGTGTTTACTTTTCAATAGTTATGTGTACATGTGTTCCTCCATATTTTTACTCATTATGTTATGCATGTCATATTGAAGAAGACATTTTCTGTATGCTGTGTTATATTTTTACTCCTTTTGACCATTAACATGATCAAGGCCCCAAGAAAACACGAATCCCTAGCCACAACTGGGGCACACCTTCAACCTAATCAACAACCTTTACCTATCATTTTGGAAGGAGGTAATTATTGTCTGACGCCTCCATTCACATGACTCGTGGACCGACATCAAAGCCTCCTTATAGAATATGGTCAATCGACTCTTCATAAGCCCCTTCCCAGATAATAAAGACATCATCTGCCTGCTATAGCGTCAATACGGCCTCACAGCTGTGCACCCATGCTGAATGGACCTCATTTGGTAAACTTAAGCTTGAGTTTTATCCATGACACCCCAAAACTATTCTAGTGATTAGACAATGAGCACCTATGGAGATTGGATTACAATTCGAAACCTCCCTCTTCCTATCCGCTCTGAGAAATTTTTTAGATACATTGGTGAGTGTTGTGGAAGATATAAGAAGACCACTAATCACATGCTCCATCTGCCGCTATAGTGCCAATACGGCCTCACTGCTATCCACGTTTGTTTTGATTAACTTCTAGGCCAAATGATTCTGTTGCATAAATTTGAAATGCCAAACTTAGTGCTTGGAATTTGGGTCTTCGTCGAAACCTTAATGACAATGAAGTTGCTGATGTGCCAGCCTCTTATTTTCCCTCCTTAAGTAAGGAATAAAGTAAGGAATATTGATGATTCGTGGTTTTAGCCTCTGGACCCTCCTAAATCCTTCACAGTACGATCATTGATGTAGGATTTAATACATTCTAAAGACTCATCTCTTCACAACCTTTATTCGGTGATTTGGAGGGACGCTTATCCTAAGAAAATTAAAATCTTCTTATGCGAACTTTGTCATGGGAGTATCAACACCGTTGATCGCCTTCAAAGGAGAACGCCTTATATTTGCCTCTCACCTTCTTGATACGTATGTGCCTTTCTAGCGATGAACATCTGTGCCATCTATTTGCCCACTTCTCTTTTGCTTCTTGTTACTGGTTTGTAATGCTGGATGCTTTTGGGTAGTCAATGTCTATACCTGGTAACATATATGGTGTTTTTGCTTCCATCTTTGTGGACCATCCTTTCCGTGGTGTGAAGAAAACGTTGTGGCTGGCTTTCAACAGTGGTTTTTTCTAGTTTTTTTCTTGACTCTTTGGTGTGAATGAAATGGGAGAATTTCCAGGGGCTCTTCCCTAAATTTTGATGGTTTTTTTGGATTTAATTGTATTCCATGCTCTTTACCGATGCACGATTATATGGCTTGTTTATGATTATAGTCTTACTACCTTAATCTCCAATAGGAAAGCTTTTTGTTATGCACCTCTCGGTGATTTTGGGAGTTTTTCTTCCCCATTTCTTTCATCAATGAAATTGTTTCGCTTTCTAAAAACGAAAAGTTGCCGTCAAACTAAATGCTGTTAGAAAATTTTAATTTATTAATCCATGAACATTTCATTTGTTTAATTATGGCCTCAAGATAGATATGGTTAGGATGTGGTAATTGCAGAACCTTAGTGGTCCTATGCACTGTAAAACAGACAACTTCAATCGGCGGTGCAGGAGGAGTTGGAATCTTTATTAGAGGACTCTGGACATTTGCGTACACTTGCTTTCCTTTATGCAAGTAAAGGGATGAGCTCAAAGGCTCTTGCTATTTGGCGTATCTTGGGAAGAAATTATCCATCTCGCCTTTTGAAGGACTCCTCTACGGATGAAGGTACTCTGGATAACAATGTTGTAGATATATCTGGTAAGGAAACGGCTGCTGCAGAGGCATCAAAGATTCTCGAGGAGTCATCTGATCAAGCATTGGTTCTTCAGCACCTTGGATGGGTATATGCCAACTTTACTATTGAGTGGACTTTGAAAATTGCTAGGAATTCTGAGGCGTGGTGCAATATTTTGCTAATCTTAACTGTATGCTTCTATCAGATTGCAGACATCAACCAGCATTTTGCTACTCAGATTTTGACATCAGAAAAAAGATCATCTCAATTGTCACCAGGTATTTTTGCGAACTTGAAGTCACTCATGTTTTTCCTTCCATTTTTATTGGATATTTTTCGATGTAGTTCCAGCTATCTTAGATTTATTTAGGCTAAATACCACCATTTGACCCCCCTAGTAAGTGAACCATTCTTCAATTGTCTCTTAACCGAACAATTTAATACTTGATATAGCATTTGTAGGTTCTAGTAGCTCCCTCAAGGTTTCACCTTTCTTCGAGAACTCGGGAACTAGTAGCTTCAGCAGATAGGAAACCTACTCTATGACTGGATAAATCAGGGTGGAAAATCTGTCAAAAGTCCTCTTAAGAAGTTTAGGAGATAGAGCAGTTAGCCTTATCCAGACTCCAGTTGAAGCAGCCACATTTTTTATTTTTTGAATTAATATTATGAGAAGCCATACTTTCATTGAGAAAAAAAATGAAAGAATGTGAAGGGTATCCAAAAAAAAAATCAACCTCCCCAACTAAAAGTGAAAAGAGCTCATTCATTTTCATATTGAAATATAAGAGAGGTGGAGCATCACGCAAAATGGATTTGTATCCAAGAGACGTAGGAATGAGAGTGCCAAGAGAGAGAGAACATCCTTAAGTCAGTTTCCCACCTGCTGAGACTACTCTTTCTTTTAATGGTCATTCATTTGTATAATTGAATTTTTATGCTTTTCTATTCATTTACTTCAACTCTTGATATTATTATTGTTTTTAAGTCTATTCTATCATCTTTATTCTACGCCGTTGTAACTTTGATTCCCCCCTCCCTCCAAACATACATTTACGTTAATGCAACCCGTTTCCCCTATATTTCAGATGACATAATAAGGGCTATTGATCCCAAGAAGGTAGAAATTCTTCAAAGGTGCGTCTTAAATTGACTTCATTTTACTTCCCTTTTTCCTTCTTTCTTTCTCCTGGTAACTAGGCCTAATCCTGCTTAACAAACTCCAATTCGAGCTGTAAATAATTTTTTTTTTCTTAGGGTGCCTTACACAATTCGTTTTGTAATATACAGTGATTACTCATCCACTTAGATTGAAGGTCTTTCCTTGTCAATCCTCTGAATTAGACTTAGGGATCCCTAATGTCTTTAGGCTGGGTTCTTCTCTTTTGATAAATATATTCTCTGTGTCTCATCAAAATATACATACATTCATATGCATATACATGCACACACACACGCATATTCTTTTTTTTTAGTTTTTGTATTTTGTTTCTTATAAAGGTCTTTTCTGGTTGACATCCACATCTTTTTAGGTATATTCAGTGGTTGATCGAAGAGAAAGAGTCTTGTGATCCTCACTTCCACTCACTATATGCTCTCTCATTAGCCAAATCAGCAGTTGAAGTCGAAAGTACTCAAAACCTTGATTCATCATCGGACAAAAAAATTTCTGATCAGAGAATTAACTCAATGTTTGAACAGCCAATCCGAGAAAGGTTACAGATCTTTTTACAGTCTTCAGATTTGTATGATCCAGAAGAGGTTCTAGACTTGATTGAAGTATCAGAATTATGGTTGGAAAAGGTTGTTCGGATATTATTTTATTGATTATCCTTTATACAAATCTTTTATCTGAGGTTTTCTATCAATTCCTTTTTTACACTTGCGTGCCTCAATTCTTTACGCATGATGACATAGTAAGCTTTGTTATACGCCAGATTTGCCTTTTATTTAAGGTCATGTCAGGCTGGCATTTATTTACATACTGGTGTGTGTTTCTTTTTAATCGTTTTTTCCCTGTTTGACTGGACAGGCTATTCTATACCGGAAACTAGGGCAAGAGGCGTTGGTCCTCCGGATTCTAGCCTTGTAAGTTTCATATGAGACTCTAAACAGTTCTTAAGTTACAAAAGATGCTAAATATGAATCGCTAATCCAGAAACTTAGCTGTAGATTTTGGGTTTCGTTGGGCATTGGAATAATTGTCTCACTTAGATAAATTGCCTGGTTAGCTGCCATGTGTTGGACTTTGAATATCTTCTCATGTGAATTTATAATGTACAAACACCTGCAGCATTATTCAACACTTTAAATATACATTTACATGAACATGATATTCAATTACTCACAGAATATTATTTGATATGTCAGGAAACTTGAAGACAGTGAAGCTGCTGAGCAGTACTGTGCTGAAATTGGCAGATCAGATGCCTACATGCAGTTAATTTTCTTCCTCTGTTTGCTTATCTTTGTTCTTTATGTTTTACGTGCCTTAAACACTTCATTTTCAATGATACGTTTAAGACCGCAGTGCGTTTTTTAAAAAATTGATTTGTGCTTACGACACGACAACTATAGGTTACTGGATATGTATTTGGATCCTCAAAATGGTAAGGAGCCCATGTTTAAAGCTGCTGTTCGCCTTCTCCACAACCATGGAGAATTTTTGGATCCTTTGCGAGTCTTAGAGGTATCAAATACTGCATCCTTCAAGCATGCACCTATTCCTGCATATATAAACATCAACTTCCTTGATTTAAAAAAGAAAACAAAAAATGTCAGTTAAGGAATCCACATAAAGAAAATTACAGAAAAGCTCTCCAAATGAAAGGAGAATAATTTCGAAAATCCATAGAGAAGAAACCGAAACTACGTTAGATTTCTTTTTCTGTTCCCCTTTATGTTCTTATCAATATTTGGTTTCAAGTGCAGACTTTATCGCCAGATATGCCGCTTCAAATTGCTTCAGAAACAATATTAAAAGTGTTGAGAGCTCGAGTTCATCATCACCGTCAAGGACAGGTTCTCTCATTCTCTTTCTCCTCCTCTCCCTCCCCACAGCTTTTACTGAAGTAAAAAATGACAACAAGAACGTTTCTCTTTTGGTGATAGTTCCTACAACTATGCACATTGATTGTATAGATTTTGGAAAATGTGTGAACATGTGTGAACTATTGGGAAATATTTCTGGTGAAATTAGTTTGTTTAGTGGTGTCATTGTTGAGCGTTTTGCGCTATTAAGGCACCGAAGAGGAGGCTGAAGCAGCAGTCTTCCATTCCTCTCCTCCTGCTATTACGTATCCGTCGTCAAACCCCATTTGATTTAACTGAGTAGACTAACTGCAGAAGCTTTAACTACTTCTTACTTTTTCCAGATTTTACATAGTACCTCCCGTGCTCTAGACCTTGAGGCGAGGTTGGCCAGATTGGAGGAAAGATCAAGGCATGTTCAGATCAATGATGAGAGCCTCTGTGATTCTTGTCATGCACGCCTCGGAACTAAATTGTTCGCAATGTACCCCGATGACACAATTGTCTGTTACAAGGTTGGTAACATGGCACTTCTGCACCCTTTAGAAGTTTATATCATATTTATTTCCCATAAATTTAGAACGATCACAAGTATTTCGTGTTTTAGTCACTAAGAAAAAGGTTGCTATGTTATTAGCATAGTCCTCGCTCACGTTTCAGATGCTTTTATGACGTTTATCAATAGAACCACTCCAAATGATTTCGCTTCCTACGTCCCCTGATGGTTCTGGGATGGAAGAGGATTGATGAGCATACTCCTTTGGA
The DNA here is from genome assembly GCF_057944985.1 of Cucurbita pepo subsp. pepo. Classification (NCBI taxonomy): domain Eukaryota; kingdom Viridiplantae; phylum Streptophyta; class Magnoliopsida; order Cucurbitales; family Cucurbitaceae; genus Cucurbita; species Cucurbita pepo. The sequence continues at coordinate 3,578,878 of NC_141817.1, forward strand.
TAAATGTTATAAGACCAAATTAGTGAAACTATTTACTCCCCTATCTGGTTTCCCATTTCTTTTCACCGATCTTTGAGAAACAGACGCGTTTGGTTACCGTTCTTATTTCGTGATTATCCTTTTTCATAAACATTTTCAGAACTGTATAGGAATTTTGTTTCTTGTTTGTGTTTTTCTTTTCAGTTTCTTCTATAAAACACAGGTAAAAGTGTTATTGTATCATTTTGTAGCTCCATTGTTCTTTATTAAATAAGAGGAAACAAGAAACCAGAAACGTTTAGATTATTAAACGAGCCATAGAGTAAGATTTCTGGCATTTGAAAGCTTCCCCAAACAATCTCCAAGTACCAGTAGTCTAGTCTGTTGTATTCTTGGTTGTGCTAAGAGCTTAACTGTTTTGCATTTCTTTTCTTATGCAGTGCTACCGTCGACAGGGCGAGTCGACATCGGTGACTGGCCGCAACTTCAAACAAGATATCCTGATCAAACCTGGCTGGCTAGTAATGGAATAGTTTTGGAAACTCGAATCAAAGCTTGGGAGTCTTGAAATGTTAGTCAATTTTTGATATGTTAGAGAGCTCAAGAAAATAACTCAGAGACAGCTCCCTTGCTAACTTATGCAGCACCTCTAGATTACTTCTAAATGATGAGATATGGTTACTGTAAATGTTAGTGAGATGTATATTTATTTTCGTGAAGTTTTCGATTTCTGGAGGAATCTATGGGTTGAAGAATTCAGTGCCAATGGTGTTGGTTACTGCAATTTGCTTTGCTCAACTAAGCTGCATTCATACCCATATGCGCCTACATCACATGGGGATTAAGTAGTATGCAATCAAATTGTGTCGGTTCAACACTCATTCATCGACACAGTTCAATCATGCAATATGAACTTCAAAAAAAGATGTGAACTTCAAAGATGTGAAAAAAATGATGCTTCGAGAACTTGAAAATAAGTGTAGATTCGGAGACTTCTGAATAGGTCAACCTTTCAATCTGCTTTTGAATCCATGGACAGGCAAGAGACAACCTGAATAACTGAAACATCTTCGTAGTTAGAGGAAAAGAAACATGAATAACTGAAACATCTTCGTAGCTAGAGGAAAAGAAACATGAATAACTGGAACATCTTCGTAACTAGAGGAAAAGAAAACAAAAGCGCGATTCTCGTAATAACGGCGGGCAAAATAGGAGTAGCCTAAATCGTGAAAATGGGGTTGTGGGAGAGCTATAACAATTCATGCACGTTATAGTAAAATGCTTCATTTTATTCTTAGATGGTTACAAAATTAATCTAGAATTATGATACTTATCAATATATTTTAAGATTTTCTATTTACTTTAAAGTTATATTTATAGGGTGGCTAACTATGATCATAAAACATACAAGTTCAATTTTTAAAATGCCTTATAAAAAGTGACGTTTAATTTTTAATTTCACAAATTTTAAAATTTAACTAATATATTAAAGTTAGAATTAATGTTTTTATGATATATATATATATATTAAATGTATTAGATATTTCTTAAATTGAGGATACTTGAAATTTCATATATTTTTTTTAATTATTATTTTAGCTAATTACAATATCAAATACATGGGTATTTAAAATTAATGATTTTATTTTTATAATTAAATTAAAACTTATACAATTAAATGATTCTATAAAAAATAATAATAATGTTAAATTTATACTTTGAATTTTATATTTATTTGATATATTTTATGTCTAATAAATTTCTAAAATTAATTGATAAATTATATAAAGTGGTCTAATTTTTTTTTATTATTTTATTTTAGTTCATCTATAAATTAAAAAAAAAAAAAAAAAAAAAAAACTAAATTGGGGAACCAAATTTTTAATTTTGAAAAAATGAAAGAAAAAATTAATTAATTAATTATATTTATTTATTTATTTATTGAGTTGGAATCTGGAAGTCACATTTGAGCACGTTTCACATTTTTCTCAACAGTCTCTCAGTGTTTGTGTTTGCCCAAATCTCTCATAAATCAGTTTGCACGGTCGCATGCCAGCTTCCGTCGAACCCCCTCCCCCTAGGGCACAACAACAGCGATACTGCACCACCCCTCAAATTCATGCTTCTCCTTGTTCTTCCTCTTAATCTCTCTCTCTCTCTCTCTCGCCGATTCAAGCTCTCCATTAGCAACTTGCTCTCACACTCACGGTATTGTATGTGTAAGTTTTTCTGTAATCCCCTAGTTTTTTGAACTTCTCATCGCCCTTTCTTGTCGGTTTTTGAGTTTCTGTCTGCCTCCCCTCGTTCTCGCTAATGGAATCGCTCTACTACTTGGCAGGGTAGGATTTGCGGATTCTGAAAGCTTATCTTGGGATGAAGGGAATCAGGGGGCCAATGAGCTTCGTGGCAGGGGTGAAAAATGCACAGGTAAAGATCGAGAACTTTTGCTTTCATGTTCCTTGCTTTTCTCAAAAGAATTTCCCCGGTTTCCTTATACCCGCATGGGCACGAAGTTGGGTTTTCTGCTTAGTTGGTAAGGAATTCTTGAAAATATGCGGAAAGGGTATAGAGCGTTGGAAGGGCTTATTGCCGAATAGGGTAGAAATGAATTTGGAAATGGGTAAGCTTACCAAAGAGGTCGAAAACTTGTGAATTTGTGCATTAGAGGATAATGAATTTTGCTAGGGAGCGGAAGAAAACATATTCACTTGCATGGTGCATGCCTTTTTAAAGAAATTTTATTGAAGTGGCTTTGCAGTAGTGCAATTGAACACGATTCTCCTTGGCATACAGTTTCATAAACAAACCTGAGTTACAGGAAATTGGTTAGTATTCTAGGCTTCTAACGTGTGGCGAGTGGAGTCTTTCTAGCATATTGTTTTCTACCTATTGTTAGTTTTTTTTTCTTCTTTTTCTTGAGTTTACATTTGCTTTATGGGAATGTGTTCTGTTTGTTTGGTGTGTTTGATGAATAATCGGATTTCATTGAGGAAAAAAAAGAAAAAAGAAAAAAGAGAGAATGGAAGGGTATATAAACAAAAAAAGGAGACCACAAAAAAAAGAGACAACCCATAGAAGGGCCTTCAATCAAGAAAAATAAGGCTTAATGGGTAGTTACAAAGCAATTTAGCCGACGAAGGTCATAGAGATATAGTGAGCCAAATAAAACGTCACTCCAAGACCTCTCAAATACAGACATCCCTTCTCCATGGACTACAACAAAACTCCCCAATCAACGAGAGGAAGGCAATCACATTTGACATGCTCTATTGAACAAGGAACACAAGAGTCCCAAAATGGACAAGGAATTAGACAACACTTGCATCACCATGTGGTTCCTCTTTGAGGACAAATGATACAAACAAGGGAAGGATATGTGTAACAACTAAAACCACTCTAAAAAATATTCTCTCTCTAATCGCCCCTTGAACATTGGACAAACTGAGAAAACAACTAAATATCCTCAGTTATACCTTTCAAAAGGTTCTTGGAAGTGCTTTTAGCCCCTCCAATCTATTTGAAAGAGAGCGACCCTTATTTGCTTGCAATTACTATTTTCCATAAGGAGTTAGACTCGAGAAGGATATGTGTAATAACTCAAGCCCACCACTAGCAGATATCATCCTTTTTGGGCTTTCCCTTTTGAGCTTCCCCTCAAGATTCTAAAATATGTCTATTAGGGAGAGGTTTTCACACCCTTATAATGAATACTTCGTTCCCCTCTCCAACCGATGTGGGATCTCACAATCCACCCTTCTTGGAGGCTCAACGTCCTTGCTAGCACACCGCTCGGTGTCTGGTGATACCATTTGTTACAACCTAAGCCTACCGCTAACTAATATTGTCCTCTTTGGATTTTCCCTTTTAGGCTTCCCTTCTAGGTTTTAAAACACATCTATTAGGGAGAGGTTTCCACACCCTTATAAGGAATATTTTATTCCCCTGTGGGATCTCACAATATGCTAAAGCCATTTAGTCAGCCCTATAATGGGCCCTTAAATTCCCCGTGTCCAAATCCTCGCTTGATTACATGTGACCTGCTCCCTCCCCTTTCCTCAATCTCTTCCTAAAGGAAATCCTTCATGACAAGGATTTACTCATAGACACAAGAATCCTTGAAAGGGGAAGTCATAGCTTGGGATACCCAAAATTGAAACAAATTTCTTCCGTAGTTGACTGTTTTAATTTTGAAAATTTTATAGCCTTTCATTGTGCTCTCTATCCAAGTACTTTGCTGGATTTTCTTGGATATTAATTGAATTGGGTTGCATTTATGTTTCTTTTGTACTTGTTTTTCCGTGTTTTGTTATTCTGCTTTTTGTCTACTCTCTGGTAGAGTTTATATCTTTTGAGCATTAGTCTCTTTTCATCTGTTCAATGAAAAGTTTTGTTTCTTGTTTAAAAAGAAAATTTTTGGACACCCCTCGACATTGACTGAATGAGAGTAAGTCTGCCTCCTCTCAAAGGAAACTCTTCTTCCACGACGTTGGCCTCCTTCAAATATTGCTCACTATCGAGTACCAAAATGAATGGTTTCTAGAGTAGACCCAAAGGGAGTCTTTATGTAAGATGAAGGAAAAAAACCAACCTCACCATTCCAAAGCAACCCATCTATTCAGCCTAATAGTATCTTAATTCTGAACCAATAGTTGGCACTTGCATTTATTAATCTTAAGCTCCTTGATGAAGAAGTCCTGATTAACAAAACAGGAAAAAAAAATCATATTGTAACTGAAGATGAGAAAGAGACAAATTATCCCTCTCAATAATGAACCCTTCAATGATATTCTACTCAACGCATCTCGTAACCATTCTACCTAAGGCATTCACAACCAATTAGAAAAGGGAAGGAGAGAGTGGGCCCTTGCCTAAGGCCTCTTGACAAGCATATCCTACCCCTAGGACCCAACCCCCACACCACCCCCCATGATCTCCATTTAAACCCAAACCCATTCTTTACAAGAATTCATTTGAAGAAATTCCAGTGCACTTGGTCATATGCTTTTCCAAAGTCAAATTTAAAAATGATCCATGCATTATAGTGGATTCTATAACCCTTGATAGATTAATTGGCAATAAGAGCTTGGTCGAGGATAGTTTGCTTCTTCATTATTAAAAAACTGGGCCTCTTCTTCTTTATTAATTAAAAAAAAAAAAAAAAAATTACCAACCTTAAATCCAAAAATCTGTATGTTTAGTTTTTTTTTTTTTTTTTTTTTTGCCTTTCTGTTAATACTCCCACTTTAACTGTGCTTTCTCTTCTTTATGTACTTTTTTATATATAGTGTGCCTCACAAAAAATAAAAGCTCGCACTTTTTTATTGAGCCTTGGGCTTAAGCCCAATAAAGCTATTAGGCTTTATTGTGCCTTGAGCTTTAAAAAACACTAGTTGTGATTTGTTTACCTGCCATAAACCTACTACGTCTTCACAATCATTGAGGGAAGATCTTTTCTAAGTTGAAAGGCCAACGCCTTTGCAAGAACTTCTGCAAACACTAGTTACAAGGTTAATAGGTCAGATGTCCTTCACCATGACAGCTCTATCCTTCATGGGTATAAGGCACACAAGTTTCATATCAAACTATCCAGGACGCCACTCTCAGGAAACTCACAAAAACCTTTCGAAGGCCTCCCTTGATGCAATCCCAAGCATCTTAGAAAAAGGTCATTGAAAAAGCTTCTGGGAGCTTTCTTTGTTCCTAATGAACCTGAAACACAACTTTTTGATTTCTTCTAAGGTGAGTGGCATCCAACTCCGCTTTATCCATGAGCACCAATCCAACCCCTCTAAAAACGACTTAGGACCAGCCAACGAGGCATAAAGGGAAATCAAAAAGTTATAGAATGTAGAGAGGATCTCCTCCTCAATCTCTTTATCCCCTTGCAAAGATATTCATAAAACGTTTTCCGAAGGGCCAAAGAAGTTCTTATTTTGTCTCCCACCCACTTTATGAAAGTAGGCAGTATTAGTCCCCATCCTTAGCCCACTTCACCTTAGCTTTTTGTCTCCAACTCACCATCTTCCTTCTAGCTAGTTTGACAAACTTGACCTATTGAAAGTCACTCCCTCTTAAGGCCTTAACCCTACTCCTTTTTCAAGCCCATCTCAGACCTATAGGCCTTCTCAACAACTCATGCCTTTTGATCCCCAAAATCTCCGAAAACCTTGTTGTTTCAAGATTTCAACACCCCTTTTAGATCCCTCAATTTCTCCATAAAATGGTTCCCTTTGCATCCGACCGACCACACCTCCTTTTGCCACCACAAAGGAAGTGAGGATGTAATGGATGGATGATCTTGTTTTAAGTCTAAATTAGGTTGTTGTTTTTTCTTATTTTAATTTTTAGAGAATTACATGCCCTTTTTTATAAGGGAGAAAGGCTAACTAAATCTAAATCACTGGATGATCTAAATAATCTAAATACCTTAGATAACAGTAAATTTAAATTTAAATAAATCTCTAGGTACTAGATAATAGTAAATCTAAACAATTATCCATAGATACTAGGTAACTAAATCTAAGGAGGTCAACTACTTCCCTTATTTAATGGAATTACACAAATATCCTTCGACATATCAAACTACATGTTTTCAAACTTGAATGGACCAAGACCCCAAGAAGGTGACTTTGAATCGAAGATAAGGGGCAAATCAGTTCCAATATTTCTTCAACCAGTTGAAATAACATACAAGCTAATTGGGAATCATGGTATAGTTTCAACATCTAATCACTTGGAGAATCCTTTGGAAGTGTTTGTTGTAATATTGGTTTTGAATGAGGGGTTTTCACTTTTTCATTGCATTCTCAATGGATTAATATCTCTCAAATTTGTTTTGAGCATTTCCACTGTTTTGGTATAAGTTGAGTTGTTGTTATTGTTTTCTTGAGTTTTTAAGTCATAAAAAAAGTTTTGAGCAAGGTTTTAGGGTTGATTTCCCCTAAAGGAATAAGGATTGGGATGGTGATATGGTAAATGCCCTTAGGTTCAGATAAGTAGTTGTGGAATTTAACTTGTTTACATCACCTACTTAGGACATCAAATGTCGCACAACTTTCTATTGTAGCAGGCAGACCATGTCTTCACATTAGATCTGTTATGTGGACTTTTGAATGAATGCAATGCCAGTTGGTTGATGTCATCCTATTTTAGCCTTTTATTGGTATGAATATGGTTCCCCTCTTAGCAATGAGAGTTTGTACGTTCTTACATTCATTGAAGTTTCTTCTTTTCTTTTTATTTTTTTTTTTATTTTTTTAATAATTAAATTATTTATTATTATTATTTCTATTTAATTTAATTAATTTATTGTCACTTCAGTGGATGAGATGTAACAACCCTATATTTCCGCTAACCTAAAGTGGCTACCATCATCGTAATATGCTCTCTTATGCAGAAATAATCATTTAAAAATATCTTCATTAAACAATGTCATGGACTTACATGTTTTCAAAGAAAGATCTTAAAGTGATGCAAATGAAATATTTAATAAAAAAAAGTATATATTGAAAATAAATATGCCTTATACTAACCTATAGTCTAATAATTTAAATATCACTATCCTATGCATGTGTCATGGTCTTTACTTGCGATACCGTCATTAGCCCTGTAGGGGTGTCTTGCCTTTACATGAAAAATAGAAGTAGCACACGACTTGAGTATTTTAAGAAATACTCAGAAAGTGACCCCACTATTGGGGTTAGGGAATGCAAACGCATGCAACTCATAATTAACATCATAGAGGTGGCTTCCAGTCTGGACAAAATTGGATGTGTAATACTTCCCTACACACGACCCATACGTGCGAGCGTGAGTCTTCAGACGGTTCACCCCCTAGACCCATCATAGTTGGGCTAGTTGAACATAGCCAGATGTCCAGAGGTCAGCAAATCCTTGAATATCATGCAAGACATGATCATCATCATTATAGTGTACGCGTCTGTATTCATCATCATCATAAATGGGGAAGTAACCTAATGTATATGAACACACAATATGCATGAAGTTTCTATAATTTTTATCTTAAATTATCCTTATGTCACAACCCTATACATCATTCACGTAATGGTAACATGCATGCTAGCCTTCGTACATTCATTATCATCATCATCATTTAGGGTTGTGTCTCAGGCAAAACTCCATCATAATGCATCATGACATCTCGTACATGCACATCATCTTAATATGAAATATCATTATATTAAGTCATATCATCATCATGCATCTTACATCATCATGTTATCATGCATCGTCGTCATCATCATATTATGTTGTCATCATATCATTATATCGTCATGTCATCATATCATTATATCGTCATGTCATCATATCATTATATCGTCATGTCATCATATAACATCATGACACCATCATATAACATTATCACGTCATCATATAACATCATATTATCATGTAACATCATCATATAACATAAAACATGAATGACACGTGCAAGGGCCACTGGGCACGTGTCGTCATACATAAGGCAAGGGCCCCAGTGGCCACTATCGGCTTGGTCGAAAGACTTGCCTTATGTATGATGACACATGCCCAATGATCCTTACATGTGTCATTTATGCTTTATGTAATATGATGATGTGATGATGTTATATGATGATATGGAGATGTTATATGATGATGTGATGATTTTATATGAGAATGTTATATGATGATGTGATGATTTTATATGAAGATGTTATATGATGACATGATGATGTAGGATGCATGATGATGAGATGACTTAATATGATGATATTTCATATTAAGATGATGTGCATGTACTAAATGTCATGATGCATTATGACGAAGAGTTTTCTAAGACACAACCCTAAATGATGTTAATGATGATGAACGTATGAAGGTCAATGCATGCATGTTACCCAAAGTAATACGTGAATGATGTATAGGGTTGTGTCACAAGAACAATTTAAGATGAAAACTATAGAGACTTCATGCATATTGTATATTCATATATATCGAGTTACTTTCCCATTTGTGATGATGAGTACGAACGCGTACACTATGATGATGATGATCATGCCTTGCATGATATTCGAGGGTTTGCTGACCTCTGGACGTTCGACTATGGACAACTAGCCCGACTATGATGGGTCTAGGGGGTGCAAACAGCTTGGGACTCACGCTCGCACGTGTGGGTTGTGTGTAGGGAAGTACTACACACCCAATTTTGTCCAAATTGGAGGCCACCTCTATGATGGTTTTAACGATAGGTTCCTAATCATGAGTTGCATGTGTTTGCATTCCTTGACCGTAATAGTGAGGTCACTTACTGAGTATTTCTTAAAATACTCAAGCTGTGTACTACTTCTATTTTTCAGTAAAGGCAAGACACCCATGTACAGCTGATGATGGCATCGCAAGTAAAGACCATGACACATGCATAGGATAGTGATATTTAAAATTATTATACTATAGGGTTAGTAGATGACATATTTATTTTCAATGTTTACTTTGTTTTATTTTAAAATTTTGTTTGCATTGTTTTAAGATCTTCCTTTGAAAACATGTAAGTCTATGACATTGTTTAATGAAGATGTTTTTTAAAGGATTATTTCTGCTCATATTAGGATGATGGTAGCAACTTTAGGTTAGCAGAAATTTAGGGTCGTTATATGGGATATCTCCCTTTTGTAACATTCCATACTGAAATGCTATTATGTCCTATAAAAAAAGTACCTAACTGTAGATGTCCAGACATAGAGAGGAGGTTATTTGTTTTTGTGAGGTTATCTAGATATTTTCTTTCCCATTTTGTTTGTTTCGCTTTTAGTGTGTTATTATTATTTTATGAATGAAGACATTCATTCCAAGCTTATTGGAATTGTGAATAATGGTTCTTATACAACCAATAATTTTAACTTTTGACGATAATTGAGTTCTAAGGAGACAAATCTTCACTGAAGGGAAAACTAGTATATAACTTTTTTAATTCATAGGTTTTTGTGCTATATCTAATTTTTACTTATCTTGATCTTGTTGGCAGGAAATTGCTGCATAAGTTTAAGGGAATTATTGTATAGTCTCTTGCTACTGTTGTAGACTGTTGAATAATACTCATGGCTGGACTTCTGCCATTTGAGTCGACACATCATAGAATATCTGATAGCGGATCCTCAATGAGTTCTCAAGAAAATCAAGATGAAGGAGGTCGTTGGTATATGTCCAGAAAGGAAATTGAAGAAAATTCCCCATCAAGAAGGGATGGTATTGACTTGAAGAAGGAGACTTATTTACGGAAGTCGTACTGCACATTTTTGCAAGATCTGGGCATGAGGCTCAAAGTGTAAGACTTTGCTGTTTGATTGTACCTAAATATTACATATGTCGTAAACATAAAATTTGTTGTGTGTGTGTAGCTAGGATCTATTTTACCTCTTGATGACAGTCCTCGTAGTCGCATTTTTTGGGACTCTGTTGGAGTAAGATACAGAAATGCCATGCTGCTTGGAAGAGGTGTTTTTTCTATGGGGGTTGGCTCATTCTTAGTTGGTCTTGAGTGGCTAATATCCTTGTTTAGAATTCTTGTGTTGGTTAGCAGAACTTTGGAAAAGTTGATTTTTAATGGGCAGGATTTGAACGACGCCTTGTTGGTTAAGCAGTTATGGCGTTTTCCTTGTGAGCCCTATTTTTTAGGGCATAGGAGCATCACAAGCATGGTTCCCATGGTCTTCAAATAGGGTTCTCAAAGAACTTCTAAAGACCAGTGAAAAGCTATCTCTGATGGTTTGCTATGTTTCTCTTCGTTTGTCCAGTGTGTGGTTGGTGATGGGAGAATTACCTACTTTTGAGAAGATAAGTGGCTAGGGGATAGACCTATCTGCCCCTTATTTCCTCATTTACACTATCTTTCATCTGTGAGGAATCATTTGGTAAATGATAGTGCTGCCTTCCACGAATCATTTGTTATCATTTCTAGCTGGTCTAAGATTCTCCCTTGTGATCCGATTAGCCTTCTCAATTACACACTGATAGGACACTCATTCATGGATGGGAAAAAAGTTTGATGGGTGCACCTTATTCAGGCTTTGTGTGGACTACATGGATTGAGTGCAATGATAACCAAGAAATTTCAATGACAAGGAAAGATCTTTGTTTTTTAAGCACATCATCTTGTTAGCTCTATCTGGATGTAAATGCACTTTTTTATTTTTTAAAAAAAACTCTTATAGTATCTCATCATTTTTTGCCAATGGAGGAATCTTTTGTAAGTCCTTTGGCTTGGATTCTTACCCCTCTTTGGTAAATTTCATATATCAATGACTTTTATTTTATTTTCTTTGAGAAATATTCGGTGGACTATATTCTTTCTCGTTTGGAGAATAATCCCAACCATGATATTGGGTTTTGTCGTTTGTTGTTCAATTGGGAAACAACACATGTTATCAACCTTTTGTCCTTGGTTGAGGGTTCTTCTACTCATCCTGCGAGAGGGGATTTTCATTTCTCCTAGCATTTTGGAAGGTTTTTCTTGCAGATTTGTTTTCAGTCTTTAGTGAACCCCTCTCCTTCCAATCAGTCGGTCTTTTCCATGCTGTGGAAGATTAAAAATTCCTAAGAAAGTTAAGTTCTTTACTTGACAGTTTTTTCACAGAAGAATTGAGAATTTGGATTGTGTTTTGAGGATTTCGTCTGATTTGATAGGTCCACAGTGTTGCATCCTTCTGTAATGGCATGGCAAAGGATTTTACCACCTTTTTTGGTGTTGTGTTTTTGCCGGTTCAAGTTGGAATTTTTTCTTTGAGGAGTCTATTTTTTCAGGTTGCTTGGACTAAAGATGTTTGCTTGATAGTCGAGTTCCTTTTTGACCTGCTATTGGTGAGAAGGGTCAGTTTTTTTTGCTTGCAAGGGTGTGAAGTTAAGTCTTTTTGTAAATACCTCTTAGGTCTTATTTTGTTTGATTGGTCATTTTTTTTGTTTTAGTTTGACACCTTTTGTTTGGGCTTGATTTTTTTTATCCCCTTGTATTTTTTCATTTATTTTCAACTTAAGTTTGGTATTTTCCAAAAGTAAAAGAAATATGAAATTCTTTAGGAAAGAAAAGGTAAGGGAAGGTCAACAACCAATAATCGATGCTTTTAGTATTATTACCTAAAGACATCCATAAGCGATTGTAGCATGAGCACTCACTCACTTCTAAGTCCATGATGACAAAGATGTGGATTAAGTTCAAACTGCCTTCTAAATCAACTTTTAGGCACAAAATCAAAAAAGAATTGTACCATCTATACATGATGGTCTATGACAACTTGCTCCTTGTCAACGATGAACTTTGAGGTTGTTTATGACACCTGTGTCTACTCCTTGTCAACAAAAAAAGAACCATCATTGACCTGAAAAAGTGCCTTCGATGCTTTACGAGGCCAACACCAAAGGTTGCAAAAAGATGACCAACTGGTAAAGATTTGAGTTAAGCTACAATTACAAAATAATTTGAAACATTTGACCAAGTAGAAGCAAAGAATAACCAAGTCCCAAAACACCTCCCTTCATTCTTGAGTTCCTTTTAAACTAAAGCTGGCATATAAGCGTAAGCACCCCATTACACCAACCAAAGTATCTTGGCTCGCTCTTTGAAGGTCGTATCACCAATAAGCCTATGGACGGCACCTGATGCTTTGCTAAGCTGGCATTACTGAAAATTAAGTAAGCTTCGGAGGTTTTCCCAATAGGCAGCCACAAAAGGACAAAAGAACTTCACTATCTTATCAAGAACACACCACTTTAGGGAAAGAGCCATGTTCTGAAGGATCTTTTGGATTCTACAAAAAGGATTCAGCCTTTCAAAAGAAAAGATCGACAGGAAAACCTTAGCCCTTTTTGGACAAAGAGCTTGCCATATCATATCAGATTGTTGATGGTTCAAAGCCGCTTGATGGATAATCAGCTTTTTAACAGAAAACAGCCACCCCCACCCCAATTTTCTAGAGTCCACACTTTAACATCTTCTCTGAGGTCTGACATTAGAAAGCATATGGGAGAGTAGTCTATTCTTCCACCTCCAAATCAGTAATGTTTGTTCTGAAATTCAATCACTGTCATTGAAACTCACCTACCAGCATTGTTTATCCAAAGAAACTTTGGATTCAGCAATCCTGTAAAGTTTGGGAAAAGCATTGAGTGGAGAGGAATCCGTTAACTATTTAACCTTCCAGAACCCCGTTTTATCTCCTTTGCCTAAATTGATTTGGCACCAACCTTCAAAAGGGACTAATGCTTTTCATGATCTGGGACCAAGGACTCTTAAAGGTACGAGAGCCTTTCATTAAGGGCCACCAATTTTGCACATTCCATCAATATTTTGCAGCAATAACCGTCTTCACAAAACCCCGTCTTCTCTTCAAGAAAGTGCCACTTCCATTTAGAAAGGAGGGGGCCCAATTTGTAATAGCAAGCTTACTAATACCCATGCCTCCCATAAACGTAAAAAGGGAAGTTGTTTTCAAGTTTATAAGATTAATCACCCCTTCCTCTTTACTACCTTTCGAAAGAAGTCCTCTAATCAACTTCTCCAAGGACTTAATAATTGAGTTAAGGCATGAGAAAATTGAGAAAAAGAGATGGATGCTAGTAAGGATGGCTAGCTACTTCTATAGTTTGCGTCCTTTCTTTCTCCTGGGATTCCACTTTATGCGAATTTGATTTGGGTGACCTTAGATGAAATTGCAATAGAGAAGAGAAATTCCTAGCGGAAGGAATTACAAAAAATTCTACCAATGGGCCCTAAGTGTAGCTAAGTCATAGTTTCTAAAGAAGCCAGGATTTTTACACGAAGGACAAAGGCTAACGAGGAAACAAAATTTAAAAAAAAAAAAAAAAAAAAAAAAAAGCTATCAAAACTCTTCTCAATGTCTTGGAAGATGAAATTATTCTCGTGCCAAATAAATGAAAAGAAAGCCAAAAGCAAAAGCTTTGTCTCTTTGAATGGGTGTTCTGTAAGCATTAAAGTGACGAAGATGAAAGGGGACACCAGGGAGGATGAAATGCCATTTAACCGCTCCCGAAATTCTCTCTTAGAAAATGTATGCATACTGACAAAGAGAACCAGTGGAGTTTCCATTGTCCTCTGCCCTTCTAGAACAAGGACTTGCTAACGATGGAAGGGAAACTTTTGATGTGTCTTCTTTTCTTTCTCTTTTGCATATTTCACTTTTTGGGCTATTAGTATTTAGATCCCAACCCCTTAAATGAGTTTTCTTTTTCTTTCTTTCTTTCTTTTTGTATTTTAAGTTTGTTATTCCCCTTCACCTTGGTCTTTTCCCGGCTCTATTTTCTTCGATTTGGGAGACTAAAATCTCTTAAGAGGTCAATTGTTGGGCTGTTACGTACATGAATTAACACTACTAGGAGGGCTGTGAGGTTTTAGATCCCAACCCCTTAAATGAGTTTTCTTTTTCTTTTTTCTTTCTTTCTTTTTGTATTTTAAGTTTGTTATTCCCCTTCACCTTGGTCTTTTTCCCGGCTCTATTTTCTTCAATTTGGGAGACTAAAATCTCTTAAGAGGTCAATTGTTGGGCTGTTACGTACATGAATTAACACTATTAGGAGGGCTGTGAGGTTTGAGTGGGTTCTTTTGCAATTCCTAGTTTCACCTTTTATCATCTTCCCTAGCTCATCAGCTACTCTTGTGGTCTTTGTCTTCTCTTTATGGAAGGTAAAAATTCCAAAAAGGCTTAAGATTTTGTGTGGTAGGCTTTACTGGGAGATTTTTGTGTGGTAGGCTTTCTAAGTCATTTGTTGTTGGAGGGCCAGTTTGCGAACTACCTTTGGGATCGTTGGCGGAGGTCTTTTGGAGTAAGTGGGGCTTGTAATATGGATGGATCATGTTTATTCGAGGAGGTGCTTCTACATCTTCTATTGAGAGAGAAGGACAAAGCGTTTTGACATGGGAGTTTCTTTGCTATTTTGTGGGATATTTGGCTTTATTGAACTCTAGATTCTTTAGAGGTGATGTGAAATCTAGAGAAGAGGTTTGGGAGCTGGTGAGTTTAATACTTTTATTTTGGCTTCGGTCACTATACTGCTTTGTAATTATACCATTAGTCTTGTCCTTTTGGCTTGTTTTTTTAGTTAGTGGGTTTCTTACCCAAAAAAATAAAAATAGAAGAATCAACACAATTGACCTTGTCAAAGGTTTTCCTCTATACATTGTTGGGGCTTTAGTGGATTGGTTGAATCTAACCTACTCAATATGTGTTGGTTCATTCTTTTAATTAGGTTAGTTCATTTCTTTCACCCCATTTTTCCCCCTTCTCCATGTAATGTTTCTTATATATTAAAAAGAACATCATGGTTTTAAATTCATCAAGTTATGATATTATGTTATATTGGAGGACAGAGATGATTGAGCATACAAAAAGATAGGTTCATCCCACTACACACATAAATGAAATTTAATAAGGTTCCATCAAAATATTATGGATAATTTTCTTATATAAGGATTTATTCTTAACTAGTATATCTCTAAAATCATTTGGAATGCAGGCCCCAAGTAACGATAGCCACAGCTATAATATTCTGTCATCGATTCTTTCTTCGACAGTCCCATGCAAAGAATGACAGAAGGGTATGTTTCTTGTTTAGATTAAATATAACAAAGTTATGCACTGATATATTTTTTTTCAATGATGTGTCGGTCTAAGATTGTTTTAGTTCTTGCTTATATAGGGGCAACATATCCATTTAGGTCCTTTCTAGTCTAATAACAGATTGGTTATTGTCTTAGCTCATAGGACATTCAGATTTCCTAGCAGTGAAAAGAGTGTGATTGATATGGAGTCATGAAATATAAACCATTCTGAAATTTTTTTTCCTTCGTTTGGGGGCATTCTTTGTTCAGAACTCTGCATCTATTTTTAGTAAAGTCTTTCCTGGTGGCTTCTGTTTTGGTCTTTTTCTGTTGGTTTGCTGTTTTGATTGTTATATGAAACTTCTTATTCACCCTGTGGGTGGTGGTTTCCTTCAACATTCTGCATCTTTTCATCGCAATGAAAAATTCTCTTATTAAAAAATGATATCTGTGTGCAAATTGCACTTGGTGTCTTTGGTTAGTGATATAGAAACAAAAAATTGAAAATAAGGAATTCAATGAAAAGCAGAGTTGTATTTCATATTTTCAATGTTTTTGAATGTGTTTAGTGGCATATTTAGAAACTAGATCTCAATTGTAAAAGTTACTCTTCCATATATATTTATAAACAAAGGATAAGTCCATTTCTTTTGTTTTTTGTTTTTTGTTTTTTGTTTTTGTGTGATCTTGGTATGGTTCACGACCTCCACTTGGAATAGTTAACACAAATCTTTTGTAATTATTCAACTTCTATTATTTGTAAGGTGTTTTTGTAGCTTTCTTCTTTTTGGGAAGGGATGCCTTGTCCCTTTGCTAGTTAGACCCTTATCTTCTGATTGTTTTTATTTGTTTTTTTTTTCTTTTTTTTTTTTGGAATGAAGTGGTTTGTGTTTCTTTTAAAATAAATGCACTATATACTTGTAAACTAGTGTGCTTGTCAATGTGTTTTATAATTTTTAATGTAATTTTTATTTTTAAATTAATTTTCAAATTTTAAAACTGGATCCAGTAAAAATATAAATTTTGTGATTATTCACTGTTTGGATTACAAAATCCAAAAGCAGTTAAAAAAAAAAAAAAAAAAAAAAAAAATCTGTCAAACGTGTATTTGAACCCATTTGACAAAGTGAATATGAAAACAAAAGGCAGAATCCAAATTGAAACAGGCAATTTGGGTTTAATTCCAGAAATTGTCATCTTACATGAATGTAGGATTTTGTTGTAATATTTCTATCCATTTATTATGGTTGTTAATAAACAAGCCTAGTTTACCGGCTAAGGAATACTTCTACCTCTAAAAGGTTGTAGGTTTAAATCCACATCTCGACGTGTTGTAATATTATATTCTCGAAGGGGAAAAAAATCCATTTACTCTTTATTCAGTTGAAATATTTTTCAGAAAGGATTTTTTGACGTTTTGTGTAGTTCTTATGGTTTACTGTGGTTGAAATGTTTCGTTTTGTTATCACGGACGCTGCATATGATTCACTCATTTAGTTTGCAAGTGCTTTTTTTTAATTATATTTGCCAACATTTACAGCTAATGTGTAAAAGTAATAGCAGGAAAAATGGTATACGTTAAAGAGGAAAGTATGAATATTGAGTGATTATCAGGATAGTTAGACTTATGTTATTAGTATGATATGCAGATCATTGCAACAGTCTGTATGTTCCTCGCTGGGAAGGTTGAAGAGACGCCTCGCCCACTAAAGGATGTTATCATTGTTTCTTATGAAATTATTCACATGAAAAATCCTGCTGCAGCCCAGAGGATCAAACAGAAGGTTGTCTCTTACTGATGCTGTTTAAACCTTTTAATTTGTTTGCTTACTAAATTACTAGTTACCTATCAATTAGTCGGTCTTCTTGATGTCTGCGCTGTCTCTCCTCTCATGCGTGGTCATACGCACTTAATTGTGCTAAATATTGTCGGTTCACTTATTTATAATTGATCTTTTTAAAACATGCAGGAAGTTTATGAGCAACAAAAGGAGTTAATTTTACTTGGTGAGAGAGTTGTGCTCGGGACCTTAGCTTTTGACCTGAATATTCATCACCCTTACAAGCCACTTGTTGAAGCAATAAAAAAATTTAAGGTTGCCCAGAACGCACTAGCTCAAGTTGCATGGAATTTTGTCAATGATGGGTAAGATCAAGAGGCTATTCGTTTATTCATGAATCTTTTAGTTCCTACTATATGGCCTCTTCTTTATTCTCTCTTCCGACACTTGTTACCAAAATCCTCTGACACTAGTCTTTGGGCAGGTTGAGGACGTCACTCTGTCTGCAGTTTAAGCCCCATCATATTGCAGCAGGTGCCATTTTTCTTGCTGCCAAGTTTCTTAAAGTGAAGCTTCCATCCGATGGTGAGAAGGTTTGGTGGCAAGAATTTGACGTGACCCCTCGCCAATTGGAGGGTTCGTGTCCCTTCATTTTGTCAATTGAGATAATCTCTTACCAAAATTGTCAGCCTTTGCTGTTTGTGACTGATATTTGTAATTCTTCGTCCCGTTAGAATTGTAGAAAACCAACCTGAACCAGATGATTTTAAATATTCACAATTCATTCCTTTAATGCTGTGAAGAATGATCAAGGATGTTATATACTATCATAATATGATTTGGGTCTAGATTTTCAGGATCGAGTGTCATCCACGATAATATAGCTGTTGTAGACTGAGGTTTTTCTTTGTAGTCTTTGAGTGAGCAACCGGAAATCCCAACTAATCATTTTATTTGTATCTTTTCGCAGAGGTCAGCAATCAAATGCTAGAACTATACGAGCAAAATCGGGTGCCACCAGCTCAGGGAAGTGAAGTAGATGGAAGTACTGGTGCGGGTCCAAGTCATCCTAATGTAGCAAAAACCACAGCTGCTACTGAGGAACAGACTTCAAAGCAAGTATCTTCTTGTTCAGCACCTGACCATTCGTATGCAGATAGTCATGGGGTACCTCAAAGAGCTGCCCAGAATCTTGGCAAGAACAATGGGACTGCTACGGAGGCGGGTAGTGTCATTACTGGACACAAGGTGGACCCAGAATTAACAGATAGTCATCATACTGATGAAGTGACCTACAAGGATAATAGCAGAGATATTTCAGACCGAACGAGGTCTGTAGTTGAACACGTTGGAGAAGAGAGAGAAAAGAATAATAGTAAAAGTGAGAATGCGGAAGCAGGAGAACGGAGGGACAATGGTGTATCTCACAAGTCTAGCAGTCTTGTTGGTCGAAACGCTGAGGTTCGGGAAGGTCCCATCGGGCAGTCGCCCAAAGAAGCTATCAAAATGATTGATAGAGACAAGGTCAAGGCAGCACTTGAGAAAAGAAGAAAATCACGTGGAGAGATGTCCAGGAAGAAAGATGTGATGGATGAAGATGATCTCATTGAGAGAGAGCTGGAAGATGGTATAGAATTGGCGGCAGAGGATGAGAAAAACAGGCGGGAGAGGGGGCAAAGCTGGTCTAAGGTTGATAACCAAGATGATGGGAAGGTCTGCGAGGAATCTTCAAGTGCGCATCATTCAGGAACCAAGACCCACACTTCACGGGGGACCAAAGTAGAGAATGTAGTTGAAGAAGGAGAGATGTTAGATGATGCTTCCCCAGCTTTGAATAGCCGCAAGAGAAAAGCTGGGAGGTCCCCTGATTGGCACTCCGAGGGAAAGAAGTGGAACGATTCTAATAACCATCACCATGCTGTGGAAGATGGAAACCGCAAGAATCGATCGGTTCATACCGACAGGGAGCTCAAAAGGCATACCCATGGGAATCACTTATAAGTGTCGTCGTCATCGTCGTCAAGGATTCCGATCTGTTATATTGTAGCATAGCATGCGTGACCTGGGTAGTACAAGTACTGAACCAGATCATTGCAGGGAAGAGTATACCGGTGCCATGGAGCCGTGCATCATAAAATACAGGAACTATGGATGGATGCTTCACCTGGCAATCCTGCAAACATGCATACTTACCACTAATATGCTTCTTCAGTACATAAAAAAGCTAATATGCTTGGCCGAGATGAAATTTACATAGCACGAACATAAGCTTGCTTCCGCCATTTTTCGTGCAAGGAAGCCACGAGGACTGTAATTTTGGTCGTAATTAATATTATGTTTCTGCTGTACTTAGGATCGTTAATATGCTTTTACCATACGAGTTATAAATGTAATTTGGTTTATAGTATTCATATGTAATTTCGGTCTAGGATTCAATTGTATCTCTCTCAGTCCATTGAGCTTTCGGCCAGTATATCGCCCGAAGTTGGAGGAAAGAAAGGTGGACGAATGTAATGCATGTCGGGAATTGTCCTCGTGAATTTTGGTGATGGTAACTGTGTAAACTCGACAGGCAAGTTTTATGTTCCAAAATGTGTTGGAATGTTTGTCCATATAACAAGGCAAAATCACTGTGTTCTAAGCTTTTTTATATGTTCATATGAGCAGCTAACATGGTTGATACCTGAAAGGTACTCTTATGATAACATTTGCTAGCGCAATTTGTCCCCTCATGCATTAGTTCTACTTTCATAAAATCCTTCGAAATTCATATGAAATTGCGCGAGTTCTAATGTACTGATACATTAGGAGTGAGGTCACCCGGTCGAAGTTAATACGCTGAAAAACAGGTTGACACTAGAATCGTCGTCGATGTAAATTGTATTTTTTATATTTTATGAACATGTATCTATCTAGCATTATTCATATGAAATAAAATGCAAAGTTGAGTATAGCTTAACTCGTTAAGATTACATTCTTGATGAAAATACTAAAGGCTCGAATCTTCAAAATAGAAGCTTATACGGTTTTAGCATCAAAATTGAATTTAAACGTTATTAATGAAACAAAAATGGTGTGTATTACTTTTTTTTTTTTCTTTCGAGTTCAACCTAGGGACAAATTTAAACATTTGATCTATTAGTTGAAAATAGATACCTGATTGAACTATATTAAATTTGACAACAATGTATCAGTAACCTACAAGAAAAAACGATCATAGTTGCAAATTACTTATTCATATAACAAACCGATACGAGCCATCACGAGTCGAGTATAGCTTCGACGGGTGGACCCACGAGAAAGTTCAAGTACAAATGAAGTGGGCTTTTCTCCTATCCATATCAGCTTCCTTATTCCCTCCTTCATCTTATCGAAATCCTTCATCTCCACCATTAATCTCATGATCTTCTCCTTCTTCCCCTTTCTGGTTCTGCAACTCCCAAACCCTTCAAACCCTTCAAACCCATTACAGAGATCTCAACAATGTCGCTCACAATCCCCACAAACCTCTCAAACTCCCTCTCTAACCCCAAATTGAGCAACCCATTGGCCTATAAGCCAAAACCCTCTTCGTCAATTCTCTGCTCCTCCGCTCAAAACCAAAATGAAAAGCCCTCCTCCTCTTTTCAGGCCTTCTCCGCCGCCTTAGCCCTCTCCTCCATCTCTGGCCTAACCCCCTGCAAGGAATCCAAGCAAAGAGGAGATTCGCGTTGGGTTGCCCCATTTGATTGTGAGAGGCGACTAGACACATTTAAGAGAGAACAAATTTAGAGAATGATCATGTGTTTATAGTCTAAGAATATACTCTCTATTGATATAAAGTCTTTTAGATAACCGTAAAGCAAAGCCATGAAAGCGCTCAAAGTGGACGACACTCGTAGTCTTTTCACTTTCCTATATTCTAAATATTTTTCTCCAAATTCATGTTTTCAAATGGGTCATAACACAAATTTCAAAAATAAAATAACTTTTTTTAAATTTTAAAATTTGATTTCAGTTTTAAATTTATTTAGAAGTAAATAACATGAAAAAAAAAAATCTTATTTTAAAAAATGAAGTAATTAATAAATTAGGAATTCTTATTATAAAAAAGAAAATAAAACTCTTATTAATGCTACTAAAACACCAATAAATGAACCATAAATTATCACACTTATATATAAATTATTAATAAGAAAAAAGTACTTATTTTAAAAAATTGGGACTAATTTGTAAATTGATTTGTATCCAAAATTAAATTTAAAGAAAAAAAAAACTCAAATAATGAAAATTTGATCCCATGGGCCTAATTTCATCAAATTGGGCCGTATAATCTAAAAGGTTCAATTGGGCTAAGAACTCAAATCCAAAAGGTTAGGCCCAAATCCAACAAAGCCCAAACCTCAAAGAGTCCGGCCCGAAACTAACTAAGCACAAAATTAACTAGTCCAAACCGTACGGGTTGAATTGAGTTGAGTTGATCAGGTTTTTTCAGGTCATCGGGTTTCTTGAAAACCCCTACTCAAATCCAGGTATTGATCTAACTTGAAATGGATGCTACAAGTATTTTTCAACATTTGTAAACTCGAGCGCAATTTAGTAGATAACGAACAATCACCCTTTCAAAAGTCAATAGTTCAATCTTATCGTACCTCAATTGAACGCTTAAAAATTCAAAAAAGCATATTTTTTTAGTCTCGAAATTGGAAAGATATTGTCATAAGTCACGGAATGCATTTCAACAAATTAATTATAAGTTCTATTTAAATTAATCATTTTAATTATATTGAAAATTTCATAAGCTTAAGAAACCATAGGGCGTGACATTAATTATGGTTTTAAAATTAAAATTAAAATTAAAAATTTTAAAAAAAAATCAAATATTGTTGCCGACATTGATGGCAAGAAACGACACAAATCATTGCTAAATTTGTTGACTTTTTTCCTTCTTTTATTTGACCTTTTTCTTTCCCTCCAAACACACAAATTCCACTTTTTCATTGCTAAGAATCAATCATTTTTTTTTTTCTTTTTCTTTCCATAATCTTACATTTTCTCGAGTCGGTGAACGATAACGATAACGATAACACGAACAGTCTCTTAGTTTCTCTATAATTCTTCATGTTAAAAGAATCCCGAGCTACATTCTTCATTATACCTACGACCAGCACTGATTCTATTCAAATATTCATCGAAACATCTATCAAATTGAAATACTTATCCTGGTATCAGTAAAAAATTTGAATTTATCGACGATCGCAAAATGAAAAAGTTCAAGAATCAAATAAACAGATAAGAATTTTGACGAAAAGTAAGAAGTGGGTCCCACAATTTGATGGAACAGACATGTGATGATGAAGAAGAGAAGAGAGTAATTGTCATATTATCCCCCGACATCTTCGACTGCACACACCTAACCTAACTAACTGCTTAAGCTTTGTTGTCTTCAACTGCCAAGTCGTTCATTAGCTTCTTCCCTCCCGTTTCCCCATTATTACTGTTCCCTTAACCCTAAATTGTGTGAAAAACCAACTCAAATCAAATCATTACCGACTCATCCATCCGAGACAGTTTGACCTAATTTAATGTGTTTCATGTCGTATATTTTATAATTCTATGAACATATTTTACTCAAGTTCAAATTTTCCACCGGTATATTCGTCGATTTAGAATTTTGACTTTTAAAAACATTTTGAAAAATGATAATTAAAGTCAAAGATGCTTCCTACCACCAACGGAAAAAATGTTCGTAAGATTTATTTGAATGAAATTTTCATACAATTTCGTTCGATAAAAATTGAAATATATATATATATATATATATTTTTTTTTCACTAAAATTTTTTTTTAAAAAAAAAAACATTTCGGACCAAATTTGCAATTTTACCTTCGAATTTATTACTAAATCTAAATTTATGTTCTATGCTTCACCTACAAGAAAAAATTATTGAAATCATTATTAAATATTCAAATTCATTTTCGTTCGATTTTAAATTAATTTTAAACATGTCGTTATCGTTAGATTGCCTTTATTATTATACTTTTTTACCTAACGTTATCACGATGGTTTATGATTGTGCTTAAACAATTTGAGTATGTGGTTGACACAGGAATTAATAACCTAAATGGTCTATAGTATATGAATAAGGTTGAGTGTCTTATCCTAGTAACACTATTAATGTTTTGTAATTGATACAAATGATTTGATCTAAATCGTTCATACATGACATATGAATTCACATAAGACTGGATTTAATCGTGATTTGCTTGAAGCAATTTTACGTAGGGTGGCCTCTTGGGAATCTTCTTAGAAAGCACGTGATGATAGTATTCACTCTTAGAAGCAAAAAAAGTAGATAACGAGCTCGAATTAGGTCATGCTTTATTTTGAAGTTTTAAATTCATACAAATATCGTTCTCATTTCTCTTAATTATGTTTTTTTTTTTTTTTTAATTACATTACGACAGTGCATAACAGATCTTTAACGACCCAATTTTCAATTTGAAATCTGATGATTCCAACGTTCCATTACAACATGGTCACGTTACTTTCTCTTCACTTCATCTAACATATAATTACTTCAACAAAGCATACTTTGATTTAACGTTTCTATAACTGAACCTCTAAAAAGGAATATGCATCTTATTGGTATATTTCTTAATCATCCTATCCTCAAGATTGCTCTCATTCAGATCTGATCTCAGTTCATTCATACACTCTTTTTTACTCGGGTGTCGCAAAATTCTTAAACTTTTATTTTAAATATTTATAAGATATTTTTAAAAATATAAATAAATAAATAAAACATATAATGAGAGGATATGTCTCCTTTTGTGCAAGAAAAAGATGGTGGGATTTTTAATTTAGTGTCTCCAAAACTAAAAACATAATCATTCATAAATATAACTGCCATTGACCCCTTTCATTTTGACTGCAATCTTATTTTTTACCCTTTGAGTTAAATAGTAAGTTTGATTTAATTATTATTATTAACGTCCCCTCAGCTATATTTTCAACTAAAAAATTAGATGTTCGAATCTCAACCGCTATTTGTTGTTGATCATCGGTAAAAAAATGTTTTTTAATTTCAAAAGTCAACATTGACTTTTTTAAAAAAAAAATAAAATCTTTTTGACTTTTTGTCGGGATCTGAAAAGAAAATTTTAAATTATAAAATATAAAGTTTAAATATAAAACACGTATTAATATGTATTTTTTAATTATGGATTTAAATTTTCAGATTAAAATTTAGTATTTTCTTTTGGAATTTATGGGATGTGACATCAAAATATTTAAGAAAATAAGAATAAAAGATATAAAGAAGGATAAAATGTTTGTAACAGAAATCCATGTGGTTGACCAAATTAATAAGTGGTGCAGTCAAAAGATGCCACGTGGATTCAGCGATCAGTCAAAGGCGCTTTATTTTAATTTAAACTTGGACCTTAGTTGAGGTTCTTTTTCACTAACCGAATACAACTCATGCAGAATCTAAACTTGTTTGACCACACACGCTGTTCGTGCGTGCATGTTCAATTGTCGTGACCTTAACCAACTTGTCTTTGTACTAGGCTAAGGTCATTCATGTGTGTTGTTGCATCTCATCTTGTCATCTTGGTTCCCAACAACATGACTCTCATACCATGATGTCACCACAAGTCTCAAGATGTCAACGACCATTATAGTTTGTTTGATCACGTTTATCAAGAACTGACTCATGTGTTGTTGTTATCATTGGTGCATCTCAAACATTCATCCATCTCAGCTCTGTTGAGGCATGAACTCCCCCTATGTCCATGCTAAGTCATTTACGAATTTTGTATCGGTTAGTGTTGTCTAAGACTGCCTTGAAAGACCCATTTCAAAGGAATTTGCATGAGAAACTTGTCTCCTAATGCTCGCCCACACTGTGACACACGTATGCCCCATAGAGGTAGCTCGCTTAAGCCATAGGGTCCAGGGATGGTGGAGAGCTGACATCAAGTCTCCCCTTATAATACATCCTGAGACATATTTGGTTTGACAGGAGTAAACATAATTTTGGCTCATATGGTCTCGTGGAGTGTCTATCAAATATCTTATTAACACCAATTTTTGTGAGCATTCATATTTCATATAGACGGAACCATGACTTCCAAGTTAAGGTCTGCGGGCCTTACATGACTCTTATTGCACCTGTCTCTAACACTCTATCGACATCATTGCCACTATCTTACTTATACCTCAGCTTGGCTTGTATGCACACTCTTCTTTATTACTATCCTTAAACTTTTTAAAAATTTAAATATTAAACTTTCCCACCATTCAAAAGTACCCGTATCGTTAGTATATAGATAAAACCGTTTACAGTACAAGAACTTTCAAACTTTCTTAAAACAAAGTTAAAGATATTAACATTACTTTTAAAAGTTCATAGATAGTGTGATATCCCACATTGGTTGGAAAGGAGAACAAAATACCCTTTATAAGAGTGTAGAAACCTTCCCCTAGCAAACACGTTTTAAAGCCCAAATAGGACAATATCTGCTAACAGCGAACCTGGGTCATTACAAATGTTATCAGAGCCAAACATCGAACGATGTGTCAGCCTTCTCGTTGTTCCCCACTGTTCGAGTAGACACGAGGCGGTGTGCCAATAAAGACGCTGCGTCCTAAAGGGGGTGGATTTGTGGAGAAAGGAACGAGTGTCAGCGAGAACGCCCGAAAGGGGTGGATTGTGATACGTGAGCGGAAGGCCGAATTTAAAAATATTTGGAATAAAGTAATCGACCGGAACTAAAAATAAAAAGAATAAAGTAATAAAGTAATCCACCGCATGCAAATACATCATAATGTTAGTGTAGAAAGAAAAAAAAAAATTAAATAAAAAACAAGAAAAACAAAATCAATGTGGATGCCTAAAGCAATCACTCTAATCTAATCTAATCACATACAATCCCTCACGCCATCTTCTTTTCTTCTTCTTTCTTTCACATTAATTCAATAAGTGGGTCCCAATTGCTTTATACTTCAAAAAAATAAATAAATAAATATTTTTTTACCATTTTTAAAACTTTAGTAAATAAAACAATTATATTTGTTACCATTTCAACTTACTGTCAGTAGATATTATCTTTTATTTAGTGTCCTCTAAAACGGTTAAGAATGAAAAATATAAACTAATTAAATATTGAAAATAAAATATACTATAGAAAGAATATTAAGATATATTCCATAAATAATATATTCTCCACTACAACATTTCCACTGGCGAAAGATTTCCACACCTTGTAAAGTATTTAATTGACGTGGGATGTCACAATATTCTTCATTTCCACTTCTTAAATATCTGTCTTACTATTAATTCTTGAAGTTATTCATTGAAAAATCGTGGGAATATTTTATTTTAAGAATCTCTATTTCAATCTCCGTAAAAATAAATTAAAAAAATATTACAAGACCGAGAATTGAAATATGATGTGAAAAGTGGACAAACCTGTCTCCGTTTGATTCCATTCCGCCGATCAATAAACATCTCTATCTACTATTTTAATTTCAATAAAAAATAAAAATAATAATAATAAATAATAAAATAATTAGATTAAAAAGAAAAAGAAAGAAGGTGGGCCCCACTAAAAGATCATGTTTTCTCTTTTACTTTTGTGGTCGAGGCGTTTGGTATGGAGAGTATATATATATATATATCTATATATATAGAGAGAGAGAGTTCAGGAGAGGCGGAGTGTCCAGGCAGAGAGAGAGAGAGAGAGAGAGAGGACACGTGGCAGCGAGAGAGATGAAGACAGAGAATGGGCTGAGAAAACAAGGGGGCGGAGGAGCAGCGCCATGCGCAGCATGCAAGCTGCTGAGAAGAAGGTGCGGCGAGGAATGCGTATTCGCGCCATACTTCCCCGCGGACCAACCCCATAAGTTCGCCAATGTCCACAAGGTCTTCGGCGCTAGCAACGTCAACAAAATGCTCCAGGTTCCTTAACTCGATCACCATTTTTTTTTTCTTTTACTCGAACCTCCGACCTCTAAATCGAGACCCAAATTGGGCTATCTCGAGCCGTGTGTGAACACGGGTTATAAACTATTCCGTCTTTTAAAGAGCATGTCAAAAGGTGAATTATGAAATTTGAATTTATATGTTTATATTATAAACACTGTAAGAACTTTAGAATATATAACTTTATTGGAAACATTATAATGAAAATGTTGACTAATTTAGGTTAGGTTATAATCAATTATTTTCAAAAGAATCTTTTTTTTTTTAATTAATTAATTAATTTTAAAGGAAATAAAATGGTTCTTTCAGACCGTTAATAAATTAATTAAATATTGATGTGGAAAATATAAAAAGAATATCTTTGAATTTAAGGAAAAAACAAATATACATATTCAAACAACTCTTTGAAAAAAGAGATTTTATAGTTTCTATGTTGACCCAACAAATTCATTAAATTACAAAACTGGCCCAAATCTTACTTAAATTTGTAAACATGCCCTTAGGGATCATATGTTCTAAGAGTCCGATCAATTCAGACTACCTAACTCAAACCATAAAATTGACTTGGGTTGAATGTTCGAAAAATCGAACAATTTTATGTCGGTTTACGGGTTGACTTTTTTTGGTCGGGCAACCCGGAAATAGGGTTACAATTCATCCCAGAGTTGGATTGAGCTAACCTAGAGTACGGACAACTCAATCCAACTTAACCTAGAGTTGGGTTTGCTATGAACTTTGTTCCAGTTGCTCGGATCACCAATCTAAACAACCCCAAATTTCAGATTGGTCCAAAAAATTTCTCGGACCCGACCTAACCCAATAATATACCCGTTAAATAACAAATAAAAAACATATATTTAAGCTAAAAAAGGAGGGAAATTATGTTTTTTTGTGGACTTTTTGGGTTAATTTTGGGGACCCACTAATCCCATTTGCTTCTTTGGATGGAGACAACCATCAAATAAAGACCAAATTAGAAACCACCAAACCATCCTTTATTAACTAAATAACAAAAATATTGCACAAAAAAGTTTAAAAAAAAATTAATAAGAAGTTTCTATAATTAAAAAATAAGATAGTGGTCGAACTTTAGGTTAAAAAACTCCGCACCTAGCTCGGACAAAATCTCGACAAAACAAAGTTCAACCTAATATTTTCTTTTTGTCGGGAAAAAAGATTGACGTAGTAAATATTACAGGAGTTGCCACTTCACCAGCGAGGAGATGCAGTGAGCAGTTTAGTATATGAAGCGAACGCTAGAGTGCGCGACCCGGTCTATGGGTGTGTGGGAGCGATATCGTCTCTACAGCAGCAGATAGACAGCCTCCAAACTCAGCTGGCTCTGGCTCAAGCTGAGGTTGTGCACCTAAGGGTGCGACAGACAGCATCATTTTCAAACTATGGGCTAAGCCCAACAAGCCCAGGTAACAGTGGGTCACCCTCATCCAGGCTCATGGGCTCACAATCCTCCAGGCCCATGTTTGAGATGGATATGGTTGTGGACCAGGCCATGGGGGACTCAGTGTGGTGATTATAATATTATTATTTACCCAAAATCCCATTTACTTGGAGATTTAGTTAGTTTTTTTTTTTTTTTTTTTTTTTTTTTTTTTTTTTTTTTTTTTTAAATATATATATTTTGTCAATTTGGCTTTCATTGGGTTGTTGGCCATTTGCTATCTTCTATACTACTTACTTACAACTTTCGTGTATGCCGACCTGAGTTCAGCTCAAGCAGTCAGGTAATATCTCCCTTTTCGGGACGTAGGATTGAACCTATTTATAATATTCTACTTTTAAGAAACTCGTATATAATATATTATCGTTATGTTATATTGTCGTGATGAACGACTTTATTCTTTGATATTGTTGACGAGTCTGTGTCGATTATTTTTACCCAAATAAATTAAAAGTATATAATCTTTTTAATAGGTAATTAAAAAAATATTTGAGAAAATTAGCGATTGAGGTAAAAACCAAGTATTTAAAAAAATATATATTGAAAGGCATAGCCAACGGCTATAAAATCGAGACCTTACGTTGAGTATCGTCTTGGAGGCCACATTTTCCATTGCCTATTCTTGCATTGTTTAAGCCGTTCATCTTCGGTGTTGGTAAGTATCTTATCTTTTGATCTCAGTTTGATTTTGGTTTCTGAAGTGTTTTGTTAAGAATGAGAAATAGAATTGAGATCGAGAGTTCAATTTTCATTGATATTTAAAATAATATCTAAAAATAATGAAAATATAAACTAATTAAATCTTGAGAATAAAATAAAATATACAAAGTAATTATACGAATATCTAAGATATATTTCATAATTAATTATTATAATATATTCTCTAAATATTATATCTTAATATGTTCGTGTTCGTTTTCAATTTAACCATCGCAATGATGCATTGTCTTTGTTCACTACACTGTTGTCTGTGTAGGAGTGTCTTGGAGAAGTAGTCAATGCAATAGGACGTTGGATGCACGGTTTTTAACTGTAGTTGCCGAGGAAAGGTTTCCTCACAATGTGAGAGCGTCGATGGTTTACACACACTACGAGAACAGTAGCACATGATCATTAGTTGGTTGTAGAGATCTTGTGTTGCTTGGATGTCACATGCAAACGACCATCGAGAGATCGCCGTGAAGGGGTTGTGCACGTAATTGCGTTGAGGTTTGACGCTCAGTTTGCCCTGTGTTCAAGTCTCTGCATTGAAAGTTTGGGTTCAGTCACTCCAATTTTGATCGGTGACGTTTGAAATGGAGGCGTGGCGGTTGAAATTATCGAGAATTTCGACGAGCCACCAGAATTCGCGCATTTTTCAATGACGGTGTCGGATTTGTCTCATCTCTCTGTACTTCTATAATCACTCATCTCTTGCCTTGTACTGCATTCCACCCCGATAGAAACTTCCCACTCAGTCTAAGCCTACCGCTAGCCGATATTATTCTTTTTTTATTTTTTCTTTCGAGTTTTTTCTTAAAATTTTTAAAATGCGTTTGCTAGAAAGAGGTTTCCACACCCTTATAAAAAAATGTTTTGTTCTCCTCTCCAACTGACGTGAGATCTCACAATCCACCTCCTTCGAGGCCCAGCATCCTCGCTGGCCCGCGTTCCACTCTCCAATCGATGTGGGATCTCACAATACACCCCCTTTAGGGCCCGGCGTCCTCGCTAACACTCGTTACTCTCTCCAATCGATGTGGAATTTCACATGCTACTTCCAAAACAACCCATCCCCGGTTGATAGCATTTCAAACTTACTCATGTTTTTAACATCAACAATGGGGTGTCTGCATTACACTTTTCTATTTACGAAAGGATAGGAGATCGTAAATGTAACTAGATATTACACGTAAAAGCTCGAAACGAAATAATCAATTGAATAGCGAAAACGAAGAGGAACCTCAATTACATTCTTGTGCTTCTTTGAGTGTATGAATTCTTTTGCTCGGTATCATACCGATGCATCGATCCGCTTTTAACGATCGAGATTAGCTCCTCCGCTGTCCATGTCACTAGAGAAAGATTTTCAAGATGATCTCGAGCTTCTTCGTCGAACAACCCGAAGATATGCTTGCATTCTATACACAGTTTGTCCAAGCAAACAAAAGAAAAGTGAAGATATATTGGTCATATTTGATTGAAAATGCAGAGTAAAAGAACTCTTACCTGTATACTTGATGAGATTAAGCAACGTATACGATGCAAGAACTCGATCCTCGACATCTTTGTCGTAATTCAAGTACTTTATCAAGGACGGTACTAGAATCGAAGGTGCCATCGAACATAACTTTTCATCTCTAATAACGAACAGGTATCTACTCATCCACGAAACCGTTACAAGACTTGCTTTCGCAAGACGTGGGATACCGTTCGTCATCGACGTCGAAAGGGCAGATAATAAACTCTTATGTCCATGGTTAAAGAACACAGTTGATGCTTTCAGCTGCCAATTCACCAGATCTTCTTCCTCTTCATACTAATCATTTAAAGTGTTTAGACCAATACGAGAATCTAACTACTAAACGAATTGTTGTCGAGTAAAGATAACAGTCTACGAGATTCGACACGAAGCTTACCGATTGCACGAGATCATCGTACACATGCCTGCTGCTGTAGGATGAATCCCCGGAGTTCGTTTCGAAACCTGCTTGTTGTAGAAGCCAAATTTCTGGACATGGTTCTCCAGTACACGAAAACCGACCTCCCAAAATCAAGAGAGCTCTAGCGAGATTTTCCAATGTCTTTTCTCGAGATATTTGAGAGTTCAACGCGGTTATGATCGTCACGATGGCCTCTTCTCTGAATATGCTGCAGCAATTGAGTGGATCATCCTGCAATGTGACTGCAACATCATGTGGGAACCATTCAAAATATGTAAAAAGCAATCAAAACTCTGAAATACCATGAGATCAAGCTGCAATAGTATTGTTGCAACTAAAGGCTGCTCCTCGGGACGAGCTCGGTGAAGATCAACCGACA
The DNA here is from genome assembly GCF_057944985.1 of Cucurbita pepo subsp. pepo. Classification (NCBI taxonomy): domain Eukaryota; kingdom Viridiplantae; phylum Streptophyta; class Magnoliopsida; order Cucurbitales; family Cucurbitaceae; genus Cucurbita; species Cucurbita pepo. The sequence goes on from NC_141817.1 coordinate 3,610,672, forward strand.
ATATGTTCATGATGCTCGAGCCATTCGATCGTTCTTTAAGTTCATCCAGAAGTTTAGTGATCCTTGTTCTTCTTTTGTTAAATGATTCAAGATGAGCTACTATGAATTCAACATAAAACCAAGCAAGCAAGAACAAAAAACATTGCATACCGGCTAAGGCAGAGTAGCTCCACAAGTAAAGCCAGGCCACACCTATCAGAGTTCTTGTTGCTTTCATGAACAACAAGCTCAAGAAGTGCAGCCTTGTTCAGATTCTCAGCCAAGTAGTTTCGACAGGTTCCATCAGCTCGGATGCAGCACGAAATCATCGAAACGGCGTTCTTCCTTTTTTTAATCTCACCGTTCTCTAACGTTCTCAGCAGCAGGCCTAATCCACCAAGAGCAATCAAGTGTCTACCATTCTCTAAGTTTCTATCTTCATCAAACCCTTTAAGGAGTTGATCTAGAAGGTAAAACGCTGATTCATATGGCGCGCACCGAACCGAGAATAGCATCTGTAACGACCCTCCGAACTCCAAAACTCTAAGAACTAACGGTAACCATTCGACCGAAATCATCTGTTTAGCTTGTGGCTTTGATAAGTAAAGTAAAATGGATGCTTTAAGGAAAAGGCTGCTACTCTTCAAGAGTTTAAGAAACACTTGCAGCTGTGGATCAGAGTTCAATATCATTAACCGAATAGCCTCACTCCTTGCAGCAAGTTCTGCTAAAATTGATATCACTAATTCTAAAATCTCATCATCATTGGAAGCTAACAAGACTTCCAACATTCCCTCGACGAACGGGGGCGTCGATAAGGCAACCTCGATGGTTGTGTCACCATCGACATCCAACCAAGCTTTGGTTACGACACGAATGGCTATCTCGCACTCGCTCAAGATATCCGAGGAGCAAATTGTGGATATGGCCTTGCAAAGCTCATTGGAAAGAAGATGGTTTGTTTCTAAGTTTCGAAAATAATCAGATTTTTTTACAGTCTCGTGGTGTTCATCCTGCAGAAACAGTTCATTTAGATGTTCTTAACGAAGCTAACAAAATGATATCATTTGAAGATGGAGATAAGAGTTACAGACATGAACAGAAGCAATCTTTTCTGCTAATGGATGGTCAAGATTTGGACCAAAAACAGCATGATATCTATCATCATCAACAAAACAGCCATGAAACATAACAAAAACGCATTAAAAACCTTCATCAAATAATGCAAAGAAACATAATCTTGAAGAACTTACAGATTCTTATTGTTGGAAGAATCCAACGATTTTCTCGATGCCCTTTTAATGGATTGTGAAGGTAAAGGCACCAAAGGAACATGAGGAGCTTTGGCTCCATCATTGAGCTGCTGTTCATAATACAAAGCAAATTTAAGAGTTCCCCTGTTCATATGATCATTATAGAGCTTACTCAACGCCTTGATTTTCCTGTCATTGGACATAAATTCCAGCTCCTGATTGTACCAAACCTTCAAATGGAGGAGATGGGGAAGAAAAAAATGCTCCCAAAGCTCAGGCAGAAGATGGGTTCGAGCAAAAAATGGGGAATCAGTGAACACTTGAAGAACATGCTTAGCAGAAACCTTCTCATTCTTTTCAATCTTGTAAACAATCGCTAAATATAGGTGAGCACAAGCAGAGAGATGAGATTGAGCACAATTTTTCGATTTCTTTGCGGAATTCAACGAAGAAATCACCATATTCAAAAACCCTAAGGAATTCCTCGATGCTTTAACTCTCAATTCCCTTCCATTTCCATGTCGTTCTTCAATCAATCTATCAACACTCTTCATACCCATCTCAAAATTACTGCAAACCCCACTCTCCATACCCCCATTTCGTAGCAAACATGAACTACAGATTTTCCTCACCATTTCTCTAAATTTATCGTCCTTCGAGTACCGACCCACATAGCCACTAAGAATCGAAACCACAGATCGTATAGCGATTTCATCAATGGCAGACGCCTCCATTGATTTACAGAGCAAGGTCTCCGAGATCGAACCCAATCGATTCGAGGAATATAATGAAAACCCATCTCGCATAATAGATTTCTCAACCTTTTTCTTTGAAGAATCGGTGATTTTCTTGTCGTGACATATGTATATGGGCAATGTTACAGAATCATTTGGGGCTGCCCTGCTTCTTGCTTTGGAGCTTGAGTGTTTTTGAGCTCTGGAGAAATCGCTGCCCTCGATTCCTTCTTGAGTGAGTAATTCTTTCAGAGACGCCATTGTTTTGGAGGTTGAAGAAGAAGAAGAAGAAGAAGAAGAAGAAGAAGAAGAACTGTGTGTGGAAAACTGAAGCGGGAGAAGAAGAGAAGGAAATCGATCGGCCAATCCATTTCGACCGGCTGGATGGTTCAAACCGGGCGGTTCAATTTGATGACCGTTAATGACAAGTTTAACGGGGCCCACTAGTGAATTTGGAAAAATAAACAAAAATCCATTTTTTTTTAATAATAAATTATTTTTGTTTTCGCAAATAATTAAAAGAAAATGGAAAAGGTGACGTGGACTTGAAGTGGAGCAATGACAAAATGATTTTGTAAGTGAAGTAAGGGATCCACGTGAACTCATACATCAAGATCGAGACGTGTCGCCACGTGGCATGAAATTACTTCTCATTATATAGAATATTTGTCTTATGTCTGTATAATATAATAATAATAATAATCAACATTTATTGTCCATATTCTGACAAAAAAAAAAAAAAAAAAAAACCAAATATTATAAATTTTCATTTAATTTTTTGAGTATTTTACATTTTTCATCATTTGAAAATAATTAATATTTTATTGTTAAAATATGAAATATTAATTTAAATAAAATTTTAGTTAAAATTACAATAATGTGAAAGAGGGGTTTGAATTTTTTTTTTTTTAAATATCAAATAAATCTTTAAATTTTAATTTTTTTTAAAAAAGCTTAAAAGTTATTTAATAATTATTTATTGATTTTTTTTTTTTATCTAATAACTATCTAAAATTTTAATCTTTTATCTGATTTTCACATATTTAACATTTTTTAAAACTCATAAACCAATTTTATATTTAATATATTTGTTATCTTTAAATAAAATTTGAAATTTGAAATCTTATATGATAATTTTAAAGTTTAAAATTTTAATAAATACTAAAATTAAAAAAATTATAATGACCAATTATATATTTTTTAAATTTAAAAACTTATAATATATATTTTTTGGCGTCATAAATAATCAACTTTATTAATTGTTTTTATTTTCAAATTGATATAATAAGCTTAAGTTTACTGTTGTCAGATATTATCCTCCTTCGGTTTTTCCATTTCATTCTTTCTCCAGCTAATATGAGATCTTACAATTTACGCTCTTTTTTGGGGCCAACATCCTTGTTGGCACACCACATGATGTTTAGCTCGGAAACATTTGCAACAGTCCAAGTTCACTGCTAGCAGATATTGTCTTCTTTCAACTTTCTCTTATGGGCTTCCTCTCAATGTTTTAAAATGTGTCTATGTAGATGTTTCCACACCCGATAATAACCCAACATTTTGGAGTAAGACAATATTTAAGCTTCCTTATATTAATTTACAACCAAACCAAGCAAAGGCATCTATTAATTTGCAAAAGGTACACCCAAAATTGCACAAACAATGGTAGGGTAGAGTGCCCTACAACCTCAAATAAACACAAAGGTGGACCATAATAAGGGTCCTACATTCTAAAGCCTTATGACCTATATAACTAGGTCTCTCTATCTTCACTATAATGAATGGTACGAATCCCAACACATAATGAAGTAGGAGATGTTCATATGATTCGAGAATTCAACAAATTCGGATTACTCCCCTCAAACAATAAAGATTTTTTCGATCTGGGTTCAGTTGAATTTTTGAAATATCAAAAAATTCGAGTCGGTTCGCCAGTTGACATTTATTTGTTGGGTCAACCCGAAATTAGAGTTACAACCTAACCTTATCTACCCTAGCTCTAAAATTATTATGAACATTAAGAATATTTAATATTAGTAATCGATGTCAGATGTTAGTGATGCATTATGACTCGTAATTAGTTTACAGGATAGGGTATTGATTAACGAACCAGGCCCAAGTGTTCTAAATAGAAGCCCAGGCCCAAGTATCAACTTTGTTGTTTGTAGAAGTCAGGCCCATGCTTTATGGCCTTTCAATATATATATATATATATATATATATATATATATCACTTATGAAAATATTTTTAAAAAATAATTACCTAATAAATATATTTTTATTTTCTTTAATTTATGGACGAATAAGTTCAAAATAACGTTCGGAGTGTTTTACCATTAAATTTATGGACGAAAAATGTAAAATTTTAATATAAGTAAAAATAAATCATATTATACTTGAAAAACAATTATAATAATTAAAAATTGATTTTTTTTTTAATATAAGTAAAAATAAAAAAAAATAAAAAATTTAAGCTGGTTTTTTAAATATTTTAAAAATAAATTTTTTATTAAAACAAAATTGAGACGTTGATGAGTATTTTTTATAATTTAACCTAAAACTAATATCTTTTTTAAACCAATGAAAATTAAGTATTTTTTTTATTTATAATCATTTAAATGATTTTTTTAATTGAAAATTAAGTATTTATTTATTAATTAATTAATTTAATTGGATTACTTAAAAAACTAAATAGGAATGAATTTTTCATGGAAAATTCATTCCTATTTTTTTAAAAAAATTAACAAAAAAAAATTATAAATTTCTTAGAGTGCGCGTGCACTGCACGCTCCTTTTTTTTTTTTAATTCCTTTTTCCAATGCTAACACGTTGCGTTGTCCATGACAAGTGTGAACGGTCAACAAAAACTGCACACGTCATCTTTTTCAATGACTTCATCTCTATCTTTTTATTTTATTATTATTTCCAATTTTTTAATATTTATAATTTTTTTTAATATATTAAACTATAAATAATTTCCCTATATTAATTATATATATATATATATATTGTATTTATTTCGTCTCCAAATTTTCAAAATTACAAATTAAAAATTTAAAATTTTGGTAACTTTTGACTTTTCCAAATGCAAGCGAAGCTTCCATCAATTAAATTGTCTTTTTTATTTTTTTAGATTTGTTCATATTTGTATTTATTATTATTATGTTGAATTCAATCAATTTTTTAATATGATAATTACTGTATTTGTTTATTGAACTATACTCAAATTGACATGTTGATAATTTATGTATGTTAATTAAGAAAATAAAAAAATATATATGTCTTCACTTTCCAACATCTACGTTTCTAGCTTATTAGTCCGACCCTTTTAGATATTTCGGAAAAAGCTACAAATGTTTGTGATGGACGGATTCCATCTCGAGAGCACAAGTAGGCGCGCGTAGGTGGATCTACCTATCCCTTTTTAGCGGCCTTGTTACGAACGATGGATCGGATGAAATTGGAAATATATATATATATATATATTTTATGTAATTAGGGAGTGGACCCAGATTAAGCTTGTCTTGATGTTCATCCGGTGGAGATTTGGAATTGGGTGTGTTGGGTAAGAGTGTGACGCCATTGTGGACGCAGGTGCAGCACAGCTTGGAAGATTGACGCCATCCCTTTCGTCATGGGAACGACTTCATCTGCTACCCCAACAGTACTCACATTAATCTCCCTCTCTTTCCCTTTTCCAATCAGTCCCCACGATTTTCCTCTCCCTTTCTCTCTCTTCAATTCCCCATTTCTGCTCCATAGGAAGGAGTCCTAGCTTTTTGGGTTCCTGAAAGCGACGAACAAACTCCTGGTTGCCGCCACTTCTGGGTTTGCTTTTTGATTTCTGTTGCTTCCTCGTTGGGGTATCCCTAATTTTGCTTTGTTCGTCTCGATTTTCACTTGGGCAATTCTCTGTTTCGCTTGTGGTTTTTGGGTGTTTCTTTGTTTGATTGATTCCCTTTTGGAAGTGGGCATTTGATGTTCCCAAAGATTCCATGGACCAGTTCTTTTGTTTCTCTCTTTGACCCATTTCTGCTTTCGAATGTTGTATCCAACCAGGGCTTCGATTGTACATTCTAAGCTTAGTTCGATGCTGAATTCGTTCTGATTTGGAATTTTATGTACCCTCAGTTCTTAGGGTTTTGATTTGAATTACTTGAATGCTGATTTCTTTGAAGGGGCTCTGTTCATGTAGTTTGAATGAATTCTTTATGATCAGTTCCTTGTTGTCCTGTTTTGGAATTACGTATTGCTCTAGCTTCGTTTGTTTCTCAAATTCAGCATCGGATCGTTCTTGCTCTCTCTAGAATTGACTAGTTACAAGCTTAGAGCTCAGGTGTTTTGTTCTTCCCAAGTTTGATGGCTGATTCATATGAACCATCATCATCTTTGAGCTTCACTTCATCTTCATATACAAATACAAATGGGTCACAGAGTTGTAACATGTCCACTTCTTCTGCCTCTGATCCAGTGCCTAGTCTTGAAGTGATCAGTTTAAATAAGCTTAGCTCTAATTTGGCTCAGCTTTTGATTGATGATGGTTGTGATTATACTGATGCGGCTATTGTAGTTGAGGGTGTTCCTGTTGGTATTCACCGTTGTATTTTGGCTGCTAGGAGTAGGTTTTTCCATGACCTTTTTCGAGAAAAAGCGTCGATAAAAGATGGCAAACCGCAGTATTGTATGAATGAGTTGTTGCCTTATGGCAAGGTTGGACATGAAGCCTTCTTGGTATTGTTGAGTTACTTGTATACTGGAAAGTTGAAGCCATCTCCTGCAGATGTGTCGAGTTGTGTCGACAGTTCGTGTGCTCATGATGCTTGTGGACCTGCTATTGATTTTGCTGTGCAATTGACATATGCATCTTCTATATTTCAAATACCAGAGATGGTTTCGTTGTTTCAGGTCAGTTATCAATGGATTTTGATTTAGAGTTTTACTACTTTTAGTGAACTGAGCAAATCTGTTTGGCTGATTGTTCTTCATGTTGATATGATCTTTCACTGTTACTATACAAGTTATTAAAATTGACATTAACTGCATGAATTGGCAAATTTTGTTGGTTGGTTATGTTTGTAACGAAATCTGTAACGGCTCAAGCCCACCGTTAGCCGATATTGTCTTCTTTGGGCTTTCACTTTTAGGTTTTCCCTCAAGGTTTTTAAAACGAGTCTACTAGGGAGAGGTTTTCACACCCTTATAAAGAATGTTTCGTTCTCCTCTCCAACCAATGTGAGATCTCACAATCCACCCCCCTTCAGGGTCTAATGTCCTCGTTGTCACTTGTTCTCTTCTCCAATCGATGTGAGACCCCCCAATCGAATCCCTTTCAGGGCTCAGCCTCCTTGTTGGCACATAGTCTGATGTCTGACTCTGATACCATTTGTAACGACCCAAGCCCACCGCTAGGAGATATTGTCCTCTTTGGGTTTTTCCTTTTGGGCTTCACTGGTTTCCACACCCTTATAAAGAATGTTTCGTTCTCCTGCCCGACCAACGTGGGATCTCACAAAATCCATTTTTGTGAAGTTTGTGGCTTGAAAGGAACGTTAAAATCGTCAACACGAGGGAGAAATCCTATGACAGTTTCTTAGATTCTCTTTCTTTTGTAGCTCTATCTTGGTCTTCTGGCTTGAAAGGATCAACGAAGTTCTCAACTATAAGAACTTGATAGTTTCGTTTCTTAGCTTCTCTTTATTTTGTAGCTCTGTCTTGGTGTCAACTTATCTCCCTTCCTCCTTACAAAAACTTCAGTTTTAATACACTTTTTAGCAATTAAAAGAGGCTTTTGTAATCTCCTTTGGCTTGGGGCTGCACTTTCTCCCCACTATTGTATTTATATATCATCTACAGAATTGTTTCTTAAAAATGTTTACTCAAAGTCAAGATCGGGTTGAGGAAGTTCGACTGCGGTTTTTATTCAATCGTAGAGTATAAATTATACATGAACCATCTATTATTGTAAATATAACTGCGTCGGTTGAGCTATCGTATCTCTAGAGAAGCTCTTCTACTTTTAGAATTGGATTATCAGCTGAAACATTTTACTTTACTCCCCAAAAGCATGTGTGATCCTTTTTTTTTTTAGAGATGAACGTGAGTTGGGTTGGATCAGGTTGAGACATTTTTTAGACCCAACCCAATTGTTTAGATGGTAAAGTTTTTCAGCCTAAACAACCCTTATTAAATAATGAATCTAACCCAACCATAAATTTTCTGAGTTGGGTTGGTTCGACTTGTTCAGATCATTTATTCAAAGTTTTGTTTTTGATAAACGTTAGTTCGTAAAACATCTATTTATTGTTATCAAACTGCATTAATAGTACACATAAAAAGGAAAACTACTGTCATCTGATACTGTACATATGTGCAGCGACACCTATCTAACTATGTTGTGAAGACTTTAGTGGAAAATGTGATCCAAATCCTAGTGGTAGCTTTCCGCTGCCAATTGAGTCCTCTTGTCACTCAATGCATTGACAGAATAGCTCGATCTGATCTCGACTGTGTTTCTCTCGAGAAAGGACTTCCATATGAGGTTGCTGAAAGCATTAAAATGGTTCGGCTTAAGCTTCAGAGTGATGATGAGCAAAGTCTTGTTCCTGATAGTCCTCTTGATAAGAGAATCAAGAGAATATGCCAGGCATTAGATTCAGATGATGTTGAACTCTTAAAACTTCTTTTATCTGAATCAGATGTAACACTGGATGAAGCCAACGCCTTGCATTACGCTGCAGCGTACTGCGATCCCAAGACTCTATCTGAGGTTCTTAATTTGGATTTAGCTGATGTAAACCTCCGAAATTCACGTGGTTATACTGTACTCCATCTTGCTGCGATGCGTAAGGATCCGTCTGTGATAATATCGCTTCTTAACAAGGGAGCTCGAGCATTTGAATTGACCCTGGATGGTCGGACTGCTGCAAATATCTGTCAAAGGTTAACAAGACCAAAAGATTATTATGCTAAAACAGAGAAAGGGCAGGAAGCAAACAAAGACCGTTTGTGCATTGACATTTTAGAGAGAGAAATGTGGAGGATTCCAACTTCAGATTCATCCATTCTTTCCTTGACGATGGCTGATGATGTGCACATGAAGTTGATTTACCTGGAAAACAGAGGTAATGTTTTACACAAGAATATTTAATCAATTTTGATGCACCTCGGAATCGATATCGTATACTCATTCGTATGATCGTTATGTACTAATGCAGTAGCATTTGCACGACTACTCTTCCCATCGGAGGCCAGGGTAGCTATGGACATTGCAAATGTTGATACAACTTCTGAGTTTGTTGGTCTTTCTATGCCCAAAGGTTCAAATAAGAATCTGAGGGAAGTTGATTTAAATGAAACACCAAGTGTGCAGAACAAGAGATTTCTTTCCAGAATGCAGGCCCTTTTGAAAACAGGTTATTGCTGCTATCTCACCCTTTCGTTTTTTGTTTGAGTGAAATTTGTAGCTGCTAAATCTCATGTAAACTAACATTCTTGTTGGCAGTGGAAACGGGTAGACGCTACTTTCCTAACTGCTCAGAAGCACTGGATAAGTTCATGGGAGATGGCCTTCCTGACCTATTCTACCTTGAGAATGGCACTGCTGAGGAGCAACGGATTAAGCGGAAGCGTTTCAGGGAGCTTAAAAACGATGTTCAGAAGGCATTTGATAAAGATAAAGCTGCAAAGATTAACCGATCTGGGTCTCCATCGTCGTCCTCAACATCATTGAAGGATGATGCCAACCCCTACAAGGTCAGGACACAGTAAAGCCATTATGTATTTAAGTAGAATAAACTGAAAGAAATGCAACCTTGATCTTAATGCATTGAAAGTTTTGCCCTTTGTACAATGAGTAAACTAGGGAGGCAAAGACTCTAATTCTTCCCCTGCATTAAGAATAAATAAGAAAATCTTAATGTTGGAATGTTTAGCAATTGATATCCTTGAATAATTGTTACTCAAGGTTGGTTTGAGGCTTTTGAGCAGCTTTCCCAGCTTCAATTAGCCTTGCTCAAAGCCCTGAATCCATGATACTCAAGGATTAGAAAGAGAATTCTCCCCCTATACACCCTTGCTGGTGCAAGGGCCTTCAAGATAACGAGCTCGTACCAACGAAGACAATGAAATGTAGATTATGTTCATCCATCGTTTCGATTTTACTTTCTCCCACTAAACCCAACTCAACCGAGAACTTAGAATTATGAACCATTCTTCACAAAGTTCATCCACATTAGTACCTTTTCCTTCTTGTCAAGTTATTGAACCAGGGAGGAAAAATCATCCAGATAAAAGATGTTCAAATATCACTATGAAAAACAAATATAAAAATTTGAATAATGTCAACACGAACATAATTCACAATATAAGGCATCAGATCTTTACACGAACATAATTCACAATATAAGGCATCAGCTCTTTCCCCTCTATGTTCGTCATGCTAACAAAACTTGAATCTAAATCTATGCGAGCATTAAAAGAAGAAATTACATACCAGTTGAACAGCAAAAGACCCGTATATTGGGAATTGTCATCCAAAGAAAAATGCTATCTTGTGGGCAAACATATAGAAGAACTAAAATTAGATGGCAAGGTTTAACTATGATTATGGAGACCATGTTTTTTACAACTTTCCCACATGGAGGGGCCTTCTGGATGAACATCCACAAAATATTTTACAAATCTTGCATCAGAACAAGCCAAGACAGTGCTCAATGATAAGTTGGGTTTTGCAGCACCCTTATCCCTTAACCATCTATACATTGAAAATCTTGTGTTTATTCTCTCCATGTTGTAACATAAATAAACTGGGAATGCCGCTATTGTATGCAAGGGGTAACCTAAACAGTTTCTTAAGCAATCAATCTTCTCTTGGATTACATCTTTGCTCTGGTTTAGAACCATGGGCGCATGTCTGACTATATTTGTCACCACATGACAGTCCAAACCAGCATTTACCAGGCAATCAAATCTCTCCTGTAATTGATCTCCCCGACCCCGAAACTGTTTCGACGCCTTTGCCAACTCATCTGAGTTTTCGACGTATCCCAACTTCAGCAGGAATGTAGTCTTCTCCATCTCTTTGGCGGGGTTTTGGCAAGAAGCCTGTTCACTGCTTTTTAGCTTTGATTTGGAAGCCAAGGTAAACAGCTTGGACGGGTCGTCTCGAATGATCAGACATAAACCTTCTTTTCCGACTTTTAGTTCTTTACAGACAGTTTTCGGCCCTTTCAGAGTACACGAACCAAGTAACAGAATTTGATGAGATACTATACCTGCAATGTCCTCTGTTCCCAACCCGATATCAAAGAGAAAATCTACTGCTCTCAGAATGTTTTTAACATACTTCCCAGACAAAATTACAGGGTTTTGTTTATATATCGAATAAGCTTCGTCCATCTTAAGACCCAACTTGACTAATCGAACGAATAATACATACACTTTCTTCCCAGAATCTTCAAGCAGCAATGAGGGATTTGATTTAAACAGATCGTGCATCTGTATCTCTGTATAACCTACTTTAGCTAGAAAGTCCAGAGTGTCAACCAGTCTATTCCAATTATAGGTACTTTTATGAGATATATATCCTCCAATCCAATCTTCTTCAATACCTAATTTACTTAGCTTCTCAAGAACTTTGATGAACTCCATTTTGATCTGACCAATCAAAAGTGAAGGGCAGCAACTAACAAGCTTAATAAGTGTGCCCATTCCAAGACCTAAATCCTCATAAGCTCTAAGTTTTGAGGCTAATAGACCATAATCATAAGCAAATATTTCTCTTGCTTCCTTATACATTTTGCCCATCTTGCTACGCGGGATACCATAATTGCACAAAACATGGAAGTTTTCAAGCATAAGATGATCATCACTCAAAAACATCAAGTGTCGTGGAAGAAACAAGGGGAGCTCTGATGGGGGTAGTCCCAGGCTTTCAAAGAATGGCTCGAATTCATTGATGGGATTGTATCTAAGATACTTTCTGAGAGACCTAGCCACATCTTTTTCGCTGTCAAGTTTCATGATCAAATTTTGAAGAAAATGAGGCGAGTTCTTGCTTATATGTTCAGCATCTGCAAAGCCGAGGCTCCTAGTACAATGCAGATAGTCAAATAACACTTTCTGGGCCTCTGTTCTTGCATACCGAGACACTCGGCCACCTGTAGTGGGCGATTGCGGTGATTCTATAAGGGACGCTCTGGGATGAATATCAAATCCATAATTGCAAAACAATCGAGATTTAAAGCTAACAAAAGACGGATTATGAGCTTGAGTAATAGTTTTTTCAGATAGAACAGGCGCAAAGAACAGCAAGTGATTGAGCTGGGTAATCATTTTGGAAAATTTCAATACCCGTTTGTGATATCGAAGAATTAGCATGGCTAGAATCCCAAACGAGACTGTGAGAAAGATCCAAGATATGAACAGAAACCAGATACCATTACAACGATCACCAACATAAAAAGTGAAGGCAGCCTAACAACTTCTCTAAGCCAATCGCGATTTCAAGCTTTGGCATCATACCCATTAAGGAACAACTTCGAAATTTAGAACAGTGTTTCGGAAGTGAATCGTGGACGTACCTTGATCGCTTACAGGCTTATGCGGCTTAATGGAAAATCAAACAAGGAGGAAAGATCGGGAGAAGCATTCCAGTTCCCAAATGATCAGTATTTGGAGCTAATTCCAGTTCGTCGTCGCTGTGCCCTAAAACCCTAATCCCCAAAGGTTTAAGGCGGAGATAACCCAACAAATCTGTATTTATGGTAAAAAAAATCTCAACTTTGTTCTTATGGGTTGCCCTTCATTGTGATTCCAAAATTATATATAAATTAAAAATAAAATAAAAAATCATACCTAAATTGATTAAATAATTTAAACGATCGAGGCTATGTGGAGGCCAACCTCGAGTGATTCTCTGTTTACACGGTGAATGAGAAAGGGAGTCGAGAGAGATTTCTCCCCGTTATATATTGGACGGACACGAGGATTTGAAAGATATATTCCCCGTCTATCGTTTATAAGGTGATTCAGCTCTAATTTCTAATAACACGAGTGAATTAACTAATAGTTTATATTGAAAAATAATAATTCTACGTTAAATAACAAAAAAATTTCTGTCAGTGAGTCCTCTCCCCGATCCTCGTAAAAATAAATGAAGAAATTGATGGAGATGAGGAATGAAATAGGTGGCAGTCAAGTCTCTGTCCCGCCTTCCCGACATCTATATGACTAGCTACTGACCATAAAATGTGCAGATTATTCAATGCAAATATCTACTAAAAAAAATTGATCGAGCTGGAAAGTGAAAATACTTCAAGCACGGTTTACGGTCGTTTTAGAACCTAATTCATTTCTTATTCAACATTTTAAAATGAAACTAAAAGTTTATAAATTTAAAACATCGATAATAAAAGAATAAAAACATCATATACAGATTTCATCACGGTAAACCAAACGAACGTTATCATAATGGGTTAGTTGAGTTAGGTAGCTCTGATAGCGTTTTTATAAATATTTTAAAAGATCTCTAATCTTTTTAAAAATAATTAAAAGCCAAGAAATTAAGATATTTTCACGTGATTAAGATTAATTACTGAGCTTATTTAATATATTTTGCAAGCCTTTAATTAGAAGGGTCAACTTCAATAAAGATATATTATTGATTAAGAAAAATAATCATCACTTAATTACTCAATAATATTTAATTAACAGGTTCAAAATATTACATTATTTTATTACTCGAGCCTTTATTTTTAGAAGATATAAATAAAATAAATAAGTTTCTCGACTCATAATTAAAAAATAAATTTAATTTATAATTTAAATGTGATGTTAAGTTATGAACTTATTTGAGTTCGAACAGGTTCATATAAATAAAAATTATATAAATTGAGTTTGTTTACGTGAAAACCGCTCAAATTTATTGTTAATTTTAAAATATACATTTTATATATTTATGACTATTTATTAATTAGTTATTCTTTAATCTTTTAAAAATAATTTTTACTTAAGGTAATTTTTAAAAATATGTATTAAAATTGACGATTAAAAAAAAATTAAATAGATGTTTTATGAACTAACATTTTAATTTTATTAAAAATAAAAATTTTAATAATCGACATGAACCAAGCCAACCCAAAAAGTTTATGGCTGAATCGGGTTGTTTAGTTGAAAAATTTACATCCCGAACAATTGAGTCGAGTCTAAAAAAAATGTCTCAACTCAATCCAATCCAACCCACGAACACTCGTTTTGTCATGTTTTTACCTAAACAAATAAATTTTTTTGATACATTTCGAGCGATCTATGCCTATCATAATAAAAAAAATTTAAAATTCATTTTATTTCGAGACTCGTTCCATTTTAACTCATTGAATTACGTTAAAATTAAAAAATTGTACGATATAAAATTTAAAATGAATTAAATTTTTGTTGAATAGTTAATGAATAATTAATAACAAGACTAAATTAAATATTACCAGACATTGAATAAAATAACCATAAATTTATATTAAGAACTTAGACTAAAGAATAATATATATATAAAAGAAAAAGATTCTTTGATAGTGTGATTGGTGGAACACAACTAAGAGTGCAGTATAATTTAATATTTCCTCAATCTCCCACCGACTAAAACTCGAAAAGATTCAATATTTTTATATGTAATTGAAGTAATAAATGAAGGGCGCTAAAAGAACAGGGGAAAATCGTCGGCTAAGGCGCGAAGTTATCATATTCCTTTGGTTACTACTGCAAGGATCGGATAGAATTCGATTCAATCCACAAGAACACGACGATCCCAGCTCTGGATACTCAAATCCATTGCTGATTACCAAAACCCACTTCCCTTATCGCTCTTATAATTCCTAATTTCTCTTCGATTTTTGGGTTGCGGTTGGAGATTCCTAACGCTTCACATTGATTGAACTTCACGGTTCTTTGAACCCGTCGGCTGTTGCATTTCCTTTACAGATTGTTTTAATTTGTTTTGTTCCTATTTTTTGTTATCTTTCAAAGAGGAAAAACCGCTTCGGCATCTCCTCGTGATCTGGGGGCTTCATTTATGAGGTATTGTTTCTATCTGTTATTTGTTTTGGCGGTGATTTGACTCGTTTCTTCCGTTTTTCTGGGTTACCCATCTGCATTTTGATCCTTTATTTGATGGTATCTGTTCTTTTTTTACTGGTGATTTTGTGTGCTTGCTGTAAGTCCTACCATCCGATCTTTAAGCTTGTCTGGAAGTGTTCTTATTTAGCGTTTTGGGGGTTTTGTTCTGGAAATTGAGTCCTCTTGCAGTTTGTTTAATTCAATGAGTGAGTATCATTTCTCTTTTAGTCAGTCTTCTTTTGGAATCTGTCTTACTGGAACATTTGATCTTCAATGCGTTATTGGGTTTTGCATTTTTTTCCCTTCTAATTTGCTGTTTCTTGCTTTTGGTGTGGTTGGTTCCTGTTCGAGTCTTTATATTTGAGTTCATAGTGTTCAAAAAGATTGCTGGAACGTATATGAAAAGAATAAATTGGATGTGCTGTTTGTTAAGATTGTCCATCGTAGAAGGCTGTTCTGTCCCTATGATCATATCGTTTTCGAATTCTGTTTTAACTTTTGGTATTACCTAGGAGTTGTAGGGCAATGGCTTGTGTGAGATTCTACGTCGGTTGGAGAGGGAACAAAGCATTCCTTATAAGGGTGTGGAAACCTCTCCCTAGAAGATGCATTTTAAAACCGTGAGGCTGATGGTGATACGTTATGGGCCACAGCGGACAATATCTGCTAGCGGTGAGCTTGGGTTGTTACAAATGGTAGTAGAGTCGGACATCGGGCGGTGTGCCAGCGAGAACTTTGGGCCCCCAAAGGGGATGGATTGTGAGATCCCACATCGGTTGGAGAAGGGAACGAATCATTCCTTATAAGGAGGTGGAAACCTTTCCCTAGAAGACGTGTTTTAAAACCGTGAGACTGACGACGATATGTAACGGGCCAAAGTGGACAAAATCTGCTAGTGGTGGGCTTGGGTTGTTACCGCTTGAATGTCATTTTTAAGCTTTTTTTTTAATATTTTGGGAAGAAGCGAAGTTGTTCGTGTTTGGTACTTGCCGAAAGATACAAGTGTTGGTGCCTTGAAATGCTTTCTGACTGGTGGCTACATGGGAAAGCAAGAGTTGTGTAGATTTTAGGATGGCGTTTTTTACGTTCCACTCTTAAATGCCTCGAATTAGAGTTTTCTGCACAGCATTTTTTTTTGTGGGAAGTTCGTAGAAAAGTTTTATGGTATGGAATAAGTAGTGGACTGGATTTTCGATGTTGTGTTATTGTCCTCTTCTCGATGCCTTGAGTCCAAATTCTTTTGTGAGGTTAATTGTCGCTTGTGGACACCGACGACTAATGCACCGATGTTTTTATCACTAACCCTTGTATCTCTTTCTTACTAACTTCATATTTGGTCAAGAAGGGATAACAACATGGAGCGGGGAGCAAATAGTTAATTCAGTCGAAGGCAGCGATCTGCCGAGTGTTATGTAGTCAAACTACACAATGGCAATGTCTTTGAAGACCGTAATGGCTATTAAATCTTACCAAAGTCAAGCTGATGCATTAGTAGAGAACTACTTATTAGCAGACCGTTTGATCCCGTACACCTCTGTCCTTGGAGGCATACTTGCTTGTAAATTGGTACGTAGCTTCTCGTACCTCATGCTGGATATTAGAAGGAAACAATGGTGCCCATATTTAACGTTTCTCTTCAAATAGGGAACGTTTCGTTAGTATTTGCTCTTTCCAATTTTTTATTTTACCTCTTGCAGGTCTATGATCTTACTCAAGTAGTTAGTAATTTTTACTTCAAGAGTTATCTGGGTCTCACGAAAATCCAACGAGTCGAGTGGAATAACCGGTGAGTCCATATCTTTAATTGTCCATTGCCTCCATAATATATTTAGTGGGCTGTTGTGGCCATTACTGATACTCAAAACTAAAATTGGCAGCGGCATGTCCACTATTCATGCAATCTATATCTCAATTATGTCATTGTACTTCGTTTTCTGGTCAGATCTCTTCTCTGACCAGCGTCATGCTGGCCTCGTTACCTTTCAAAGTTCAACGTTGTCTACTTTCGTATTGGGGGTAAGCTTTCGATTACCTCATCTTAAATGAACGTTAGCTACCTTTTGAAATTTCTTTTAGCCTGTTTTCCTCTATATTCAGTAGTGAAGCACTGAGCATATTAAGCAGTTGTTTGGCTAGCCACACAGGTAGTTTTGAATGCCTATTGATACCCATTACCATACTTTCACCTTGAAGACAAGGCTGAATTGAGGAAATTGAGCCTATATCTTTTATGGTTATGGTTACCAAGTAGACTTCAACGTTCATTGATTCTTGAAATGGATGTGAACTACGGTTTTACCTGGAGTAGCCGAAAGAAAACGTCATCATCCTGAGACTATCTCAGGTTGGAAAGACTATTTGAAATTTTGTCTTGGTTCGTTTGCAAGGTCTCGGAAATTTGCGGTACCCCAATAGCTTCTTGGAGTTGGAAAACACGAAATACAGGACAAATAGTATTAAGTCATCCAAACTGTCATTCTTCATAACTGAGAACTTATCAATGCATGAAACAAGGGTGGGTTGTGAATATGTAAAAAAGGTGGAGGCGGCCAATCATGCACAATCCGGAAGAGCGTTAGTTTTCGGGAACTGAAAGGAGGTGTTATTTCCATAAGTCAGCCCATGCTATCCAGTTCAACCATGCTATTCAATATAGCATTAGCTAGGCAATGCAAAAGGGTTGCAAAACAATGGTTCGTGACGTGTTGGCTAATGGAATGGGGACGATATTGGATCTTTGCTTCTTTAAGATTGTTATTGAGGAGATCTAGCTAATGCTACAAAGTACAGTCCAGAGTTATTCAATATGAGAGAGAGCAATCATGAATCTTTGAGGAGATCTCCAACCACTCGCCCACTCTTCAGGATTGTTGCATAAAAATTCCTCTTGAAAACCCCACACCCAGAAATTAAGGCTATCACACAACCCTTACCTTACCATTTTGAATGTAAGGTTTAAGTATTGGGAAAAATGGACGGAGCTTCACTTTTACTGTTCTGGGAGGATTGATGTCTGGCCAAGTTTCCTCCTCGAATCCTTGTGAAAATACTAGTATGTGACTCCCATTCAGCCTGAGGCCTTGGCTTTGATATCTGAAACTGTGGACTTCTACTACGTGTGTTCCTCCAAACATAATCTTCTATAAGGCATGAACTAAGCCCACTGCTAGCAGATATTGTCTTCTTTGGGCTTTCCCTTCCGAACTTCCCCTCAAGGCTTTAAAACGCGTTTGGTAGGGAGAGGTTTCCACACCTTTATCAGCAATGCTTCGTTCTCCTTTCCAACCGATGTGGGATCTCACAATCCACCCCTCTTGGGGGCCCAGAGTCCTCGCTGGCACACCACCGGTGTCTAGCTCTGATACCATTTGTAACAGCCCAAGCCCACCGCTAGCAGGTATTGTCCTCTTTGGGCTTTCCCTTTCGGGCTTCCCCTCAAGGTTTTAAAACACGCCTGGTAGGGAGAAGTTTCCACACCTTTATAAGCGATGTTTCGTTCTCCTTTCCAACCGATGCCAGATCTCACAATCCACTCCTCTTGGGGGTCCAGAGTCCTCGTTGGCACACCACCCGGTGTCTGGCTCTGATACCATTTGTAACAATCCAAGCCTACTGCTAGAAGACATTGTCCTCTTTGGGCTTTCCCTTTCGGGCTTCCCCTCAAGGTTTTAAAACGCTTGGTAGGGAGAGGTTTCCACACCTTTATAAGCAATATATGCTTCTTTCTCCTCTCCAACCGATGTGATGTGTGATCTCGCAGAACTTCAAGTATCTTTTAATATTTACATTCATTTTCATTTCTAACCCAAGATTATCTTACTTGGATTGGACTGCTTTGTAAGTATTCCTGCTTCAATACCCTTTTATGAACATGAACCACTTGAGTTCAAACTGGGAGCAATGTTTGATTTTCTGTTTCTGATTCGAGGATAATGTCTATGATAGACCTTCTTAGCACTCCGGGACTGCTTGGCAGCCTTTCTAGGCACTTGAACTTCTATTCTGTTTGCCTTGAATTTTTCTTAAATCTTAACTAAAATTTCAAGTTTTTACATTTTTTTTTTCAGATTTCAGTTGGATACTTCTTGGCTGATCTTGGATTGATTGTTTGGCTGTATCCTTCTTTAGGTGGGATGGAGTATGTAAGTACCTTCTCTGCTGATAGGCCTTCGAATTTGATAAGAGTAGTGCGTAATTACGAAACTTTGATGATAGGTGGTCCACCACTCTCTTTCTGGACTAGCAGTAGCATATTCTGTTTTTTCTGGAGAAGGGCAACTCTACACGTACATGGTCCTCATTTCGGAGATTACGACTCCTGAGATTAATATGAGATGGTAGGTTTTCATTATGGTATTGACTTTTTATTTTAAGTTCCGCCATAAGTCGTTTCCTTGAATTCCGATGGGGCTCTTTCATGTTCTTTGAAGGTATCTTGACACAGCTGGTATGAAGAGGTCCTGTGCATATCTGATTAATGGCGTTGTAATATTTTTTGCATGGCTGGTGAGTTATTATCTGAATCCCATCCTGTTCCAAGCACGAATGTCTGGAGTTTGAAGGCGTGCTAAATGATCCAAACAAATCTGATTTAACTTAACCGAACGTAGACTACCACAGCATGTAGTACTATCCTAAATCTTATATTATGATTAGATTTTCTTGTATCTGTATCGATGATTACATGCTTGCTGATGGGCGTTTAAAACAGGTTGCTCGCATACTGCTGTTTGGTTACACATTCTATCATGTTTACCTGCACTATGATCAGGTATTTTAAGATCAATTGTGCATTTCCATGAAATTTGTACTGGTTAACAGGAATTTTTCTGTGCTTATAGCTTTGTTCCATGAAATTTTGATTTTGCTCTGCCTCTCAGAATGGCGTGTGTTTAATCTTTGCTTCGTTTCTTGAGTTATTTACTGGTTATTGAAGTTTGAATAGAGGAATCCTCACCATTCAATTCATTATCGCATTCTATTCTCTTTCCTTGTACTAAATCCTCCTTGAAAACCCCTCAAGTGTTAACTTTCCCACTCAACTCCGTCAAGAATATGTATCATCTCATGCCAGCTTTTGGGAATCACTATGATTGTAACGGCCCAAGCCCACCGCTAGCACATAGTCTCCTCTTTGAGCTTTGACTTCCGAGTTTCCCTCAAGATTTTAAAACGTGTCTGCTAGAGAGAGGTTTCCACTCTTATAAAGAATACTTTGTTCTCCTCCCCAACTGATGGGGGATCTCACAATCCACATCCCTTCAGGCCTAGCGTCCTCGCCGGCACTCGTTCCCTTCTCCAATCAACGTGGGACCCCCCAATCCGCCCCCCTTCGGGACCTAACTTCCTTGCTGGCACATCGCCCGGTGTCTGGCTTTGATACCATTTGTAACGGTCCAAGCCCACCACTAACATATATTGTCCTCTTTGAGCTTTTCCTTCCAGACTTCCCCTTAAGGTTTTAAAACGTGTCTGCTAGGGAGAGGTTTCCACACCCTTATAAAGAATGCTTCGTTCTCCTCCCCAACCGACATGAGATCTCACAATGATAGTCCCGATATTCAATAGACGGGAAGCATGAAGTAGAATTCTATATGCCACCTGACTGAGTAATCTTTTTCTGCAGGTAATTAAGATGCATGCAATCGGATACCTTTTGGTATTCGGTGTGCCAACCGTGCTTGGTATGATGAACTTGATGTGGTTCGGAAAGATCGGCAAGGGCTTAATGAAAACGATATCAAAGAGGTGATGAGAAACTTAGTCTTCGAGTTCAAATCTCTTCCTCTTCACTCTCTTGCTCTATTTCTTAACATCATCTACATATGGGTTGAGGAGAAAAAGGAATTTGATGGTATGTAGTGTGTTGTAAATGGCTCAAAATAACTTAAAAACTTGTTGACAGTTAGTGTCTTTTTCATCATGTCAGATTTGTGTACCAATTCATTTTTTCTGTATAGTTCTTTTTTTCCTTTTATTTGAAGAAAGGTGATGATACACAGCAAATTTTCTCTGTATTCAGTTATGCTTACGATTTTGGATCTCTTCGTTGTCGTCCCTTCACGATGTCGGGCATTGTTTTACTTTTCTGCAACATTTTCTGTGGTTAATGGAATCTCCCAAGTAGTTTGTTTAAACTCTGCTGTTGAGATGTCTGTATAGCTTTGGAGTTTGGTGAGTACTCATGGAGATGGCTACCACCCAATTCTATGGCTGTTTAGAACAGTTCAAACCATAAAAGAACTTTGAAGAATTCAATGGCAGCTCAAACACTTTAGGAATCTCTAGGTTTGACAGATCTGCTATGAATAAGCTGGAATTTCCTGAACTGTTCTACAATTTCATGCTCATTAGCTGGAAAGGCTACCTTTTGTTTAAGTTTATGCATCTTGTAGCTTGTTGCTCCTTTCTCCATGTTCATAGAGGGGCTATAATAGGCAAGTAGATAATTGAGTAATGGTTGATATATGTTCTATTGGTGGGTAGCTACCAGCACTATTGACTTGTAGCACCAAGTGGTAAGGGTAATAGTGACTGTGTGTGTGTGGATGAGATGGGGTGGGTTCCTTTTCCTTCTCGAGTCGCAATGATCTGATGTGATTTCAACGACTTTGCATGTGAGATTCCGGAGAAGGGAACGAAACGTTTCTTATAAGGGTGTGGAAACTTCTGGATAGTAGACGTGTCTTAAAATTGTGAGGTTGATTGGCCAAAATGGGCAATATTTGCTAGCACTGGACTTGGGCTATTACAATGGTATTGGAATTCGGATCTGGGTAGTGTATCAGTGAGGATGTTAGGCCTCCAATGGGGTGGATTGTGAGGCCTCATATTAGTTGGAGAGGGAAACAAAATATTTCTTATAAAGGTGTGGAAGCCTCTAGTGGACGTGTTTTGAAACCGTGAGGTTGATGACGATATGTAATGGGCCAAAACGGACAATAATTGTTAGTGGTGGACTTGAGTTGTTATGTTAAATCTCTAAGATTCAGACACTTTTAAACCCATGATGCGTGCAACATACTCCGGTGAAACTCCTCCCATAGTGTGCTTGAGCTCAAATTTGCAGCAACTGCAACCTAACTCATGACTGAATGGTTGACTAAAATGGACAATAACCTAACTCATGACTGAATGATTGGCTCTAATGGACAATATTTGCTAGCACTGGACTTGAGTTGTTACAATGGTATTGGAATCAGTGTGTCAGTGAGGATGTTAGGCCTCCAAGGGAGTCTTGTAAGACCTCATATCGGCTGGAGAGGAAAGCACAACATTTCTTATAAGAGCGTGAAAACCTCTAGTAGACGTGTTTTGAAACCATGAGGCCGACGGACGATACATAATGGGCTAAAGCGGACAATATCTGTTAGTAATACACCTGAGTTGTTACATCACATCTCTAAGATTCAAACGCCTTTAAACCCACAATGCATGCCACAGACTCCGGTGAAACTCCTCCCATAGTGTGCTTGAGCTCAAATTTGCAGCAACCGCACCCTAACCCATGACTTCCAGTATTGCTAGCATTAACCCATATGTCAAATCTAGTTTGGTTTGGTTCGACAATTTTATGTCAATTCAACAAGATCCACATTTCGTGGTTCGATCTTCCACCACACTTGCTCAAATTAAACCAATATGAAACTAATTAATCAAACTCATGTACCCATTGCCCCCATTATAGCTTATGTTGATATCTCTTTTCATTAGTGTATTAAACAGCTAATTAAGATCACTAATTGTGATTAGTGGGTTCCATTTGGAATCACTCAAGTACGTGGACATGACACAACATGCCTAAAATAGGATCCATAATTAATAACTTAATTTTTTTAATTAATGCTTTATAATATGGAGTTTATATATAATTATTTTTTTAGTACTATAACTTATCAAATTTATTAAATTATTATGAAACAAAGTACAAAATAAAGAGAAAAATGGGTTTTTTTTTTTTGTGTATTTTTAAAAAATTAAAAGCAATAATGGGTGGCCATGAAATCATAATGTTCATTATTTTATGGGTTTCTTTTTCACTAATTATGGGAATCTTCCTTAATTATCATTAACTAATTAGAATTAGTTTTATATTAACTTATAATTAGTGCTTCTCCCACACTCTGTTATATCACTTATAAAATAAATTATTTGTTTAATTTGGAATGTTCCCAATTTTATAATATTAATTAAAGTTTATTTTTCTAAAAATATAATATAAAGTTTGTGGAGAAATCTATTTGCTAGAAATCATACGAGTGAAATTCTAATAACATTTTTCATTCAATACCAAACACAATTATTTGATTCTATTTTCAGACATCGTAAACAAAACTTTCATCTCCCTACCCAAGGTTATATACTGTAAGCGGTTGTTATTTCTCTCTTGCTTGCTTATATAACGTCTCTTTCGAAAATCTCTCTCTGCCCTCGCTTTCTAAAACCTTCTCTTAAAACCGAGGCCAGAGGCTCGAGCATACGTCGCTTGGCCGTAGGCGACGCAAGAACGAATTGACTTAGCTCACTTGTCGTTGGAAGGTGAGTGCCGCACAATCGCAAGTCCGCTGCCATTAAAAGTGCGATTGTGACATTTGGTGTACAAAGAGAATCTTTCTATGGGGAAACCTATTTAGTGGAAATTATTGGAATGAAATTACCAAACATAGTTATCTGATTCT
Organism: Cucurbita pepo subsp. pepo; assembly: GCF_057944985.1. Lineage (NCBI taxonomy): Eukaryota > Viridiplantae > Streptophyta > Magnoliopsida > Cucurbitales > Cucurbitaceae > Cucurbita > Cucurbita pepo. The sequence continues at coordinate 3,634,423 of NC_141817.1, forward strand.
ATTTATCTTATTTTCGAACATCTTAAACAAAATCTCCAACCAAAGGATACAGAAAACGAAGAGAATCTTTCAATGGGAAAACCCATTTAGTGGAAATCATTGGAATGAAATTCCGACAACATTTTTCATGCAACAACCAAACACAGTTATCTGATTTCATTTTCAGACATCTTATTCTCGAACATCTTAAACAAAATCTCAAACCAAACGATACAGAAAGCGAAGAGAATCTTTTAATGGGGAAACCCATTTAGTGGAAATCATCGGAATGAAATTCCGATAACATTTTTCATGCAACACCAAACACACTTATCTTATTCTCGAACATTCTAAACAAAATCTCCAACCAAACGATACAGAAAACGAAGAGAATCTTTCAACGAGAAACCCATTTAGTGGAGATCAATGGGTTTCCAAATATATGAACTTGATTGATCATAGTTTCATAGTTTGTGGAGATTAATATATGAAAATGCATGCACAAATAATATTCCTTTGGGTTTTAGTGGCTAACCAAATATGGAATCTCCCAATTTATAACTCAAGTTCTTGTGAGCTTGAGTAGCTGCCATTATGCCCTTTTCTTTTTGTCATTTCTTCTAAATTATTCCCTTTGAAATGGAAACAATGATCATATGTGGAAGCATGCGCATGCATATATATATATATATATATAATACTTAGGGTTCTTTCTTTTTTGCTTTTTGTTCATTGCCCTTTCTCAAACCCTAAAAGGATTTGTCTACTCATTTTGTAAATGGGGTTTCTCTTTTTACCAACCTTTCTTTGTTGTTTTTCATTGGGTTTTGTCATTGATATTTGTCGATTTATGAGCTCGATTCGTTAGGTTGTTTGGTTACGATAGTTTAATTGAAAAAGCTTGATTTGATTTGATGTATCTATTATAAATCTAGGTTTGATATCGTTTGAGAAAACAAAAACGTCCCGTTGTTCAATATGTGACTATTTATAAAGCAGCAGCTCATCACTTTGGCAAGGGTCGTAATGTTTATAAACGATACGATTTGACATATACGTGTTTTCTCGAGGTTTGAGGTTCAAATCCTCGTACCCCAGATGTTGTTCTAAACAAAACTATGATACTCATGGCTTCTCGGCCAAGTTGGGTAACCCTACAACATTCAACCGTATGACTTATAACTCATGGTTTTTCGGCTAACTATAATTGGCATATACTTCTTTTCTCGAGGTCTAAGGTTCAAATCATCATACTCCGGATGTTGTACTAAAAAAAACTATGATATTCAAGTAATATATATGCAAGTATACATCCAACCTTATGACTCATGCCTTCTCGACCAAGTTGGGTAACCCTACAATATTCAAGACGCTAGTTATCCCGATCGTGACTAATAAACAAAGCTACCAAATCGCTATACTCTTGGGTATTGGGTATAAGTTTTTTATTTTAAGAGTACAACAAATATAGGACAGATATTCATTTCATTGAGCTATGTTCAAATTGGTCTTATATTCTCAACCATCACACAAACTCAATGACAATATTTCTTACAATAACTCGAGCCTTAAGAGTCCAAATCTAAGCATATCTTACTCGATAAAAGTAGACATCAAATTATCATCTCAAAGATCAGTTATTCAATCTCTCACTCATACCATCGTCGAATCGAATAAAAAAAAAAACGCTCTTAGTTCATCGAAAGTGACAACAAGAGATTCCATAAAATAACAATGTCATTGATAGATCTAAACATATAGTATATTATTATTTGACACATCAACCCACCAAGAGGATTGCTCTCATATATTCTATTATTATCTCTCTCGAATTGTACAAACTATCCACAGTTAGCTAGCTAGCTGACAGTTGAGTAAAATCCCAACAAAAACAGCCAAAAAAGCTACATTTTTTGAGTGATATAATAAGTAAACACATCAAGTGGAAAAAAAAGCTTAAAAAAACCTTAATAGCTTCACATTTCTCCTATAAATTATGCATATAATAAGCTTCTTAGCTACCAAATGAACTTATCTTAGTGACCCACTTCACAAAAGCTACAAAAATGGCTTCAATGGTAGCTAAGAGCTTTTTCGTTCTCGTTCTCGTTCTTGTTCTGGTCTCAGGCGAAGCTATGGGACAAACCCTAGCAAACCCTAAAACCAAATTCCTTAAAGATTCTCTAGTTCTTGGCCTTGTTCATTCAAGAACTTCCCTCCTAACCCCAAAAAGAGGCTATAATTCCCTTTCAAGGAAGAGAATTAAGCCAATGGAAATGGGTAATGATGATGTTATAGAGCCATTGAGGGAAATTAGGGATGGTTATTTGATGTCCTTAACATTAGGGACACCCCCACAAGTTATTCAAGTGTATATGGACACTGGAAGTGACCTTACATGGGTACCTTGTGGGAACCTCTCATTTGATTGCCAAGATTGTGATGAGTATCAAAACAATGTTTTAGGTCCAAAATTGGCTGCTTTTTTGCCTACTCATTCTTCTACTTCCATTAGAGACACTTGTGGGAGCTCCTTTTGCATTGATATCCATAGCTCTGATAACCCTTTTGACCCTTGCACAATTGCTGGCTGTTCCCTTGCTACCCTTGTAAAGGGCACTTGCCCTAGACCATGCCCTTCATTCTCTTACACTTATGGGGCTAGTGGCCTTGTAATTGGAACCCTAACTAAAGATGCCATTTTTATCCATGGAAATTCCCCAAATTCCTCAAGGAAAATCCCTAAATTTTGCTTTGGATGTGTTGGTGCCACTTATAGAGAGCCAATTGGGATTGCTGGCTTTGGTAGAGGCCTTCTTTCTTTACCTTCTCAATTAGGGTTTTCTCATAAGGGCTTCTCTCATTGTTTCTTGCCCTTTAAATTCTCAAACAACCCTAATTTTTCAAGCCCTTTGATTCTTGGTAATCTAGCTATTTCTTCTAAAGAACATTTGAAATTCACCCCTTTGTTGAAAAGTCCATTTTACCCTAATTATTACTATATTGGGCTTGAGTCAATCACTATTGGAAATGGTGAAAATTACTCTAGATTTGGAGTTTCTTTGCAATTGAGAGAGATTGACACAAAGGGTAATGGTGGAATTTTGATTGATTCTGGTACTACTTATACTCATTTACCAGAACCATTATATTCACAGCTTATTTCAAATCTTGAGTCATTAATAAGCTATCCAAGAGCTAAAGAACATGAACTCAATACTGGGTTTGATCTTTGTTACAAAGTTCCTTATAAAAACAACACCTTTTTTAGTGATGAATTTGAGCTTCCTTCTATAACATTTCATTTTTTAAACAATGTTAGTGTTGTTTTGCCTCAAGGGAACAGTTTTTATGCCATGGCTGCTCCTAGTAACTCCACTGTTGTGAAATGCTTGCTGTTTCAAAGCATGGACGGCGACGGAGACGGGCCGGCGGGCATTTTCGGGAGCTTTCAACAGCAAAATTTGGAGGTTGTTTATGATTTGGAGAAGGAAAGATTAGGGTTTGAAGGAATGGATTGTGCTTCTGTTGCTGTGTCTCAAGGACTTCATAAGAAGGAATGAAAAAAGAATTAAAGTTTTGATTTTTATGTTGTGATTGATGTTATATTATAATGTTTTGTTTACCCTTTTGAAAGTTTGTGTTTTTGAAGCTATTGAATTTGGTTTTTTGTTTATGTTGAGAATCTTAAGGTTATGAAAAGCTTTAATATATTCAATTCAATCACTAACCACTAAGGGAGGTTCGTACAACGAGACAGACGAAGCAGGGATGGGATGACTTTCATGTCCTGTACGTCTCTCAATTAGTTTCGTGTCTGTAAAATTAATTTTTAAATCATCGTATGCTTCTACTGTATATCATTAATTTATTACATATCTGCTCTAGAAAGCTTCACGACTTTCTTACCATCAAAATTTGAACATAAGTAATTTTAACCAAATATATATAATCAACACCGGATGAAAATAATGCACCACCTATGTTCGTGTTCTCGAAGGCACCCTTGCTCTAGAAAGCTTCACGACTTTCTTACCATCAAAATTTGAACATAAGTAATTTTAACCAAAATATATATAATCAACACCGGATGAAAATAATGCACCACCTATGTTCGTGTTCTCGAAGGCACCCTTCTTTTGAGAGGATTCGTGACATGTCAAGCCATGATAAGGTTTTTTGCTTTGCATCGAATTACACTCCATTCTCCACCTCTTGTGTGGGCCCCTGTCAATTCCTTGTCATTCCATCCTTATAGGCATAGAGAATCTATCGTTGTCTCAGTTTTGCTATTGAAGGCATTGGAGAAGTCGAAATAGGAGCACACTCATCTTCGAGTGTGCTTACTACTGTAAACACGATAAGTGATACACCTAAGGTGCATTCTTCCTGATCCTCTCGTACTAAGACCTTTTGTACAAAAGTTCCTTACATTGTGCGTGTTTTTTTTTGGAAGGAGTCGGTGAGATTTCTTCAGATTTGAAAGGCTTTTTGATCGGTGGCCAAATAAATATGAAATATGAGAAGGGTCACATACCCGAGACCATTACCAAATTACGATACGAGTAAAGAGAGCATACAATTCTCGAGTCAAATCAAACTTGCTTCATAATCTATTAAAAATGGGTTTTCAAGCATTTAATAAACGAATTTTAAACACTTAAAAAGTCATTCTAAACAGGTAGATATTGCCCCATGAAGAAAGAAGCCAAGAAAACTGTGCATGTGTGACGCAAGCCGAAGGTCATCATATAAACACAAAGTAGTGAGTCTGCCACATTTATAGTGGCTGCAAAAGAAGCATATCATCTAAACACAGCAGTCAATTTACACATCATAATAAATTCAACATCAACAACCCTTTTTTTTTTTTTTTTTCTCTTCTTTTCCTCAAGAATTCTGCATACAAATGGAGGTCATTCTGCAGACACCTTAAGAGTAGAACAATGACGTTCTACGAGCAACACGACGTGCTTGCAACCCTTTCAGCAGGTCTGTCTAGAACCATCCCTGGTGTATTCTGTACCGGTTGCACTCGTGGTAATCTCTTTGCTGCATCGAAAAACAAGGAATCAAAATCAACTTTGTGAACCTTTTTGTGTGTGTATGTGTGTGGTTGGGAGTGGGGTCAAGGGCAGGGAGTTCTCTAACTTTGTGAACCTCCAGATAAAGAAGATGAATCTACTTAATATAAATTTACTTGTCCCAAGCTACGGGTTTGCTATCGCGACTTAATGAACCCAAACTCATGAAACTCGTGTCGGATATTGCATTTATAAATCAAAATCCCCATTGATTAAACAAATATGACACCGAACCACGGTTTCTATAACTCATGTTTTGCACCATCCCTTCAAATACAAATTTAGAACACTCAGGCTCCATAAACTCAAATTCCTTAAGTCTACGATCCAGAGATATCGTAAGCATAAAAGAGAAATCTTGTTTCAGCTCATTTATTTCGGTAGGGGGGTGGGGGGCGGGGGCGGTCCTTTGAACTCATAGGTCCTAGTTACTAACCTATTTCATAGAAGATATCATTGACATTAGCAGCACTTTTTGCAGAGGTTTCCATGAAGAAAAGGCCATTCTCCTGCGCATACGTTTGAGCGTCCTGTACGATGCACAATTACACGAGCAACAATTGAACCAATTGTCACAGCTTAGTACAAAAATATCACAAAATTCCAACTAGAGAAGATCTTCACTAGCAGAAGTATACTTCTTTATTTGTACGAAAATGCATCCCAGTTCAACAAAGTACTACAGAATAAAGAAAACTGGGGTTGGGAGTACTTGCCTCTGCAGCAACACTCCTAGAATCCAACATATCTGATTTATTCCCAGCTAAAGCCATGACCATATTCGGATTGCCTGATAAAAGGAGACGATCCAATTGGTAAAAAAAATAAGGTAAACAGCTGCCACACTAATTTCACTTGCTAAAAGTTCACAGAATGTTCAATCCAGATGCTCTTCCAATGTAAATTTAGGCCACTTAACAGTAAGACTACCTTGTGCTTGAAGTTCTTGAACCCATTTTTTTGCCCGATCAAATGAAGCCTACAATCAAATAGAGGTTACACAAAAGAGTTGAGGTATGAAAAGGAATAAAAGTTGTAATTCGATTACAGTAGTATATAAAAGGATGAATAATCAATCCCTAGTGAAGCCTGATATGTATAGAGTATGTCGCTTTTCAGAAGGGTAAGAACTCCTAAAAAAGCGTTACTCCTAGCTCCCCGCTCTAATACACACACACGGCATCCCACTTCAGGTCGTATACAAACCCATCGCAGTTTCCTTTATCAAGCACCACTATGACATGATTTATTAACCACTAAGCCTCTTAATAACTTCACAAAAGCCCCAACTTGGTTAAGAGTTCAAAACATCAATTCTGTTGAAGTTTCCTTATCTAAAGTCAAATACCTGTTGGTGAATTTCAAAGATTTTGTTAGCTCCCATCAATTTTTTTTTAAATAATTAAAAATGAAAAAAAACTTCAGTGAGATTCCATGTCGGTTGGGGAGGAGAACAAAGCATTCTTTATAAGGATGTAGAAACCACTCCTTAGTAGACGCGTTTTAAAAACCTTATGGGAAAGCCCGAAAGGGAAAACCTAAAGAGAACACTATCTGCTAGCGGTGGGCTTGGCCAGTTACAAATGGTATCAGAGCCAGACAACGGGCGATGTGCCAACAAAAAGGCTGAGCCCCGAAGAGTGGACTAGAGGCGGTGTGCCAGCAAGGACGCTGGGCCTCAAAGGGGGGTGGATTGGGGGTCCCACATTGATTAGAGAAGGGAACGAGTGCCAGCGAGGACGCTGGGCCCAGAAGGGGGTGGATTGTGAAATCTCACATTGGTTGGGGAGGAGAACGAAACATTCTTTATAAAGGTGTGAAAACCTCTTCCTAGAAGATGCATTTTAAGAACCTTGAGGAGAAATTCAAAAGGAAAAGCCCAAAGAGGACAATATAGGCTAGTGGTGGACTTGGGCCGTTACAACTTCTAAGTTCTTTTAGCAATTAATTATAAAGACAAAATGGTTGGTACTTAATTCATAGACATATAATAACACTTCTTTCATCCCAAACATATTTCACGGAAATGGCTGATGGCTTGTACAATGAATTGAAGATGTAATGCCCAAGCACAATTACAATTATTTTGTTCTCAGACCATATGCAACCCATCAAGAGTTTTCAAACGCCACTTACTTGGTTAGTAATATCGTAGACGATAATAGCTGCAGCTGCACCCCTATAATACATTGGAGCCAAACTGTGGTATCTCTCCTGCCCAGCTGTGTCCCAGATTTCAAATTTCACAGTGGCATCATTTACAGCCAATGTTTGAGAGAAAAAGGCCGCACCGATCGTCGATTCCTACATAATTGAACAATTAAAAAGAATACATACGACCAAGACAGAAAGACATTTCAAAAATTTCAACAGCCAAATCGAAATGGTTTATAATACAAACCTGAAACTCAACAAATTGCCCTTTAACAAAACGCAACACTAGACTCGACTTCCCAGCACCAACATCACCAAGAAGCACCTGAGCGAAAAACGAAAGTAAAATAAACTGGATTTCATATGTGTTGTTCCAAAATAGTTGTAGCTAAACATAGTCCATCCAGCCCCTTCCTTTTTCAACAAATAACATTCCATGTATGATAGCCATTGAAGTGAGACAATTGGATAGTAAAAACAGGGGCAAGCATACTATGAGGTATGATTTAATTTCAGAATTGGACAAAGAGGGGAAGAACATGTAAAAAAATCTCGAAAAACAAAAAGGGATACCGTCTAATACAATTGATTGCTGAAACTAAGGACAATAGTCACGATCCTACTGAACTATCTGCTAATTAAAATGCAGAGAAATTAACTTAGATCACGACCGAATTATAAATTGGAAAGGGATTATCCCAACAATCATCAAAAGTTAAGGATATATAGAGAATGCAAACAGAGATTTCATAATTACAACCAACAGATATACAATCAAACCAGAAAAAAAATCAGTTATTCGCGAACAAAACAAAACCCTAGATCAGAATTCAGCCACAAATCAAGACTACCAAGGATTAAGCCAAATCGAATTGACGATGAAAAGAAGAACAATAATGAAAACCCAATTCCGGAAAAGGAAAATCAAAGAGACCCACATCGCGATTCGGCATCAAAATCCGGACAGAAAAAAGAAATCAAACTTTACGAATCAAAAAGGGGGAGAAAAGTCTCACTAATTTGGCATTAATGTTCTTGTTTCCGCTGGTGGCCATGGCCGTAAAGCGCAATCGAGACAAAAATCGAAGAGAATCGTGGAAGAACAGGCGTTGACAGAACAAAAAGGGTTAAGAATGACGAAAAAGGAAATCAAAACAATCAAGACAGATGCCTATCTCTCTCTTGGAAGCAAAACAAACCCTCTTTTTTCCCTCCTCAAGATGAACAATAACAAGAACAACTCGATTACCCACGACAGCGATTGAAAATTAAATTTATTTCCTTTGCATTTCCTCTCTCTTTCTTGTCACGTTTTTCTTTCCCCACTATAATAAAAATTATTATTTATTATTTATCAATTTAAAAAAATATTAAATATTTAAAACCCCAAATTATATTTTAACTCAAAATTTTAATTTTTTTTTATCTAATTAATTCTTTTAAACTTTTAATTTCCTACCCAATAAATTTATTAATTTAATAAATTTTTCCGAGATTTATCACATTAATTTTCTTACCTAATTAAACCAAACTTCAAAATAATAAAAAAACGTTCACATTTCATAAACCACTCGAGATAAGCTCAATTTCAGAATCCTATTAACAATCCCGTCACTAAACTTCTCATACTTTCTAATAAATTATAAATTATTTCCGTCTATTCTTGAATTTTTAAAATTTTAAATTAATAAATGTATTAAATATAAAATTGAATTGGTTATCTAAGAAATTCTTAAATTAAAAAGTAAATTGTAAAAAAAATATATATATATATATTTTTTTATTTGTGAAAAATATTTCAAGTTTTATTAATTTTTTTTAGAAATTTATTAAATATTTTTATATTAAATTAAGAGTTGGGAGGAGAATTCTACGTTTCGTCGCTGCCGCGAACGCCACCTTCAGATTATCGCCGTCGAGGTATGTCTATCGCCGCCGTCCCATGTCGTCCACTTCTTCCCCCTTTCCCTCTCCTTTGTCTCTGCAACTATTGAAACTGTTGCTGTTGTCGCCTGTTCATTATTCAAGGTCCATTGCCACCGTCCCGATAGCCTTGCCCATTGTCAACCTCTTTTCTTTTCTTTTCTGCAACCATCGATAATCGTCTATCTTTCGTCGTAGCAAATTGTTCTTGTTATTTCGTTTCGGAGTTTTTTTTTTCTTCTTAAATTGAAGTGCAGTAATTTCTCTGACAGTTCGGAGCATTTTCTTCTTTCGTTTTCTGCAGTAGGATTTAAAGGGTCTTCTTCTGTTCATTAGGAGTTCGGAAATTTAAATTATCGGAACGGAAGGAAAGAAGATATGTATAATTGTGAAATTGAGGATAATTTAACCTATATTTTAATTTGTGGCGTTTTGAAACATCTGATTTCTTAGCCCAATTGCCCTTCTAGCAGACAAAGTGGTGTTGATTTGGCTGTGTGGTGCTTTCAATCACCTTACTGTTGAAGTGTTCTCATAGCCGATGGCATAGCTAACCTTACTGTCAAAGCGCCCACATAGCCGATGGCATAGCTGTCCAAACTGTAAGATTGCTACAAGTGAACTACTCGAAAGGAGGAGAGCCATGGAGGCGAGGGACAGCCCTGGAGCTTCAGAGGAGTTGGCTCTTAATGACAATGGCCTCTCAATTCCTTTGGGTGGACCTATATATGCACCCAACTTGGTTGGTCCTCTCACCAGGGTCCCTCACTTTGAGTCTTCTCTTCTTCAGGAACTTCAGGTTCTCATATCATATGTTTTTGTTTATGTATTCAAATTCGTATACCACTTTTACATGTCTTTACACCTTTGTTTCTGTTTCTAATCCTTACTCTGGAGCAGAGTCTGGAAGTAGCGTTACACATGGATTCATCTCAACTATGTGATGAAGATATTTCGTATGTTTATTTTTCTCTTTCCTGAATGTGTTCTAGTTGTCTTTTCATGGTTGAATTTGTTAATTTGCAACTACCACTCTGCAGGATTGATGAGCTTAAGGTGTTTACTGAAGAACAGTTATTGAATATGGCTTTGGAGGAATCATCGCAGGTCTGTAAACCGTGTGTCCCGTATCATCTAGTTCATTCCTGTTAAAAGATAACACTCGGTAATCTTTCCATTTACTCTACTAATGCAGAATAATGAGCGTCTTAATAACCAGCCCGAAGTTCGAGAAGAAAATTTGAATGCTCGGGTGGCAAGGTATTTGATTTTAAGTGTTATTTTCTATTTCAATGAGCTTTCAACAGTCTTTATTTGAACTTGGATTGACTTGGTTTTACGCCTTCGTCAATTTTTTGACGAAGGCAAAGTTATTAGAATAACAGAAACAGTATTTCTGCACATTCACCCTCTTGGCAACTATTTTGGTGAAAATACAATTTACGTTGTATAGTCTCCTTACCCAAAAATTTGATTGGCTATTTTTCTGAAGAGAAGAGACCATAGAAGCCTAGAACAGATTTGTAGATGGTAATCCTTGTAAATTTGAGTAAAAGGGGACCAAAGAAGCAAATTTCTTTCTGTAATCTTAGATAATCCGGCTCTTGCTCACTAAACACCCCTTTAAACAACACAGAAAGATCTTGTGGCAGCATTTTGTTCGAGCTACAATTTGAACCATGCAGAATGAGAGGAACTCAAGTATCTTTCAGAACAAAGAAAGATCCTCAGAGGAAGTGATCGAATCATCTCTTTTTATGTCTCTTTATTGGTGTACAGATGTTCTTCCTTTTAGAAATTATAGCATAAACTCTCTTTTATCCAATTGGAGAAGTTTTTTATAATCCCTTTGGACGGTTTCTCCCTTTGTGTATTTCTTTTAATCAATGAAGTTGTTTACTATTAAAAAAAAAAAAAAAAAAAAAAAGAAAGAAAAATCCTCTCCACTAATGGTTGTTTGCCATAATAATGAATTTGATTGATGAAGTTAAATTATGATGCAAATCTTGCGATGTTAATGTGTTGGTGTTCTTATTAGCAAAGGAAGGAACCCTTACGTAGAATCCAATCCATATTTACTTGCTCAGACAACCTGTATGGTATTGTGGAGCTAAAATGTCGGAGGACAATTCCTGTCGTTCTAGAAGCAAGCTTCCTTGAAAACTACTTTTTGGAGGCTAGAATCCATATGGATAGGTCTAAAATTTTCATTTTTTATAAACTCATTTTCAGTTCTTCTAAGGGGTTGAATGATATTGTTTAATATATTCCTTATTTATTAATAAATATTTATTTTTATAAAAATAGTTCATTAACTCTAGGTTCACTCAGACTTGCACAATTACATTCATTGTTTACTATTTTGAATATTCTTTTTTTTTTTTCTTTTCTAAATTGTCCATTTTACTTCAGAGTGTTTTTGGTTAAAAGCTCATTAATTCTTTTGGGAAAAATGGTATTCTTAGAGCAGATGAAGAGGAAGTTAACGGGCACAATTTGGAGGCTGCTCCTGCACCAAATGCGAATAGAAGCACGAATAAAGTGACTAGAAGGAAACGAAAACAGGAGAAAACTTCTGATATTGAGGTATGCCGTTCATCTTTGCATTATGTCTTTTATTTTCTGCAACTATTTGTATGAAACTTGGTTAATTTTAATGATTTCTGATAAGACTTTCTTTCAAAATAAGTAAACGAGTTTCAGCTGTACATTCTGTGGACAATCTTCAACATCCGACTCTTATTCGTTCTCAATTGTTTTTGAGTTATCTTCTCTTGGTGTCTTCTTTTTTTTTTTTTTTTTTTTTTTTTTTTTTTTTTTTTTTTTTTTTTTTTTTTGGTTACAGCATCTTTTCACCATCTGGATTATTTTTATGGGACTAATATATGGATTATTGAGACCCCTCTGTTCCCCTGTTCAATCATCAACTATGTCAGCAAGTCATTGTAATCTTGTGCTTAATAACTATTTTTAATACCTTTTCTCCTATTTTGTTTTGTTTATACTGAATTTATAATGCGTTACATATTATTTCAGGAAAATTCTATTGCAAAGGTGGCTGAAATTATAAAAATAAAACAAAAGCAGGATGCAGACAGAGCTGCAGTCAAATTGCATGCTTTCAAGTTTGTACAACGATTTTAAAAAATCACTTTTCATGATGTACACAGTATGTTAGGTGCTTATGGTTAATAAATTAAATTTTTTTGACAGTTGTAAAAAGGAAATTGCCAGTTCATCCGAAAAAAAAGAGAGGTTGAAGTCCTTGAGGTCTACAAAATTTTCTGCAAAGGTTCCTCAAGTAGGTTTCCCTGAGTTATTACTACTACTACTTTTTTTCTTTTACTGACTAGTCCAATAATAAGCTTTACCATTAATTAGAGCTTGAAGAATGCAATGTCTTCTTGGGTGATGTATGTCTGTTCCCTTATTTTTGTAAACAATAGTGAAGATGGAGTTGCACTTATTATTGTATTCTAGTTCTAGCTAACCGGACAGCATTTTTGGTGATAGAAATAGTCCGTGTCTTGAGTCAGTAGGACTTTGACCTTTGTTGATCCTATATTGCTATTGAATATTCAAACATGCTAGTAGATTGTCACTGGAAGGATTTAGTATCATCCTTTTTATCTGCTAAATTATTGTGTCTTTCAATATGCTTCTGAATTGGATGCTATGTAAATCATAACAGGTGTAGTAGTGTTCTTTTGCTGATGTAAGTGTGTTGGTATAGGATATAGGCCTGGCTCTAGCAATGTGATGGCGTTTGGAAACTTTATTCTCAAACTGTCTCAGTGAGTGAAAAAGGTGTTGATGGGTAACTAGGAAAAGATGCGTGCCTCTTGTTGTGAGATCCCACATCGGTTGAGGAGGAGAACGAAATTCTTTAAATGCACAAGCTATTTCAAAATTGGTCCTTATAGTTTGGTCGTTCTTGTTTGATCATGCATTTCTTTTCGTGTATCTCCCTCCGCTGATTGGAATTGATAACATGTTAGGTGAAGTCACTGAGCAGTGTAAAACATGAAGCTCTGCAGCATCCAACAACTGTACTTTTTGTAGAGGTTTACCATAAATCTCGCAAGATGATGAAGGTATGTTTCTCTTTTTCTTGACAATCTATGTGGTCTGGTATACTATTTTTATGCCAAGGAAATACGTGTAAATATTGACTACCAACATCTATTTCTCTTGACGACTATATATATTGAAGAGGTATTGGCAAGCTATAGACGAATACCATGCCATAATAGAAAGAACTTGGATTATAATTTATTTTTGGCTTCTAGGTGGTCTTTACAAAAAAAATATTATGTTTATGCCCTTCCCTTTCTCTTTCTCCCTTGTAGCTGTTACCTGAATTTGCGCTTTTAAGTGTGGCTAGCATCTTTCACACATTTCTATGAAGTAACATATTCGTCCATACTATCGGTAGAGTTCGTAAGACCGCGACTAATCCCGAAAGGAATGAATGGAAAAGCATGGCGTATCAATGAAAAATTCTAGTCAGATTTTGATCCTGTATTTGCGTTCATGGAGGGTGTTAATTATGCTGGTAGAATTCAATGAAAACGTCCTTCCTTGCAATCATATGTATCTGACCTTCCTCTGATATTCTTCTTTACAGACTCAAGAGTTCCTGGCCCTTGGACGACAAACGCTTGCGGAATTGAAGGACAAGATTTATTGCGTGACGAATAAGTTAATGGAAAAGGCTGGGCAGAATGATTCATCTGGATATTTCCTTATAGAAGTAAGGAATCTGACGGCCCTGTATTTCCCATATTTGATTTTACATAACCGAATGCAGTTTTGTTTATATGCAGGATGTATTCTGCAATGATTTGAGGAACCCTTCCGCAATAGATTATAGCAAACCTATACTTGATTGGCTTAGAAACTCCGAGGACGAAGCTCGTAAGAAATGGGGATGCATCATAACCGGTGAATCGCAACAGATAAACTCAGTTCTTGGCGAAGTATCGGTATCACATGTGCCCCATTTTAGATCAGTCAGCATGAGCAAGATTCGATTTTGTGACCTGAAATTTAGGCTTGGGGCTGGATATCTGTACTGTCATCAGGTATATTGCTTATTCAGCTCTTCCACATGATTTTGTTTTTCATATTCATTGTGTATGGTGATATGCTTACCGTGTCTTGCCTGTGGCTTTTATTTCAAAGTAAAAGCCCAGGTCAATGTTTTTAAAGCTATATATCTTTGGTATGGGGTGTTGAGAGATCCCACATTAATTGAGGATGAGAACGAAGCATTCTTTATAAGGGTGTGGAAACCTCTCCCTAGCAGACGCGTTTTAAAAACCTAGAGGGGAAGCCTGTGTTAGTGGTGAGCTTGGGCTATTACAAATGGTATCAAAGCCAGACACCGGACGATGTGCCAGCGAGGAGGCTGAGTTCCAAAAGAGGGGTGGATTGTGAGATCCCACTTCGGTTGGGGAGGAGAACAAAACATTGTTTATAAGGTTGTGGAAACCTCTCCTAACCGTCGTGTTTTAAAAACTTTGAGAGAAATCCCGAAAGGAAAAGTCCGAAGAGGACAATATCTGATAGCGGTGGGCTTGAGGTACTGTGGGTTCTCTCGAGAGTATCGTAATTACTGCCCATAGTGGATTCCTTCCCAGTAGGATTCCCTTTTCTATACTCCCTGGGGAGGTTATATATTTCATTACTATCAACTAAACACATTTATTTTTATCCAAAACGAAAAAAAAAAACTGCAACGACTTTGATGGATTCCTCCTCGTATACGCAGGGAGATTGCAAGCACACCATAGTGATTAGAGATATGAGGTTGATCCATCCCGAGGACGTACACGATCGCGCTGCTTATCCAATCGTTACATTTCAGCTTAGAACCCGAGTTCAGAAATGCGACGTCTGTAACATCTACAGGGGTAAAAAGGTTACACTCGACGATAAGTGGGCGCAGGAAAACCCGTGCTACTTTTGTGAAGACTGCTATTTTCTTCTTCACTACTCGAAAGAAGGGAACCTCCTTTACAACGATTTTGTGGTGCACGATTACGTGCATGATTAGCCACGTTCGCACATGAAATGGCTTGGATATCCATGCTCATTGAGATTTTGCAGTTTTGATGATGTTGAGTTGGTTCTGTAAGTAGCCAAAGTCTCCAGAATTAGAGGGTAGAGGTAAATGGCTGGGGGACTGTTCGTATAGTGTGTTGTTATGAAAGGTCAATTATTATATAGGGTTGAATACAAAATAGTCGTATATGAGATGTCATTGAACCTCCTTTGTGCCTCCTTCCTCATAAAAGCCAACCCCTCAAGATCGAATTATATGGTTGAAAATGTTGTGTTAAGAAGTTATCCATATGACCATTTTAAGTATATGTTAAGTATATGTTGATGATTTACTATTGGGTACTATTGGGGACGTCATGTGTTGTATGTCACGGTTATGCTTGTCCAAGGCGTGTTGTTTATGGCCGAATGTCGGATGTCCTAATCATGCTTGTCCAGGACGTGTTATCCTTGGTCGCATGCCCATTTCAAACCCTTTTTACATGCTTTCATCTTAGATAGTTTTTTTACAATTTCATGTTGTGTTAATATGAGGATATATGATTGTTCACCAAAATCATGTTTACACTCTCTACGGCTAAAATGCCCTAAAATGCACTATAGGAGAACATGGGCTAAAATGCCCTAAAATGTACTATAGGGGATATGATTGATTGTCTCTTCTTCCTACCCTGGTTATATGCTATCAGAGTCGTGACTGAAAATAGACGTGGAATGTTCCCCTCCCTCCATTTCCTATCTAAACGGAAAATTTCGGCCCCTCGATCCATTTTCTGTCTAAACAGAAAATTTTGGCCCAACAAGTAACGTCTCTCGTTGTTGATTTTTTATATTGTTTTTAATTTTTTTTTTTTTTTTTTTTTCACCTTTTATATTCTCTACTTGTTCATCTTGGATCTAGAAAGAGAATATTATATATGAGTTTGTATCCCTAAAATATTTTTTTTAAAAAAAGGAAAATATTGACTAGATTTATACAATTTAATAATAATAAAAAAAAAACATGGATAGAGAAAGGTGAAGAGCATTAATTGTTAGGGACGGCAAGAGAGCCAAAGGAAGAAAGGAAAAGGCACATGCCTTCACAGCTCTGCCCAGCTCTGCCCTTCTCTGCCCTGCTCTGCCGCATTTGGGCTCCACCTCCCCCACCATCTGTACTTTCTTTCCCCTCACAACCCCCTTACCTGAAACAGATTGTTCCATTTAACCCTTTGTTCCTTCTCTCCGCCGCCATCTCATCTTCTGTTCCATCCCCCAATCTCTGACACAGGCCCCATCTCCCCTCCTTACCCCCACCATTTTTTCAAATTCTTTCTCTGTTTCGCCACATAATTGCAGTTTCCTTCGCTTTTGTTTCAAGGAGTTCTTGTGCCTTGTGGGTTCCTCTGGATTCCTCTTTCTTGCATTGCATGTGAATCCCTTCTCTGTTCTGTTCTGCTTTCATCTGTATTTTTTCGTCTGCGATTCCTATTTTCCAGCTTCTTCAATCGTAAGATTTATTGTTCAATCGCTCATCTGGGTCTGATTTATTGTAGAAATCGTTTAGCACCCTTTTATCGTTTGAAGATTTCGAT
Source organism: Cucurbita pepo subsp. pepo (assembly GCF_057944985.1). NCBI lineage: Eukaryota > Viridiplantae > Streptophyta > Magnoliopsida > Cucurbitales > Cucurbitaceae > Cucurbita > Cucurbita pepo. Next base: position 3,651,203 of record NC_141817.1, read on the forward strand.
TGTTCCTCGTTTCTTAGTTTTATCAACGCGTTCTGATGATTTGTTCTTATGGGTATCTTTTAGGTGCTTGCGTTTACAAAAAAGGATTCTGGGTGCATGGATCTTGGTATTCATTTCAATCAAGGTGCATGATGAACATAGATCTTCATGGGAATTTTATAATTTAGCTCTTGATTGAAAATGGGTTTCTCTTTAATTTTGACAGTTTTGAATCAGAAACTTGATGGGAGACGATTAACTCGATTTGAGGCTCGGGATGATCTCTCCAGCCTTGATTTGTTTGTGCTGGAGTAGCAAAAGCACATGGTCTCTGTTTGATCCCCTGCAGGGCACTCATCGATTGTAACTCTAAATGGAGGTATCATCGAATGGTAAACGCTCGATTCATTGCCTTCGCTATCTCAATTCCAGAATTTGCAAATGCATAGCCATATTACTTGTTCTTCTGATTGTTAGAGCTATTTTCTTCCCATCCACGTTGAGTTTTGGCTGGACTGATGATAATGGCTTAGTACTCATCCGAAATCTCTCTCCATTTTATGGTTCAAATTTTGGAATTCGCATAGACAAGTTCTTGGAGGTTCCTCAGATTGTTTGGGGTTTAAACAATCAAAAGATAGCATTTGCAAGAGCTTGTTTAACTGCAAGAATGTTGAACCGAACCCTTTTGATGCCTAGTCTTAGTGCTTCCCTTTTCTATAAGGAAGTTGAGCGTTTGGAACCAATTTCCTTTGATAAGATCTTTAAGTTTAATGAGTTCAATTCTCGCTGTAATGGGTTTGTTCGATTGGGTCGTTATATGGATGTTTCGAATCGAGCAAAAACGATCGAACTGCCTAAAGGAAGCGGAAGGAAGTGGACGATCGAGAGGGATTTCGAGCAATTAAAGGAGTATAGTAAGGAGCCATTTGATCAATCTGAGGTGATTAGAATAGTTGGTAAGAATCCATTCTTATGGCACGATCACTGGCCCGTAAAGGACTACGCACGGGTTTTCGAGTGCTTGGTTTTGGTCGACGAGATAGCGAACGAAGCGGATAAAGTGATTTCCAGGATTAGAGAAGTAGGATCAGAAGAAGTAACTGGTGCTAAATCTGCAAAGTTGCTGCTATATGTTGCAGTCCACATGAGAATAGAGATAGATTGGATGATTCACTGCAAGAAGTTAGAGCAGAGATACAATATGAACCAGATTTGCAGCAGCAAGGAGGAGATAATGAGTAGAGTAGGGAACATTTCAGGAACGAACACACCGACGGTCGTTTATCTCGCCGTTGCAGATAGTTTACTGAATGATTCTTCGATTTTGGACGGTTGGAAAGAAGGGTTACTACCATTTGAAAAGAAGAAGCTAGGCATTGATAAGATCTACGAGAAGTATCCTTACCTGATACGGTCGGCGATCGACTACGAAGTTTGCTCGAGGGCCGACGTGTTCGTTGGGAACAGTTTCTCTACGTTTTCGAGTCTTGTAGTTCTCGGGAGAACGCAGAAGCTGATGAAAGCGGGGGTTGCGGTTGGAGAGCTATGCAGTAGAAGTGTAATGTGGCCTTCTTATGCATATAACATATTGGGAGATTCAAAGGGCAGGCCTCAGAAATGGGTAGCTAATATGTCTGATATAAGCCTGCAGAAGATTAGCTATGGTTCCAATGATACCTCGTGTCGATAGTTGCTTAGTCGATGACCCGAGATTTGCTGGGTTTCATTCTTTTCTGTTGATATTATTCATTAAATACATAATTGATTTGTGCTGTTGATTCATATGGAAGAAATGCATTATGTTACACTGTTTAGAGTTTTTGGTTTAGAAAATATATTTGCATGTAAGGAAGGGATGATAGTCCCTCAAAAGTAAGAATCTATTCTATAAACTTTAAACTTTAATAGGTAAGATTCGTAATAAAAGTGGAGAGAAAGTCGCCCTTTGCCCCATTAGAGATCGATCGATCTTAACCGATTACGTATGACGTTATATATGTGCACTTCTTCTCTTTTTATAGCTTTCCTAGACCTAGACTTTCCTGGCCCTTGGGCTTGTGTGCACTCGTTCTCTTGTTTGAGCTTTCCTCCCCACCTAGACTTTCCTGGTCCTCGGGCTTGTGTGCACTCGTTCTCTTTTTTGAGCTTTCCTCCCCACCTAGACTGTCTTGGTCCTCGAGCTTGTATTCCTTACTTCAGTTTGTGTTTCGGTATACTAATCATCTTCTTTTTAATGTTTGTCTATCATCTTCCTTGACGCTATCTTTTAGATTGGCTTATAGACTTTCAATGTCATCCAGTCTTTCTTTCTACCTTGTTCTTCAGATGCTTTCCTCGAACGATCTTCTACCGCCTTCTAGATTCTAGCCATGAACTATCTAAGGGGCTAGATTCTTGTTGCGTTGTAGGTAGTCCTTGTAGTTGAGTCAGCTTATCTCAATTGAGAGTTCGAAGAGTTCAACAATAATTGTTTCGGATGCAGTAGAAAACAAAAAACAGTCCCACCCATTAGATGACAAACTATCTCATTCACAAAGAAAGGAAGACATAACTTTCACATCATTCAACAAAATGAACACATAATTTTCTTTTAAATTCTTCTCTATTTCTTTGGCTCTTTTTTCAAGCATTTGTTTGCATAAGATTCCTCCATTCTAATCTAATGCAAGGAGGGCCTCTGAGGGCCACATCATAAGCAGCAGCAGTAGCATGATTCAGTACATCGAAATGCCAAGCTCGGTGGTGTAAATGGACGAAAACTAGAGTAAGAAACTCTTTTACTCTCCCCCTTTTATTTTTCAATATCAGTAAGACACCTACGAATCGATATCATTGTACATAATCTTCGTAATAGCTATCGCTTATCAGAGAAACAAACCTCTCGAGCCAAGGAAGCTGGTGTATGTCCTTCATCGTGTCGACATAAGAAGAGTCTGTACATTGTGGTGGAGATTGATACGGTTGGTGGTCACTCAAACTAAATCCCCCGGCGAGGAATCGTTGAATCAGTGCTAATTGTGACCTCTCTTGCTCGGAGTAGGCGTCCATTATCATGGGGAGGGAATTAAAAGTCTCCCATGCCCACTGCTCAGATTCTTGGATGGAATGGGTGACCATGTCCTCAGAGTTTTCTTCGTCCCACAACGCGCATCGGCACGTCTGTTGCCCATCTTGATACTCACCACCACATGAATAGCAGAATTCATGCCCACACCTGTAAAACACATCAAGCAAAGCAGCATAAACATTGAAGTCATATACATACAGCACTGCTCGAACTAGCTTCTAAAAACCGAGTATTGCGTGCAAATATTGTATCTAATAAGTTAGATCTACTTGTTATATATACATGAATCATGTTCATCACATTGAACAACAAGGCTGCTATAACATATGCACTAAATTAAGATTTGAAGGAAGAAGCCTTACCAGCATGTCATATGGTAGCAACCCTGAGTCAATTCAATCATCCTACGACACTCCTGACAACGGCGCCACCTTTTGTTTTGTGCAAGATGGTGTAAGGTAATATCAGCAGCGTCTCTCTCCTCTAACGGGACGTTCTGAAATTCTTCGCAGCTCATCGACGAGTGCCAAGGAACTTGACATTCAACACAGATGAATCTCTGACATACAGGACACTCGAAACAGCTATTATCCGATTGACTTGATGAACTCGCCCTAGCTGACAAACATTCGCTCGGGTCTAACAGGACAGAGCAATTCGGAAAAGGGCAGTAAATTCTATCCGAGCGAAGGTTTGCTTCTGCTAAGGTATTCTCTAATGATTCATATAAAGTCAGGGGAAGAAAAGATCTAAACTCATTGTTTGTAATGTAATATTTGCATCTCAATTGAGGGCATCTAATGGGAACTTGGGATGCCTCTACTTTTCCATCAACATAAGTCTTCAAACAATTAGAGCAGAACTTGTGACAACACTTCAATGCAACAATCATGGCAGATGGTTTATTATCACAACAAATAGAACAATTTTCAACTGATTTATCGCCTTTTCTCGGACGAGAAAGAACCCCGATAGCCACTTTCGCAAGATGAAATGGCTGCTCGAGATCAGTACTTGAAGAAAGGTTTAGAGAAAAAGCTTCAAAATTGCTAGCATGTTCAAGAATCCTTTCTTTCAGCGCTACAAGAAGTGGAATTTCAGGCTCTTCTTCATTTGTTATCTGTCAAACATTCACATTATCTTAAGCATATAAGAAGTATGAACATGGCTAGAAAACTCTTAAAGAGTTTATGCATCTCTCCACGCTCTTGAGCTTCCACAGATATTAGCATAAATCATAACAAGAAAAGATTAGGCGGGTCGGGGAGTAATAACCTGTTTATATAACGGGTCGGAGTCGGTGAAAGCTCGAATACAGTGGATGTCGTTCTGCATAGCCTCAACCAGACCATCCATTAGAGCTAAATAATCAGCAACTAACTCATCAACATAAAAGTCAAGCTTCTTCTGGACCTGAATAAAAGGGACTTTTCCTGATTTCTCCATGAATACACCAATTCCAGAAAGACCAGAAGCAGGATCGCCGATCCCCGCTATCGAAACGCCTTTAAAGAACAATTTCACGGAAAACTCATCAAGATCCTCCTCCTTCTCAGACTGTTCTTCCCCTGCAAATTCATTTTCTTTCCATACTTCGTGATCTTCGCAACAACTTCGAAAATCTTCACCATCATCTTCCTCAGCTAGAACACGAGAAGAACCACGGCCAAAAATCTCACGATGATCCATCCTCCAAATTTTTCAAACAATCCACAAACCCCAGATGGTTTAGGATTAAAGTGGCAGTAAATAAGAGAATACCCACCACCAAATGAATTTAAGACTGTTCTTCCCCCTTCTTAATTACTCAAAAGAATCACGTGAAGGATTTCATATCCACCGCTAATCGAGGAGTCCAAAAAAAAAAAAGAACTCCCAGGCAATCTTTCCCTAATTTTCAAATTGAAGCAGCAATCGCTCCTAAAATCACAGAAAACGATCTACATCAAAAAGTGACAGAACACCCATTGTAGAATCAACCTAAAAGGATTAAGATTCGTGAAATTTCAACATCGAGGACATGAAATTCCCAAAATCGAATACTGAAAAGAAGAACATGTCCGAATTGGAGAAAATTCAAATAAAACAAGTAATTCTTGTATTTTTCTGCGCAAATCAAGATCGACCCACTAGGCAACCAACTAATTGATCAAACCCCATTTAATCGCATCAACAAAAAAAACTACACAAACTTCAGGATTAGGGGTTGGAGAATGAAGAACAAAGAAAGATGAACCAATAAAGTATTCAAAGAATTGAAGATTCCATACCTCATGTGAAGGGAATAATTATGGGGAGTGAAAGATTTGTGTGTAGAAACAAGAAATTAAAAAACCCTAATGTGACGAACAGCAAGAAAGAGCGCCAAAGCAGTGCCCAAAATTTCTCGCTCCCGATTCACAAAATCAGTGTGGAAAACAGGTGGATCCATTGATTGGGGTTTGCAGAGAGCAAAATGAATCAAAAGAAAGAATGTTGAGTTACTACTTGCCAATTTGATGGCGTAAGATTAAAGGTAACAAGTTGGTTTCTGTTTGCGTTCTTCTTCGCTCGGTCTGTTCTTCAACTCTTCGTTCGGTTCCTTCTATAATTTTCTTATTTAATTATTTTCATTCCAAATTATTTTAACACTTTTACCAATAAAATTAGGTTTAATGTTAAAAAATACCTTTAAATTTTTTTTAAAAAAAAAACTCCGACTCCAACTACAGTTCATGTACGATCCATACTAGCTCTGGCCAACTGCCCATCCTACCTCCTCTACGTTCTCGACAGCCTATCTTTGTCTCAGTAGAGTCTTTCAGTGGCATGTTTCGGTCGTCTTCCCCATTACTTAGAAAAAGTGAGCCACCGGCTCAGGTACAAGATACTATCATTACCGCCTAGACAATTAGACATCCAACCCGTAATCCCAATTACCCAATTGCAAGAGCGAAGCTCTACCAATTGAGCTATATCCCCCCGAGCCAAGTGGGGCCTGCATGAAGGAGTCATATGCTTCTTCTATTCTTTTATTCTTTTCCTTGGCGTAGCTAGGCCATCCTGGACTTGAACCAAAGACCTCGCACGTGAAGTAAATCATTGCACTTACGGTCCAACCGATTGGGAGAGAATCAATAGCTTCTTTTTCGGGAGCGATTCATCCTTCCCGAACGCAGCATACAACTCTCCGTGCTCCCTTCCCTATTTTCTATTTAAACAAGGATTCTCCGCTTTATTCGAGATAGGTTCACGTGGGCTAAATGTAAAATTTAGTTTTTATTTATTCCATATTAAAATTATGTATAAAAATTATTATTTTATAAGAAAAAGTGATGACATGGCGGTAACATGTGGAACTGACATGGCAGTGACATGGCGGTAACATGGCAACTAATAGTCAATTTGGTGCTGATGCGGCAGTTCAAATAGTCAAATTTGCGTATTTGGCAAATGCTATGTCTGATGACACGACAGAACAAACACAATAAAGTGTTGACACGTGGCAAGTAATTGACGTAGTGCATTTAAGTGGCAGTGATAGGATCGTGTGGACAAATAATACAATGACATGTGGCGATAGATTTATTTAATAAAAGAATAGATTTATTTTATATAGCCACGAGAGCCCAAGAAATAATTGAGTCGAAAGTTAGTTCGTAATTCAAAACTTATAAAAGTTTCAATTTTTGACGTTTATCGGGACACCATCTTTTAGTCTAAGTCGACTCTAGCCTTGTTCATGAAACTGGTTCGGGACACCATCTTTTAGTCTAAGTCGACTCTAGCCTTGTTCATGAAACTGGTGTAAAATCCCTTTATTATTAACGTAATCAAATTTCATAACTTTAACTCTAAGAAAAGCTCTCAAGTTTTGAACGTAAATCGAAATCAAGAACCCAAAACGCTTACCTTTCGTTCTTCTTTGATTCTCGATAGTTTTCAACAAATAATACACTCAAAATGGGTTCCCCGAATACTATCAAGCATTTCTTGTGAAGAAACTCGGATGAAATTCCAACTCCAAACCACCGCTCCAGTAGAGCTTGATTGTCTCTCTCTAACAACCTTAATTTTTTTTCTTTTTTTTTCTCCCATTTTCTTCCACGCTAATCATCGAGTAGACTCAAAATGACTGATTTACCCCTTGAGATTGACTTATTTCTCAAATTTTTGTTTTTTTTTTTTTTTTTTTTTTTTTTTTATATTTTTCTTGAATTTCTTGGATTTTACTAATCATTAAATTCCGTTTCTAAAACTCTCAATAAAAATCATATATTTAACGTTTTGTCAGGGACTCGATGCTACCATTTATACTTAAATTCACTCGAAATGATATAAATTATAAAACTAAACAACCTTCATAGAGGAGTGTTATCAACTTACCAAAAGATTTTGTGTCGAGAAATATTAAGATCTCAGTGATGCTAAAAAGGACGGTCGGAAAAAACCATTTGTTAGCTAATTGATTTATCTTTTATATAGTTGGGTTCGGTTTCATAGATTCAATAAATTTTAAGTTCGAATATAAACATTAAATATAAACATATTTTAAATTATCACGAAAGTTCGAATTTCTTGCTTCTTATATTATTGAATTAATAAATTTACATTCCTCATAATTTTTCGTCCAATATTTACTAAATTAAAATTTTTAACAATATGATTTAATTAGTTTTTTTTTTAAAAAATATTTTATTATTGTCTAACAACCAAACATTATGTTTTTATTAAACGATGAGAGTTGCATAAGTATATCCTAAAATCGATGTCACAAATTTCATTTTTTTAATTACTCAATCATTACATTATAATATTTGGAAGCATAGAATAATTATGGTGTTTTCTTTTCTTTTCTTTTTTTTTTTTAATTTTAAAAATAAAGATTTATTTATAATTAAAATATTTATTTATTGATATAATCATTACAAGCAAGTTGATAATTGTTCGTAATTATAATTAGGTCAACCATTTATTTACCATCGTCATCACTTAAGAAATCTATTCGTCTAGTTATCTTGTATGAGGATGAGTGAGTTTCATCAGACTCAACTACAAAAACTGTTCTCATTCATGCAAAAACTGTTCTCATTAAGATTAAGTCGCATGTAAATCTCTAATGGCTTTGCTTTTGGGTTTTCCAAAAGGCCGTACTCCAATGGAGATAGTATTCCTTGATTAATCATACCCTAAATTAGCCGATGTGGGACTTTCATCATCCAACACCTCCCCTCAAACAAAGTCCTTTGTTCGACATTTGGGGATTCTATTGACATGGCTAAGTTTAGAGCATGGCTCTGATACCATGTTAGATGAACACGACTTTCCACAATTGTATGATATTGTCCACTTTGAGCATAAGCTCTCATGGCTTTGCTTTGGGCTTCCCGAGAGGCCTCACTCCAATGGAGATAGTGTTCCTTGAATATAAACTCACGATCATTCTCTAAATTAGCCGAGGTGGAACTTTTAACAATTCTTACGTACGTTAATCACATACTATTCGAGATTATACTAATAATATTAAATTTTATTTTATACTATGAATAATATTGAAACGTCGATAAGATAATCAACATTACTATTAGGATTAAATCATTAATTATAAGGTGTTGTGAGCATAAATTTCAACAAAAATATTGATATAAAAAGACAACAATACATATTTAATAACATCACCTAAAGCAATGGAGCTTACACGACATCAACCACCAATGTCTTTGTCCATATTTAAAATATGTCAAACTAGGAAGTCAACCAATTAGAAAAGTCATAAATTAAATGGAAAAACATCTAACAATGTCATCACCTACCCCTCCAAAAAAAAAAAAAAAAAAAAGTATTTATATATTGAGATTATTAATTTTATAACTTATCCAATTTCATAATTCAATTGTGTTCGAACCAAAACTTTGAAGATTAATTTCGATTAACGTAGCCCAAGCCCATTGCTTGTAAATATTGTCTGCTTTGGTTTGTTACTATAGTCGTGAGTCTCACGATTTTAAAACGTATCTACTAGGGAGAGGTTTTCACGTCTTTATAAGGAATGTTTCGTTTCACCTTGTTCAACTGATGTAGGATCGCACAATCCACCCCTTGGGAGCCTAGTGTCCTGACTAGTACACCGCCCGATGCCTAGCTCTCATACCATTTGTAACAGCTTAAGCCCACTGTTAACAAATATTGTCCACTTTGGCCCGTTACGTATTACTGTCAGCCTCACGATTTTAAAACGCGTTAACTAGGGAGAAGTTTTCACACCTTTTATAAGGAATGTTTCGTTTCCCTCTCCAACCGATGTGAGATCTCACAATCCACCCCCTTGGAGGCCCAACGTCCTCACTGGCACACCGCCCAGTGCCTAGCTTTGATACCATTCGTAACAGCCCAAACCCACCGCTAGCAAATATTGTTCGCTTTGGCCCGTTACGTATTGCCATCAGTCTCACGGTTTTAAAACGCATCTACCGGAGATAGGTTTTCATACCTTTGTAAGGAATACTTCGTTCCCCTCTCTAACCAACGTGAGATCTGACATTTTATGTTCAAAATGTCAAAAGTTTGAATCTTGGTCCATTGATTAAAATAAAAAAAGAAAAGACCATAACTGGACACGACAAAAACAACGTGAAAAAAACGGGTAAAACATAAACTTTACCCTAAAATTTATTAAAAACACGAACTCTCTATCGAGTAACACACATTACAAAGATCAAGAACTAACCATTTACTAATCTACAAACACAAGAAGAAAATGGTTGAAAATTTTATTGAGAAATGTTTTGGTTGATATTGATTTCAAGCCCACTTAGCCATTAAGGACATGCCACCAGCTCCCAAGAGCACAGCAACATAGGATTTGACTTGGAGTTTGATGCTGCCTTGCAGCTTTGGTCCCATAAAGTCAGCCGACAGAAGATCCACCAAAGCCATGTAGATGAGCAAGCCAGCTGAAGAAGCATTCAGCAACCCGACAGTGATGAGCGCAGCTGGGCTGTTTTCTTTGTATGTCTTGGACAACCCTATTCCTAGAGCTATCCCAAATGGCGTTGTCACTGAGAAAAAGAATGCCATTATTGCCTTCTTCATCCACTTGTATTCTGCCTGCACCAATAGTTTCACACACTAATCAACTTACGGTTCTTAGGGTTTGATTGTTTGATTCGAAGATTCGACCTTCTAACCGTCCATGCCCACGGTTAGCAGATATTGTCCTTTTTTAACTTTTTCTTTCGAGTTTTCATTCAAGGTTTTTAAGGTTTCCACATCTTTATAAAGGGTGTTTCGTTCTCCTCCGCAACCAATGTGGGATGTCACAATCCACCCTCATTCAGTGCCTAACTTTCTCGCTGACACTCGTTTCTTTCTACAATCAATGTGGGACTCCACTAAATCCAAGGGGCGTTTAGTTTTCCTCCCCAACCGATGTGCGATCTCACAATCCACCCTCTTCACGGTCCAGCGTCCTCGCTAGCACTCATTACTTTCTCCAATCGGTGTGGGACCCCATCAAATCCACCCCCTTCGGGGTCCAACATCCTTATTGACACACCCCATCATGCCTACCCTCTTCGGGGAACAACCTCCTCGTTGGCACCTTGCCCGGTGTCTGGCTCTGATACCATTTGTAACAGCTCAGGTCCGCTGTTAGCAGATATTGTCATCTTTGGGCTTTCCCTTTCGAGCTTCCTCTCAAAGTTTTTAAAACGCATCTGCTACTGAAAGGTTTCCACACCCTTATAAATGGTGCTTCGTTCTCCTCCCCAACCGATGTGGGATCTCACAATCCACCCCCTTCAGGTCCCAGCATCCTCGCTGACACTCGTTTCTTTCTCTAGATGTGGGACCCCCACCAAATCCACCCTCTTTGGGGCCAGCGTTTTTACTAACACACCGCCTTGTGTCTGCCCCCTTCGGAGAACAACTTCCTCGCTGACACATCGCTCGGTATCTGTCTCTGATACCATTTGTAACGGCCTAGGGCCATCGCTAGCAAATATTATCCTCTTTAAGCTTTCCCTTCCGGGTTTCCTCTCAAAGTTTTTAAAAAGCATTTACTAGTGAAAGGTTTCCACGCCCCTATAAAGGTGTTTCGTTCTCCTCTCCAACCAATGTGGAATTTCACACTAATTATGCTAAATTTAAGTTTAAATTTGTGTTTTTTAGTCAATACAACGAACAGGTGAAGAACAAATCACGATGTTGATTTATTCAACGGATGACTTATAAGGGCGTAGACTTTGAACATAGATGATAATTTAATATCTATAAACTATTATGAAATGATATATGACCAATAATTGTTCTTGATCGTACGGATTAGATTGACCATAGGAGCTAATTCTAAGTTAGTAATATTAATTACCTGAAGAATACAGCCTCCAAGACCCATCCCTTCAAACATTTGATGGAAACAAAGAGCAGCCACAAGGCCTTTGATTGTGCAAGTATCATTTGTTGCTCCAAGTGAAAGTCCTATCACAACCGAATGGACAACAATTCCCAATTCCAAAACCTAACAATTTCCGAACACGATATTGTAAACGAAGCTTTTGATCGACGATATATACACGAAAAAGGGAATGAAAATGCTCACCATGGCAATAACTCGATAACGTAGTAGTTGAGAACCAACATTGAGTTCTTTGATGTCTCCGTGATGGTGACCATGAAAATGGCCACCGCTGACTACAGGCAACTCATGATGACCGTCTTCTCGACTCTCAGGCATAACTTCAGTATGTTTCTTAGTATACAAACTAGTAGCCATGGAATCGACCATGAGAGTGAAAATGGCAGACATCATGGCAAGAAAACCCGAAAAAGGAAACTTATGCCACGGGTTTTCCTTAAGACAATTAGACCAAAGCATATCGAAAGAATCAGGCAAAACATGCATGAAACCGGTGGCGAGAATGATGCCAGATGCAAAGGCTTTAAGGATGATGAACGTGTTTCTATCAGGATGCAACATCGGGATGGATTGAGAGAAGAGCGGGGAGCAAACGCCGATGACGCTCGCAATGAGGATCGAGAAAATGGCAATGATTTTAAGACGTGTTGCTTTGTCTTTATTGGTGCAAGAATTTGTTGTTGTTTCACATTCATTAGATTGTGAAACAACTTGAGTTGTGAGAAAAGAGATGAGAAAGAGGAAGATTGAGATGAGCTTGAGAAGTGAAGTGGAGGATGCCATTTGACTTTGAGTTGTGACATTTTGAGCTATGGATAAGTTAGTATTTATATACAAATGCCAACAAAGGGGATACTATCATTAATCCTCCAAAGGGTATTTTTTAATGCAACTATATCTCAATTGGCCCGTTTAATTAATCGACAAAAAAAAAGAATCTTTTTTAAGTATTCGAAATCATTCTTCTACACTCTAAATACTAGATCTCATTATCACCTATCGATATGTTCATTTAACTCACGGGAACCCGTCTCAAACGAGATAGGTAATCTCTGTTTAAATAGAAAATGAGGAAGGAGTGAGGAGAGATTTTTTCCCGTTCAATCTAAATAGGGACGGAGATGAAGACTATAGTTCTTTCGTTGAATATTATTGAATTTATTAAGATCGAGTACATTTTTTAATAGAAATTATATTGAAAAATGGAAATTATCTATTTTTTTTAATGGGTATTTTTTAAAAAGATTTTTTTTCGAAAGATTGGAAAAAAAATTTTCAAATCTGATCCCTGTCCCGGGCAAACTTAAATTGAAATATCACAGGAATGGAGATTGAAATAGAAGGTGGGGATAGAGACGATTTTTTTTTTTTTTTTTTTTTTCCTATCCTGTCCTATTCCATGGACATATCTAATCACCTATATTATTTTATCAAACGTTAAGCTATTGCACGAAAAGTACCACAAATTTTACAAAACCAAGTACGATTTGTTCAACTCTAAATAAATATTCAATTCGAACACGGAGTTTTTTTCAAGGTTTCTCAATCCCAAACAAAATAAAGTTATGAAATGGAGAAATTTAAAATTAGGGTTTGCATTGGAAGAAGGCAAAGTACACCAAAAGTACATAGAGATATGTGTATAAAGAATTGGGCATGTGGTTGATGTTGGCAATGGTTGTGGAAGCTTGTGGTGGGTAGCGTTGGGCAAAGGACAAAGGCATGCTTGGCTTGCCTGTGTGTGCTTTGCTTGCTATCTCAAGTTGGGAACATGAACTGAAAACGGCATGTTCCATCCTTTTTTGGTTTTTTTTTTTTTTTTCTCATTTTAATATTTTATGGACACAAATGATTTGACTTATGCTGTTTTTGTAATAACTTATTAGAACTATTGATTTTAATTTTAAGTTTAATAAAACTTTCATCGTTTAATTTTATATTTAGTATTCGTGTGAATTTTTAAAACGATCGTAGAATAGGTCTAGAATCTATTAAATAAAAATATTGTTAGAGAGCAGATTCTGACCCGAGTAAGTCATCGAGGACGATGACTAAGTTAAGTGGAAGAGAATGTCACAACCATACTATGAAGAGAGTAGGTTGTGACCCTCACGCCATGACAAGCAAAGTGGCGTCCCTCAAGAGACGCCCATCCGGCCATATGCGGGTCAATATAGAAGAGTGTCATGATGCGATCGAGGAGGACGATGCATCGTCACCACGCAAAGTGGACATTGAAGACATGTTGAGACATAATCAAGACATAGACATCAGAATAGACATGAAGAGCAAAGATTAGCTTGTTGAAGGGCCGAGTAGGGCTTCGGGCCTTAAGTCAAATCATTTGGGCATGCGGTTCGGGAGTTAAGTCTGTTGGTCGAGAACTTATTAGATACTAAATTGAAAATTTAGAAATCTATTAAACAAGTAATTCAAAATTCAAAATTTAAGAACTTATTAGAGATTTTTTAAACTTCATGAATCAATTAGACGAACATAAAATTTCAGTGATTTATAGAACAAACAAATAAATACTAATCTAGAAGTGTATTTGGATAATCCTAAAATAGTTTTTCATTAAAGTCAGAAGTATAGCTTAGATAATTAATAATATTTAACACGTTAAAATATTTAAATTATAGGTTCTAAATTTGATTTCTTAAATAAATGGAATATCATAGGTGAAATTGAATTCTAGTTGAGCTAAACATAAGAACGGTCAGTTGAGATGAACTTAAGAGTACTGAGTTGAACAAAAAAACTTTAAGAGACGATTATTGTTAGAATGTCTACGAGCAAGGTTGAATTGGATTCTTTGATGCATGAATCAACCCAACGAAAAGTTTTGGAATAAATTATTTTGATGAACAAGATCAAGAGTAAAGAAAACTCGTTTCTAAACTCGTAATTTGAATGACTCCACAAGATAGCTTGATCAAGACTACTTGAACGACTCTAGCATGTAAATTTAAACACAAAAAAATGTAAAGGAACAAACTAAGAAGTATAGTATGCAATTTTCATTATAATATCCAAAATATTCGTACTAAATCAACCACATGAACGAATAAACTATGGTCAATTGAAAGTTGTAACTCGCATGCCGATTAATATCACAATGATCACCGACTAATTGTACCTTAAAACCTTAAAAATAATACTCTAGAATTAAAAAATACAATGAAATCTCCCTAAATCTAAACATGTATGGTACAATCGTGTTATCTAACCTGAAGTTTTTGTGGCATGATTAAGCACCTTATTTCGTATCATCCTCTCTTTCTTCGAGAGGATTCGTCTTCTAATCCAATTGATCCCTTTGTTATGCAAACTCAAAATCATTTGCATTTCGCGGTTTTAATTTTCTCGAGGTCTTCACTTTCATCTTTAGGTCGTGCATGGATGTAAAATCGAAATGGGAGTATCGCTTCTTGTGTAGCTCATTGGTTTTGTTTTTCCCATCAGTTCGATATTGGCTCCAGTTGAAATCATTATTGAATCTTGCTTGAATTCAATAGAAAAAGTAGGTACACTTAAAATTGCCAAACCAATTAAAGTGCAATGAATTAGTAAGTGTCCAAACCAAACTTCGGGAAGCTATCATGCCGCTTCACTTAAATCAGTAAATTTTCTACACAGTGTTCGTGAGTTGGATTGAGATATTTTTTAGATTCGATTAATTATTAGGATTACAAATTTTAATCTAAACAACTCTTATTAAATAATAAACTCAACTAGTTAGGTTGTTTCGATTCATTTATTCAAATTTTTGTTTTTAATAAAATCAAAATGTTAATTCCTAAAACACCCAAATAATTCATAACACAATCCAAACCATACAGATTAAGTTGAGTGGATCATAATTTTCAGATCATCTCGTTTTTTAAACACCCTAGTATTTTAGAGTCGATGGGACGAAATTGATGGTATCGAAAGAAGATCAATACTCGTAGCCGTGATTAAGAGTCAAAATGTATTTTTTTTTCCCTAGAATTAAAATACATCTAAAAAAACGACCAATAGGAATAATTACTTTTACAATTATTATTGTCAAGTCAACCACAAATTTTATATCCAACAAAAAAAAAAAAAAAAAACACTTGTGTTAGTTTAGAAGTAACTAACATTTGACTTAATAAACTAAATAAACTAAATAAACTAAATATATATGATGTTTTTGTTATTGGATAAGATTATTAATCAAATATATATATATAATATTTTTTGTAATAAATTTATATACATTCTTTGGTCAACGTGGTGGTTGAAAGGCCAAAACAATTTTGCTGAAATAAGATGAAATTAGAGAATATTAATTATGGAGCTTAGATTAATCAATATATTGCTATTATTTTTGTTTCAACTTATAGACTTTTTATTTAACCTAATTAACAATTAATCATCATTAAACTCCACCTAATTTAATACCAATTAATTTAAATAATTTCAATTGTGTATCAGATATTTTTATAATATAAATTTTAAAGAATGCAATAATTAAATACATAGTTGATTTTAAATTAAATAAAATTAAAATATTTTAAATTAATTCATTTAGGAAAGATTTAAGTTATTAATTTGATATTTTCATAATACATCTCAAAATACTCAAGGTAGAGGTCGAGGAAGTCGCGGGAATGGTCGAGGTAGTCAAGGCAACAGTAATGAAGAAATTTATAAGGAGAAGAGACTATCGCGCCAAGCAAATTGGCGTGGAAGAGGACGTAATCAAGGACGCGGTCAAGGATATAATTCCAACGTCCAGTGTTACAAATGTCAAAAGTATGGCCACTATGCAAATAATTGTAACTCCGACAAATGTTACAATTGTGGCAGAATGGGTCACTATGCAAGAGATTGTCGAGCCGAGGAAAAGGTGGAAGAAACGATCAACCTAGCCTTGGATGACGCAACAAACGGAGGCATTCTCTTGATTGCCCAAAATGAAGAGCTGAAAACAAAAGAACACGGCAGTGCGAAAGACAACGGTGATAATCCTGAGGTAGTGGAAACTGTTGGAAATGGGGTGATGCGCAGCGGATGTGGCGAAATCCTAATAGCGGAGACGAGAAAATCGAAGAAAGATGAACAACCGAACAACAGAGAGACTCACTCGACGTGAACCTGAATCAAGTCCAACAAGAGGCTTGGAGCGGACAAAAGCCTACAATCTCTCATCTCAAACTGTTCGGTAGCGTGGCTTATGCTCACGTACCGAACCAACGAAGAACGAAACTCGAAGACAAAAGCAAAAGGTATATCTTTATTGGATATGATGAGAAGACAAAAGGATACAAACTACTTGACCTGATTAGCAAGATGGTGATAGTGAGTCGTGATGTGCGAGTAAATGAAGCAAGCGAATGAGACTGGAACAATTAGACAGAAGTCAATATCGAAGTAGAAGAATCATCAGTCGCTGCACCAACAAGTGCACCAACAGACTTAGAAATTTTCGATGATGAAGATGAACCACGACAACTCAAAATGCGGAGTTTGCGAGGTGACATCCATCCCATTCCCGCTAGTGCTACTCTGCCTTCCTTCTTTTCCGGCATATCTGCTTTCTTGTCGCATATGCGCTGCTACTAGTTAAAATAAGCAGTTCAAGAGGTAATTCATTAGCAGCAGCTTTATCAATAGAATAGGTGTAGGTGCAGGAGCTTACGCTGTATGACTCAACAGATGAGATACATCTTGTATATCTTCTGGCAGATGCTGAAAATATCAGCTTTGAAGAGGCGGTGCGAGACACGAAGTGGCAAACTGCCATGGATGAGAAGATTAAAGCGATTCATCGCAACAACACATGGGAAGTGACAGAATTACCGGAAGAAAGTCAGCCCATAGGTGTGAAGTGGGTATTCAAGAAAGAGATGAATGCTCAAGGCGAGATTAAGCGGTACAAGGCGCGACTTGTTGTGAAGGGATACAAGCAAAAGGCGGGAATCGACTATGACGAAGTGTTTGCTCCCGTCGCTAGAATGGAGACAATCAGATTCATCATTTTCCAAGCAGCCTAATTCAAATGGCCAATTTTTCAAATGGATGTCAAGTCAGCATTATTGAATGGTGTGCTTGAAGAAGAAATATACCTCGAACAACCTCCCGAGTACATGAAAATTGGAGAAGAGAAGAAGGTACTAAAATTGAAGAAGGCACTTTACGGGTTGAAACAAGCCCCGCGAGCATGGAATACTCGTATTGACACATACTTCAAGGAGAACGGGTACAAGCAATGTCCCCACGAATATTCACTTTATACAAAGAAGAGTGGAGGTAATTTGATAATTGCCGATCTCTATATCGATGACCTCATCTTCTCAGGCAACAATGATGAAATGATAGAAGAGTTCAAAAGCACAATGACGCGAGAATTTGAGATGACAGACTTGGGCTTGTTGAAGTTTTTCCTCAACTTGGAGGTTAAACAAGGAGAAACAGTTATTTTTATATCACAGTGAAATATGCAAAGGTGATTTTGAAGAAGTACAAGATGGAAATTGCAATCCGGTATCAATACCAATGGAACCAGGTGCAAAACTCTCAAAATACGATGAAGGAGAACGAGTAGATGTAAATAGGTACCGGAGCCTGGTGGGAAGCCTTCGCTATCTTACATACACAAGGCCAGATCTTTCATTAAGTGTCAGCATAATAAGCCGGTTCATGGAGGAGCCAATTTATTCACATTGGAAGGCGTTGAAGCGAGTCCTACGATACGTCCAAGGAACGATGTCACTTGGGTTATTCTACTCAAAAACAGAAGATTACAAGTTAGTCAGTTACTCTAAGAGTGATTGGTGCGGAGACATAGACGATTGGAAAAGTACATCGGGTTTTGTATTCTTCATGGGCAACACAACATTTATTTGGCTTTCAAAGAAACAATCGATTGTGACACTCTTGACTTGTGAAGCTGAGTATGTAGCAACATCTTGGTGCGTGCGTCACGCAATATGGTTTAGAAATTGTTGAGTAAGATGGAGCTAAAGCAACGAGGCGCAAACGTAATACAAGTTGACAACAAATCAGCAATTGAGTTGGCCAAGAACCCAGTGAACCATGAAAGAAGCAAATACATTGACGTTCGATTTCATTTTATCCGAGATCATGTGAAGGAAGGAAACATGGAATTGCTGCATGTGGCAAGTCAGGATCAAGTTGCGGACATCTTTACAAAACCGCTATCGAAAGTATTTTTCGACAAATACAAGAAGATGATTGGCACGACAGACCGCAAGATCATTTAATTTTATTGGGGAGTTTTGTTAGGAATAAACTTAAATGAAAAAGACGTAGTTTTTAATTTTTTTTAATTTTAGTAAGGTTTTTGAAATTGAGTCGAGAGGAAAAAGCAAAAGAAAAAAAAAAGGACAATAATCATTTTAGGAGAGAGTGAGTTATGAGATAACTATTTTAGAAAACTTATAAAGAAAAAAAAAAAGAAGGGACAATAATCATTCTAGGAGAGAGTGAGTTATGAGATAACAATTTTAGAAAACTTATAAATTAATTCGTTCTAACGTAGCAAAAAGCAAGAGCGAAAGAAGAAAGAAGTAATAGAAGAACTACATCTTTTTCATTTAAGTTTATTCCTAACAGAACTCCCCAATAAAATTAAATGATCTTGCGGTCTGTCATGCCAATCATCTTCTTGTATTTGTCGAAAAGTACTTTCGATAGCGGTTTTGTAAAGATGTCTGCAACTTGATCCTGACTTACCACATGCAGCAATTCCATGTTTCCTTCCTTCACATGATCTCGGATAAAATGAAATCGAACGTCAATGTGTTTGCTTCTTTCATGGTTCACTGGGTTCTTGGCCAACTCAATTGATGATTTGTTGTCACTTGTATTACGTTTGCGCCTCGTTGCTTTAGCTCCATCTTATTCAACAATTTCTAAGCCATATTGCGTGACGCACACACCAAGATGCTGCTACATACTCAGCTTCACAAGCCAAGAGTGTCACGATCGATTGTTTCTTTGAAAGCCAAGTAAATGCTGTGTTGCCCATGAAGAATACAAAACCCGATATACTTTTCCGATCGTCTATGTCTCCGCACCAATCACTCTTAGAGTAACTGACTAACTTGTAATCTTCTGTTTTTGAGTAGAATAACCCAAGTGACATCGTTCCTTGGACGTATCGTAGGACTCGCTTCAACGCCTTCCAATGTGAATAAATTGGCTCCTCCATGAACCGGCTTATTATGCCGACACTTAATGAAAGATCTGGCCTTGTGCATGTAAGATAGCAAAGGCTTCCCACCAGGCTCCGGGACAATAATCATTTTAGGAGAGAGTGAGTTATGAGATAACGATTTTAGAAAACTTATAAATTAATTCGTTCTAACGTAGCAAAAAGCAAGAGCAGAAAGAAGTAATAGAAAAGGGTTTTTGAGAATTTCTTTTGTCTCCTTTCTCCCTCCTCTCAACATCTCCTTCATAGCCTCGTGACTGTTATTCTTTCTCCCTCCTCTCAACATCTCCTTCATAGCCTCGTGACTGTTATTTTAACAAGTTAGTTTTAGAGCGAGCGTTTATTTCTACAAATTGGTATTAGAGTGGATTGTTATTTTCTACAAATTGGTATCAGAGCGAATTTTATTTCAACATAAGTGAAATAAAGTCTTCGACTCTCACACTTGCAGTCTCATACACTCACATCACAACGTTCGTCTTTGTCGTTTGTTGTTCGACTCCTCTCGACTCTCTTTGTGTGTCGTTGTTCGACTTCTCAGTATTCATCTCACTCTCGTCTTGTCTTTGTTTGTCGTCGTATGTCGACGTCGTTTGCCTCTTTATTTCTTCACGGACTCTCTTCTTAGTTTCCATTTCTTCGCTCAACCTCGTCTCTGTGTTTCTCCTTGGACGTAGTTGCCGACTGTCTCTCCACACAACACTCTGTTGTTTCACAACTCGAAAATAGAGTGTTAAATTAGGTTGGATTGTGAAAATTTTTGAATTGACCAATCCAACCGACCCGAATTTTTGGATTGGTCTAAAAAAAATTCATCAACCCAATTCAATCCAAATGCTATTATTTCAATTAATACGTTGCTCTTAAAATTCGATTCTAAAATGGGCTGTTGTTGTTGCAAATGGCCCATTACATGTTCAAAGCCTCACTCAATGGGCCACTTTGGTGCAACTAAAAAAGCTCCCAAATTCTTTTCAATACTAAAAAAAAAAACTAATAATAATAACTCCATATAATACCTCTCGACTCGTATTTTATCTCGATGTCTCGTAACTTTTCACTCCTTATTTTCTTCTCTTCGAAAAAAGTGTCAAAAATCTTTTGAAGACAAGAACAGGCACCAGTTAATGACTCCGTATTTTTGTAATAATATGTTATTTTAAGAACTATTTATATATAAAAAACAAAAATCCATGACACCAATAATCATCGTCCATCAATATCTTAATTAACGTTCAAACGTGTAAATCAATCATTAGTTTTTTAATTTTATTCAATAATTCATCTAGCTTTCATAAAAAAAATATAATTAGTCACACCCTAACAGAAAATGTCCAAAATACCCTTATACGTACATATACATATATATATATTAGATAGATGACCTACACGAACAATAATGCATGGGTACCATATCTTATATGTATATAAGAAAGAAAATGCCAAAGGAAATTTAATGTCATTGCTCAATCTCTCTCATCTATCAATTCATAACTTTCAATAATTAGTTGGATTGCTTTTGTTTTTTTTTTTTTTTTTTTTTTTTTTTGGTTCAAATGGAAATAAATAAATGCAACACAAAACTTTGGAGATAATAATGATACATTTATTGTCACATCTCATTTCATATATTATAATTAAAATATACCGATCTGACACAGCTGATAATTTTTTCGTATCCTTCTAATAATTGAAAATAAACAATTATCTAATTTTAGGTGTAAAAAAGTTCAATGACTCGAAAATCCCGACCAGCTTAACCCAACAAAAAAATTTATGGTTGAATTGAGTTGAGTTCATTATTTAATCCCGACCCAATTCAATCCACAAACACATCTAAATCTAATCTTAAAATTAAAGATAGAGTTTAACGTATATTAATTAAAGTTTATAAGGTCTTTCCATTTATAAATAAATAAATAAATAAATAAACAAATAACGTAAGGAGGATACTTAAATTTCTATTATTATTTAAATATATTGACATCAAATGGATATATATTAGAATTGGTTTTAAAATAATTAATTGAGAGATTATCAAATTTTCCCAACAATTCTAAATATTTTTTATTCTGTTGGTCAACAAAATTTTGAGTTTATCAAATAAATAAATATAATCCATATTATTAATTTAAAAATTAGTAAAAAAAAAAAAAAAAAAAACATAGTAATTAAATATAATATAATATAATAAATATATATATTTTTTCTTTTTTCGACCGTAAAATAAAAAATTTCTTTCTTGTCAGTCACTGCACCCTCCAATATTTTAGCCGACAGCCTGATCCATACTTTTGCAGTACATTTTACTAAATGTCCTCTCTTTCAATTTATTAAATTTTAATTTTTATATATTTTTTTTTTAAATATTTTTATTTTCTCTCAACAGACGCTTTTTTAAAAAGATTGACAACGATATGTAACGAGCTAAAACGGATAATATCTACTAATTGTAGTTGTAGGCTTGAACTATCACAAATGATATTAGAGTTAGACACCAGACAGTGTGCCTGCGAGGACATTGTCCTTAAGGAGGTAGATTACGAAATCCCGCATTTCTTATAAAAGTGTAGAAACCTCTCCACAACATATGCATTTTAAAACTGTGAGGCTAACGACGATACGTAACGAGCTAAAGTAGATAATATCTACTAAATGGGCTTGGGCAGTTACATACAACCAACCCAACCCTACCCTAATTTTAAGATTATTATAAAAATTACGTTCGTGTTGCTCGAGTGATCGATTTAATTAACTCAAAATTTAAAATTGTTTTAAAAATAATATATTTGACATTAAAAAAAATGTAGGTAATGTGGGACAGTTATAATTAATTAATTACTATTTACTATTTACCATTACCTTGATTTCCACGTACCCACGCATACCCATTCTTTTCTTCTGCAACTGAATCCAACTTTAGAACAATAATAACCTGTTCACACGTGGTGTGTCCCACGCCCTGCTGTCAGACCTACATCCGACGTGTCAACTTCCACTTGGCCACCTCTCTTTTTCCCCTTATATTTTATTTTAATAATTTCATTCTTATTTTTTTAAAAAAAATAGGAAATAAATCATTATGAAATTAACAAAAATTAAAATAGTAATATAAATTTATCTAAATACTATTTTTGAGAAATTTCTAATTCTGTCTCACAAATAATTAAAAAAATAATTTCTCTTAATTATTTATTACTAGATCTCAAATAATTAAAAAATAATTTAAAAACACAATAGTAAAAAAAATATAATAATAATTTTTTTGTTCTAAGAAAAATTAACATGGACGCTGGCATTAATGGCTGAGTCACATACAGGGCAAGTATGCATTGTGGACCCACACATTGTACACAAACAAAGATGCCTACATGGCAACACCAACACCCTCGATTCCCCCGCCATACACTTCCGGCACCGCCTTCCTCCGCCGCTCTCCTCCTCTGTTATTCCACAACCACTATTACTCCCACAGCTAGACTCTGCATCATTTGCGGCGGCGGCGGTGTCATTAGCGGCAGAAATCAACCGCTCCAAGTTGGTTCTGAGAGAATTGACGGTGGCTTCATTCGTCTCCGCCAAATCCCGCCATAGCTGATTCTCCATACACAGCCGTTTCACTCTCTCTTGCAATACCCAATTCAATTTCCCCATTCTTTCAATCTCCTCGTCTTTCTCCTTCAATTTCTTCACCAATCTCTCCTCTATAGCTCTCACCAACATTCCAGATTCCCTCTTCTTCCGAATCTCCATTGCCATTCTCACCTTCTCCCTCTGTAATTTCATTAAAAATAACAAAAACCCATTAATTAATTTCCCCAAATTTTCAAACAAATTCAAAAACAGAGGAACAGAGAGACCACTTACATGGATCGCAATAAACCGGTCGATTTCCGATTGCTGCTGCTGAACGTGGGAGTTAATGATTTCTTCATCCGACAACCTGCAAGGGAATGGACATGGCGGTTCCTCGTAACCCGACCGTCTCTGTCGCTTTCGAACCGGCGCGGCGGGGAAGTTATTGGAAGTCAGTCCACTATCGGCGGGGAAATTGTTAACAATCTCCGGCACAGATTTCCCGGCAACATAAGGCCATAATCCGGCGGTTTCCACCGGCATCGTTTTGTAATTGTAGATATCAAGAACTTCTTGACTCTGTTTCATGAAATCTCTGAAACAGAACGAAACCCAGATGAGAAAAACAGAGTATAAGAGGAAAAAACAGAGACCCAAAAGGGTTGAAGGTTAAGGCAAGCACCCATTGTTGGTGATGAACGGAGACGGTAGATGATTCATACGCCGTGCTTCAACTGCCATGGAAATTCAGAGAGAAAGGAAGGGGAAGTTTGGGTTTTAATTCAAGGGATTTTAAGAGAGAGAAACGAAGTCAATGAATTTAAGAGAGAGAGAGAGGGGGAAATAAATAAATAAAATTAATTAATTAATTAATTAAAAAGAAAAGAGAAAATAATTATTTAAAAACCTTAACCAATTAGGAAATCCACATGGGGTGTGGCAGTTTTTTTTTTTTTTTTTTTTTTTTAAATTTTAATAAAAGAAAGTAAATTAAATTAATAAATAATTAAATATCCGGACCAATTTTCGGGGAAGGATGGAGGGGCAGTTACGGAATTTCAGTTTGACCACCGTCTCCTTATGGTACGTTTCAGAAAATCGAGACGGTCAGATAATAATAATAATCATAATAATAATAATAATTATTATTATTATTATTTTCAAGTTATAAGAGTTCTCGCTTAGCGTGGAGATGACTGTGATTTTTTCGGCGGTAAAAGTGGCCACGTGGCAGAATTAGGGTTGCCACGTGAGATGGAAGCGTGTCCGAGGTGGTGGAAATCGTGTGGGGGAAATGGGACCAATGGAGGTGGCACGTGGGAATTAAAAAAGTAAAAAAAAAAAAAAAAAAAAAGAAAAAAGTAAAAAAAAAAAAGATGGTGGTGGTAGTGGGAGATCTTTTTTGTAACGACAATAAAAGCTGAGCCCTAAATGACACGTCAGTGGGGCCCACAGTTAGGCAATTGGGAGTGGGACCCACTACAAAACTTGCTGAGCAGTTTCCCTGTTTTGTTGCAATATTTGTTTTTTTTTTTTTTAATAAATAAATAAGGGGAGGAGGTTGTGTCAGGTGAGTGCGTACGGACCATCTGGAGTAATGGGTCAAATCGAGCATGGGGAGTTGGAATCAGGTGTGGGACAGGTACACTAGAACATGGTGTGTCAAAGTCAATCATAGAATCCTTTGACTTTTCCCACCAAAATGACCCATCCACAACAAACAACATCTACTGTTCCCTTTCCCCCTCTGTTTTTTACTTCCCCAATTTAATATTTCTACTCTTAGTTTATAGCGTGTAATTGAAAGTCGTTTACGGTCTATTAGGCCTTTTTTTTATATGGTTCGTTCATGACTTATATTGCTTACGTCACTCCAGGTAGCTTGTTCGAATGTTCGTCTAATCCTTTGTTGGAAGGATTGTTCGATAATGTCTTGTTGTTTCGTATGTTCTTTGTACTGATAAGACTGAGTGTCGGATGGATGTGTTAGGGTTTAGGGTTTAGAGTTTAGAGAGTGGTTTGGTGTGGTGTGGTGTGGTGGGGTGTCATTTTTTTTTTGTAACCTAATTTAATTGAATTCTTACTTTGAAGTTACTTGTGTAGCTTAGCTCAACATTCAATGAATTTCCTATCTCAAGAAATGATTCAATGAATTTCTCTTTGAAAGCAAACAAAATTATGTATTAGTTTTAATGTTTTTTGCAGTCAATTTACTATATTTATTCACACACTCTTTTATGTCTGGCCTTTCATAAACAAAAATGTACATGTACCATTTTTATCCATGTTCCTCATTTGATATAAGAATATATGCATCTAAAGGTTACTAATCTTAGTTCAAATAATCAAATTATTGAATATTTTTTTCGATCAATTCAAGCATGATTCAGTAAATAATACAGATAATTCGATCTTTTATCTCATTCGGTAAAAACAAAAAATCCTAACTATGAGATCTTCTAAATGGGTAGAATTTAAAATCAAATCTATGCGGACCTATCTTTAATACTCTATCGCCAATTTGATCATAACTTAGCTGATTTAGGCAATGGTTGTAGCAGCCCAAATCAACCGCTAATAAATATTGTCCGTTTTGGTCTATTACGTATCGTCATTAGCCTTACGATTTTAAAATGCATGTATTGTGGGGAGGTTCCCACACCCTTCTAAAGAATACTTCATTTCCTTCTCCAACCGATGTGAGATCTCACAATCCATCCCCGCGAGGACGTTGCTCTGATACCATTTGTAACAGCTCAAGCCCACCGGAAATTGTCCGTTTTAGTCCGTTACGTATCGCCGTCAGCCTCACAATTTTAAAACGCGTCTATTATGGAGAGATTTCCACCCCCTTATAACCAATGTTTTGTTCCCCTCTCCAATCAACGTAGGATCTCACAACTGCCCATCGACTGAGATATCAGAAATTCTAAACCTTCAACCTAACACATCGTTGAATTAAAAACATTATAATAATTCAACTCTTCACAATTCAAACTTATGATTTTTTTTAGTTTATGAAATACGCTTAAAACAGTTAAATTAGGCTAAGAACGACATTATAAATCGATCGAATAGTATCATTACCAAAAAGGGAGATGAAATTTCATATACCCTAATCTTGGAAAGGCATTGAAATTGACATAAGTGTTGGAAGAAGTGGGAGAGTCACATGGAAGAGTCACCAACTTTGTTCAAAGCTATCCAACATCTTCACAAATTCTTTTGAAAAAGAAAGCTTCAAAAATGGAAAGAGAATTTCAAAGGAAAAGACAATTAATACAAAAAAGCTTTAAAAAAAATAAAGGAGTTTTATTTGAAATTTGCCATTGAAATGCTACCATTGAGAAATGAAGACTTATGAGATTCCTATTGGCTTTTCTTTTTTCCATAGCCCTCTATTATTGCTCTTCTTAATTTCCCACTTTGTATCCCATTATTGATGGATGCAAAGTTTCTAAGAGATTTAAGTGTTCTTTCTTTAACATTCAATCACCCATTGTCAAAAAGAAAATGCACACCCAATTCCAAAGCTTAGATAGGAAATTTCCATTGGGTTTAACCCAATTTTGATGCTCGTTACGTAGTGTTTACTTTCGAGATATCTAAATTCGGTAGCTGATGGCTCCGTTCCTGATCACGTTATCTATTTGTCTTGAATTACTTTTATAGGGAAGACTATCTTCACATGTCAATATGAGTAATTCTAGCATCTTTTTGTCCTCACTCGTGTTAAAATGACTCGTGTTAGTTTGTGGAGATAACATTCATTTTTAGCAACAATTCAAGATAAGTAGGTAACATGATCATGTCGTAGGAGAATACCGAAACTATCAGGTGTTGTATTCAGATTCCAAAGCGCTAACTGATGTGGGATCTCATAATCCACCTCCCTTGAGGGCCCAGTGTCTGGCACTGATTCCATTTGTAACAATTCAAGTCTATTACTAGCAGATATTGTCTGTTTTGACCCGTTACGTATTGTCCTCAGTCTCATGGTTTTAGAATGTGTTTAATTGGGAGAGTTTTCATACATTTTTGTAAGGAATGTTTTGTTTCCCTCTCTAACCGATGTCAGATCTCACATTAACACTACAACTGAAGGTGAACTAGAAATAGAAAAGAAAAAAAAAAAACCAGAAAGATAGAAGGTTTTTCTTAAAAGAATAAAGGCAAAGAACAAAAAAAAAAAAGAAATAGATTCCCTTGATTTTGGGCATAATTCTTGAAAGATGTGTTATTTTCACAAGGATGTGAATAAAATTTTGATACTTCATCACATGATTTCTTTCCTTTTGAATGATAAACAATTAAATTTAATGTATATGAGGATTAGATGAAGAAATGGAAATATAATATGAATTTTGAGAGTGTATGGTATTTTAAGATATGGTTTGGATGAATGATTTTAATAATGGAGTAAGTGGGTTTGCATATTTATTCTATACAATTACATTATGGCTACACTCAACCACATGCCTATCATAATCTTATTTAAAGTATATACAATGAATTTGCATAATGTAAGAGCTAATTTACATTAAAAACATGCATGATTGGTGGGTCAAAACCCATGATGAGATTCCACTCTCTCATCTACTCAAACATGTTTATAAATTTCATCAAAATTAAGTGTCAATTTTGGTACATACGGTCTAGTTGTTCATACTTTATTCAAAAAATTGATCCTTCAAGTAAACGAGGGATACATGAATGGACCAAGAATATATCTGAATTAGAGCAATCTTGAGGATAGAATGGTTAAGAAAAACGTAAAAGAATCGAAAATTAGTTACTTGCTGCACCAATAGGGTGCATATTTTTTTTTAGTAGCTCAATCATAAGAACTTTAAAGTTAATTGTGCTTGGTAACGACCCATCCCAAGATTCAGGTCGGGATTCAAAATTTGGATTTGATAATTGATGGCCATGGCATTTCCTACATCCCTTATGACATTGTCACATTATATACTTCTCGCTTCTAAGAGCGAAGACATCTTCACATACCATAAACCATGTAACGACCCTGCTCAGAATTCGGAGTTTGGATGACCTTAGCATTCTCCTGCTTCCAATAATAAAGACTATCCCCCACATGGACTTTGGGGATAATTTTCATTCTTAGAAGCGAGGAGTAAGTAACGTGATCATGTCATAGAAATGTCGGGGCCATTAGATGCCAAATCTGAATTATGAACTCTAATCTGAATCATTACCAATTGTAAAGCATATGAACTAATTGTCATTTGTTAACGTTTAGGGACTTAAGTTATTTAAAAGTACAGAAACTAAATCATTACAAATTAAAGTTCATACACTAAATTATAACTTTCTTGAATGTTCAACGATCAATAGTGTTGTCACGATCTCACTTTCCATATCAATGTTGGACCCTAATTGTCCACATAGTGTTACATATTCTTACCACCAACAAGGAAAAAAAAATGAAGAAATTCAATCCTTTTGACTTTATTTCATTAACTTTTACTTTCAATTTTGATCCATTTATTTCTTTCTTTCTTTCCCAAAACTTTCCAAGAACTATTTCTTAGAAAGCAAAGTCCATTAATTTGCTTTAAGAAAGTTGGTGAATTTTTGTTCACACATCAATATTTCAACCAAACAGCTCACACCCATTTGTTAGATTTTGATTATTAAGTAATAGTTCCACTTCCAAGCTCAATCCTTGGACAATTCAAAAGGTTGGAAAGAAAAGTGGAGACTTTTGGCAGATGAAATGGCATCATGAGGAGCACTTTTGATATCAAGTTCATATATCCATCGATATTAATATTGTAAGGATGAGGAGAAATAGATATCACATTAGCACCAAAGTGAAGGGTTTAGTGTTGGAAAGAGCTTTATGGGAGTGGGAGGCTAAATGATAGGTAGATTGAAGAGTGGTTTCATAAAAGTGGGTTTGCTTTTTATAGTTCAAAGTTAAAAAAGAAGATAACATGGGACCCTCCATTAAACCCTACCATTAAGAAATGTATGTATATTTATGACTATTATATGGCTTGTAATTGTTATTTTAATGATGAACAAGATGACCCATGTTAAGAAATTAATACCCAAATGAAATGGAAAAGCAAAAAGTGAAAGGGAGAGAGAGATTGGTGAAGTGATTTGATGCCACCACTTCCTTTTTCTCATGCATGCTCTCATGTTCCAATGAACGAGTACCTCTAACCGTTCAAGTCTACGGCTACTAAATATTGTCTTCTTTGAACTTTTATTTTTGAATTTTTCTTCCAGATTTTTAAAATGTGTCTGACAGGGAGAGGTTTCCACACCCTTATAAAGAATTCTTCGTTCCTCTATCCAGCTGATGTGGGATCTCACATCGTTATTATATGTATGTCATGATAATGAAAGTACTTCTACAACTTTAGAATCTCTAAGAAACTAACTTAACTAAGTATAACATTGTCGTGCAAAAACAAATAAAAAAAAGGAAGCTTCAACAACTCCTTAAAATAGTATTCAAAAGTTGATCTTATTAATGGAAAAACATAATGAATGGAGAATGTTATAGTCAAATTGAAGAAAAAAACTTTGGTTGACTTTATCGGCTCGGTTTGGTTTCAGTTGGCTCGGTTGGTTTTGACCATTATGAAATGTCTGAAAATCGTTTATGATATAATTAAGGCTAGAAAAAGTCTATAACTATTGTTTAAATGAATAGACTTTAAGCACGATTGTTTAAATGAACGAACTATTATTGGTGAATCTGAATTTGAGCTGAGCATAACCTAGGAATGATCGGCTAGGATAAGCAGCACTAAGTTGAGCTTGAAACAGTTAGTAAATTTATTTTTGAAATGCTTACCGGCTAAATTAGATGAAATTGTGAATAACTCAGATGTCGTGGCCCTATTTTCATAGTATTATTCAAAATACATAATAAGAAAAAGAGAATTTTTTCTTTTAAAAAATAATAAAACCGCACTGTCGTCAGTCGTACCATGAACAATGCCAACACCACGAAGGAAATTGTCGATTATTATGGAATTGGATGAGTTCGAGTCTTTTAAGCCAATATGGAGGAGTCTTGGAGGAAGAGAGCTCGAATTAGTTGTACGTCTACTAGGAATTATGCGATGCATGTACTTCCTCTCATGTTTGATTATGATTATTATGTCCATATGACTACGTCTATGCTTGTGAGATACCATGATGTACCATGTATGATAAGCATAAACGTAATACCATGAATTTGTATGTATGTATGTCTTGTAAGGAATTTACGTCATGTTAAGTATGAAAGTATTATGTGCATCATTTCTTTGAACCATGATTTTTTATACACGATTTCATTCATATCATAGGATTCTGAATTACTTTTTAGCATGTTAGAACACAACAATATTATTTGCGTTTCTTTCTTTTTCATTGGTTTTCGATGACGTAAGCATGCGCTAGCTAATAGTCAAGCATATGAAGTACGTTAATGAACCTGTATAGTAGGCCTACGTGCACGTGTATGGACCGTATATAGAAAATTATTATGCATCCAATTCTATAAAAAATTAAAAAATAAAAATCATTAAAAAAATTAGATTCCACTCGTTTTGATGCATTCATGAAAATCAATGAACTTTGGATCGACAAAAGAGAACCACTCATGCAAGCTTCATGCGCCAAGTGGAGTTGCAATCGCAAATCAACTCAAGTTGGTTCATGGGTCGATGAGTCGTAGGCACGGGTCGAGTTTCGATTTAGGTCAATGGTTTCAATTGCGCATGCGGGTCTAGGGTCAAATGTTGATCATACAGACAACCTGTTCGAGCTGGTTTGTACGGAGGTAGCACCCCCAACTTTAGGTGACTTTATAGCCTATGAGACAGGTTTGCTAGTTAACTTTCCCATGGACCACGATCAGGCTAGCGCTCACCATGTTATCTCCCACCTAATATAGAGTTATGTGGGTAACACATCATCCTCAGACGTCGAATATCGCTGCGAAGGTTAAGTCTCTTACCTAAACCTGCATACTAAGAGTGTTGAAACTTTAAAACTGTGAGGCTAACAACAATACATCACGGATCAAAGCGAACAATATCTACTAGCGGTAGACGTGGACAGTTTCACACATGATTGTTGACTCAATAAAATAAATAAATAAATAATAATAACTCAACTAGAAGGTAAGCCACAAATCAATATTTGTTTACTCATGTCAAGTCCAATGATCATACCAACATAGAATTTTGAATATTGGTCACAAACCCATTATCCTTTAGTGCTTTGCCTTTGCAAACAACTCTTGATATGCATCTTTACATCAATATTCTTTCATAATTTCATACAAAATATCATCTTATATTGAAAAAATCTTTCATTTTAATATGATCCAAATATATTAATATGATATTATAATTTCTTAGCGTTCGAAAACGCTTAAATCTTTCCTTCTTTTAATAGAAATCTAGTAAGAATCTTGATATTCATAATGCTCAAAAGACTTGGTTGAAGCTTTAAAGGGCTATGAAAATACTTTCTTTCCTTTTTCAAAAAGCATTTTTGTAAATACTTTGAAGCAATCAATGACTACAAAGAAAACAAAGTGGGATGCCTTTCTCTCTCTCTCTCTCTTCTGTACTTACATTTGTATCAATTGAGAAACAAACAAACAAACAAAGCAAAAAAAAAAAAAAAAAAGAATGGCATTGACAAGGCAACCAACACCTTTAATGGGAACCCAAATAGATTACATTATGCCATTTGTTATTGCAATGATTTGTTCTTCACTCGTTGAATTTTGCCTCAAAAACATGCCCAATTCATCTTTTCAACATTTCCCATCTCCATAATCATTTTGATTTTTTGTTTTCTTTCAAACCCCATTGGGGTTTTTGTTTGGTAACCTCATGATCAATTCATTCTTCTTTTCTATGTTCATATTTGTGTTCTTCATCTTGATCCATTTTTCCCATTTCCCATATGCTTTTCTGATTTGAGTTTATCTTATCGTCACTATTAGATAGGACATTAATTGTTGTGGTTCGATATATCAACTTTGAATTGATTGATGTGACATAGATTGATTATGGTTTCTAGTGACAAATATAATAATTTGCTTTAATAAAAGATGATTTGTCTTGTTCTAATCTAGCTATCTCATGTCTTTAAAACCTATTTTCTTGTTTGATTTTGTGAGATCCTACGTCGGTTGGGGTGGAGAACGGAAACAACCTTTATAAAGGTGTGGAAACATCTCTTTAACCGACGCGTTTTAAAAATCTTGAGAGAAAGTTCAAAAGAAAAAACTCAAAGAGGACAGTATCTGGTAGCCGTGGGTTTGTACTATTACAAATGATATCATAGTCAGACACCGGGCAATGTGCCAACAAGGAGACTAAGCCTTGAAGGGGGTGGATCAAGTTGATTTATATTGAAAGCTATATGTAACAAACAAGTAATAAGACAATTGATGGCATCCAAAGGTAAGGACATAGAAAAGTAGATGTCATCCTATCTGTCTAGAAAGGTGTACCCTTAGATTTGGAAAGAAGAGTTTAAAGAAATTTATGAACTTGAATGTAGTATCCAACTTCTCAACATGGTTTCAAAATGATAATGATGCCCATCTTAAAATTTATTCACTCTATGTTCTTTCTTAAAATTTCTTTAAGTTAGGTATTGTTGATGTATGATTTAGGTCGGGAGAAATCGCATCGAGCCTACACATGAACTAACATGAATTTTTTGATTAACCAGAAACACGTGATTTGTAAAACAAAAATATATTACATGTCGGAGTGGTTCTAAAGTCAAAGATGAAGATCAAAAGTGTAGCAAACTTAGGATTTGAGAGAGAAGACTTTTTAGGGTTAGGGTTAGGGTCGACCTGTCTTTGTGTTTTGAAGTTGCTTTTGTACTCTAAGATGTAACGACTCGGTTTTCAAAGGACTTAAGTCACTAACCGCTACGTACTGATGCAAAATACTTAAAAGACTTGAAAAAAGAAATTTAATTGGAGACCTAAGTGAAATAAAATGTCAAGGTAAAAAAAATCGACTTACAAAACAATTTCATCAAGCCTGGTTCTCGTCCTTCCTCTTATTCTAGTCCAATCGAGACCCTCATCGTGCAAGGATTTCTCATCACTTGACTCATTGGAACACATCTACCCCTTCGAACTTTTTCTGAAGCGACTCTTGAAAATTCTAACCCTATCGATGTCCTTACTGTTTCACCTAGTCTAAGTTCCATGTATTATCCTGGTCTAGCCAATCAAAACTCTCATATGATCGTGATATCTTATCACTCAGCTTCTTGGAGCACATCTACCCACTGAGATTCTATACAAGATCCTCGGGTGAATTGGATTGCTCTTTATTATTGCTTGTATAGTATACTTAATTTCTCTACTAGGGATAAATTGACAACTCCGTGACTAGGTCTCATTATGTCATGTTAATACGAGAGGGAGAGACTCTCGTGCCCGCCGGCTACCAAAATTTGTCTATTTGCGTTCAAAATTTGTAAATAGAGAAATTTTTGTCAAATTGTAAAAATAATTTTTTTTAATCAGTGATACATATCGATCTTATTCTTTGGGCACGTCCTCATAGAGTAGCTTGGAAAACTGAACCACGTTTAAAACGTGCATTGTGTCGTTCCTCTTACAATTTTATACTTTCGAACTTTAAAAAAAAATGGAAGTATTGAAAATAAATATTCATTTTTTTTTCCACTAAATTTTATTATTATTATTATTATTACATCCAACATTAAAATTTTTAAATGGTACGATAAAACTTAGAGAAAAAAAATAAAAATAAAAAATGTATTTCTCTCTTAATTCTTTAATATATATACGAGTACATCAATAACGACTTTATTTTGATATTATTTGTATTTGAATAGGTAGCTTTCAAACAATATTATTTAACAATTATATCTATATCGACATCATTATTGTAGTTATTATTTTGAAATAAAAGATATGAACTGAAATAGAATCCTTAGCTTTATCGAGACATATAGAACTACACTGAGCGTTTCTTTTCACTTGAATAATATTCTTATCTTTTCAGCCAAAAAGGCGTTGTCGAAGTCTAAAGCTAGACTCAACTAGCTAGTTGAATCAAACAAATGAATAATGTTTGATTGTTTATGATGGGGATTGGTTGGTTGGAATACTCATTTGTTTGCCTAAAATTTGTCATCCAAACTTTGGATTATAATTGGAGTTTGAAAAGTGTTTGAATAAATCCCCAAGTTGCTTAATCCCAACGTTGTTCAACAACCAAACGTGGTCTTCAATGCGTGTAAGCATTGGGAAAATGGGTTACAATTAATGATTGAAGTTCTTGAAACAAACCAAATTTATTAATCAATAATCTTGTGTTTTTTTAATGCCCACTTGAAACTTGGAATGAATGAGTGGTTTTAGTGGTTTAAGATCATTAATGTTGCCTATGAACATGTATTTGGTGTAGGATTATGATACAAAAGATTATATCTTTGATTTTTGTAATGAATTTATTGATAAACAAATAAATATTAGTTTATTCAACCCATGATAATTAATGAAGGTAGGTTTTCTATCTAGAGCGTTTATACCGAGAGATGTTCAATCTGTGTGTAGTAGATATTGTTCTTTTTGGGCTTTCTCTTTCGGACTTTCCCTCGAGATTTTTAAAATGTGTCTGGTAGGAAGAGATTTTTACACCCTTATAAAAAAATGTTTTGTTCCCTCTCCAACTGATATGGGATCTCACAATCCACCCACCCTCGGAGCTCAGCGTTTTTGCTGACACTCGTTCCCTTCTTCAATCGATGTGGGATCTCACAATCCATCCACCTTCGAAGTCTAACGTCCTCACTGACACTCGTTCTTCTCTCCAATCGATGTGGGATCTCACAATTCAGGTTTTCTACTCTTGAGTAAATTGAGTTATCTCAGGGAGATTTGGCTGTGAGAAATTTTCGTAGAAAACATATAAGCGAAAACAAAACATTAGGTGTCGGTATATGAAAATAGTTTAGACTAAATAACGTGTCAATGTCGTACTAAAATGTCATAGAAGGTTCTCGATTTTCTAAATCCATTTGTAAAATGTGTTACCTTTTGATTTGATAAAAAAAATAAATATGATTAGGGGACTGAATGTGTGCTAATTCTTTCTTTTGTGTAAATAATAATTTGTTGAGTGTTGATTGAGAATGGTTAGTCAAGTTATGAGAGAGATGAAAAGAAAATGATAATTAATTGTGTCAAATTTGGAAATTTCTTCCACATTTCTGATTTGTCTTAGAGAGAGAAAAGAAAGACAATAAGTAATCATTCAATTCATTATGCCATTTTTCCACCAAAAAAAAAAAAGTCTTTGTTATGATTAAAATTTGGGTATATATACATCGTGCGTGTGAGATCCCACGGCGACTAGAGAGGGGAACAGAGCATCCGTTATAAAGGTGTGGAAACTTCTCCCTTACAGCCAGATGCGTTTTAAAACTGTGAGACTAACGACGATACGTAACGGGCCAAAACAGACAATACTTGCTAGGTGTGGAAACTTCTCCCTTACAGCCAGATGCGTTTTAAAACTGTGAGACTAACGACGATACGTAACGGGCCAAAACAGATAATATTTGCTAGGTGTGGGCTTGAGAGCCAAACACCGAGTGGTATGTCAGTGAGGACGCTAGCCCTCAAGGGGGTGGATTGTGAGATCCCACGTTGGTTAGAAAGTGGAACGAACATTCCTTATAAGAGTGCATAAACCTATCTCTAACAAACGTGCTTTAAAATTAACATCAAGTGTGATTCGTTATAAGAGTGTGGAAACTATTGACATCAGGGGTGGATTGTGAGATCCCACATTGATTGGAGAGGTGTATTAAAATAGTGAAGTTGATGTCAAGGCCACATTGGTTGGAGAAGTGTTTTAAAACAGTGAGGCTGATGCTGGGGGCGTGGATGAATGAACCTTCTACAAGTACAAGAAAAGACTCAAAATAGAAGTATTGAAGACCCATGATCGAACACTCGGTTCATCATAAGAGAAGCAAGGGTCACATAAGGGTGAGAAGTAGTATAACCAATTCACTAAATTCTAACATAGCAGAGTTCGATCATACTCAAAAGAAGAGTTTGATCTCAGCTCAGAACGAGATAATATTATTGTTTTCATGGTAATAGAATATTTCATATTTGAATTAAAATAGATACAAAAATATATTTAGTAATCATTTCATTTCTCGTCTTACATTTTCATAAATTTTAAATAAAAGTTTAATGGTTTTGTTTGAAATATATATTTAAAATATTGTATTTCTTCATAACTATTTTTTTTTTCCTACTTATAAAATACATATATTCCACTTTATTAATTAAGTAATTAAGTAATTAAGTAATTAAGTAATTAATTATGGTGAATTGTTTTGATTAATTTCAAACAGTAAGAAACAAAAAATGGATAGTAATTATTTGTCATTTTATAATGTTTTTAAAGCCTTAATATCTGCTAACTTTAAATTTGGTCCAATCAAATGGCTTTGTTTTTAATCATCATATCTCTCTTTAAGTTAAAGACAAAATTGATAGAAAAGTTGATAAGGATCGAGAAGAGACTTTATAACCCAAAATCAAAACTTGAATGTGATTGGGGGTTGGGAAAATCCATTAAATGAATTGAATTTTGAGATAGAAACTGAAAGAGATACACTTTGAGTGAGAGATTTTGGCATTAAATGCAAGGGAAAGGTTTGAGATAGGTTAGGTTTGTGGATATGGGACCCTAACAACGACCCGTGTTCAGGGTTCGAACTATAATTTAAAATTTGGACTCGATTCCTGATGACTCTGGTATTGTGAGATTGTATATCTGTTGAAAAGAGGAACGAAACATTCCTTATAAGAATGTAAAAACTTCTACCTAGTAGACGCGTTTTAAAATTGTGAGGCTGATGGTGATATGTAATGGGTCAAATTGGACAATATCTACTAGCAATGAGCTCAGACTGTTACGAATGGTAGTAGAGCCAGACACCATGTGGTGTGCCAGCGAGGACGTTGGCCCTTAAGAGGGGGGATTGTGAGATCCTACATCGGTTGAAGAGAGGAACGAAACATTTCTTATAAGAGTGTAAAAACCTCCGCCTAGTAGACGCGTTTTAAAACTGTGAGGCTGATGGTAATATGTAATTGGTCAAAGTGGATAATATCTACTAGCAGTGGCCTCACGCTATTACAAATGTTATTAGAGCCAGACACCAGGCGGTGTGCCAGCGAGAACGCTGGCCCCTAAGAGGGGGAGATTGTGAGATCCTACATTGGTTGGAGAGGAGAACGAATCATTCCTTATAAGGATGTAAAAACCTCTACTTAGTAGACGTGTTTTAAAACTGTGCAGCTGACGGTGATAGGTAATGGGTCAAAGTCGACAATATCTACTAACAGTAGCCTCAGGTTGTTACAAATGGTATTAGAGCTAGACACCGAGCGGTGTGCCAGCGAGGACACTGACCCCTAAGAGAGGGGGATTGTGAGATCCTACATCAGTTGGAGAGGAGAACGAATCATTCCTTATAAGGGTATAAAAAACTCTCTCTAGTAGACGCATTTTAAAATTGTGAGACTAACAGTGATACGTAACGAGCCAAAGCGAATATCTGCTAGCGGTAGGCTTGAGTTGTTATAAATATTCTCTTGCAACGTGGTCACATTGCGTCAAATCAACCACGTTTAACTTTCGAGTTCTTAGAAATAACTGTAATTATCACACTAATGTTATAGTAAATTCTTCTCTCTCAATCCTTTTTTTCTCAAACCGTGTCATATTTATCTTATTTTCTTCTCCAACATTCTTCTCGGTTCAACTATCGATAGTCAAGGATCGAGTCATCAACATTTCAAACAGTAATTCATATCATAATCATTACGTACAAATTTTAAAAAAAGTCGATAAAAACTAGGGTTTCCTACCTCACTTTCTGAAAAGATGAAGCATAAGCTCGCGATTCCACGAGAATCGTATACATAACACACCTGATCTCTTATCTGTTATGTGAATTTGACATCACACCCATCTAATTTTGAGGATGAAAAGAACTAAAGAGAGGCAAAAGGACAAAGGTATTAGTTCATCCCACATGCAATAACAATATGCCAAGTTCTTATTTTTATGGCTATCAGACATAGACATGGACATGGACATGGTGGGAGGACAAGTCAATGTGGGGTTCGTGAATGATTAATCAAAGGAGTGGGAAGGCCACTTTGTTTACTGTGGGAGTGCCCCACAGCACTGCCCTTAAATCCTTGAAGGGACTACTGACTGGTCCTTATATTGGAAAGCTGGTTTCCCCACTTTGGCAGAGATATTCCCATGTGGGGGTTTGGTGGGAGCATGGAGTGGACAAAATCTACCTTATAATAAAGGTATGGGTTTGATTTAAAACCCCTACAAATAAAGCCCCTAAACAAAACAAGGGTTTGGACCCCTACACAACCTTGCACCTTGCACCTGCCTTTGGGACAAAAATTTATTATTCCCCATCACCTTTGAAAGTGTCCCATGTTGCTTCTTATGACACATTTTCTCGACCTCTACGGTCCCGTCCCGCCTTTCTAGGTTTTGTATTGTTTACTTTAAGAAACTATGAATTTGGTGATATGGGTATCGTTGATTACCGTTAATCTATTCAATGAATGTTGAAATTGTCAGATCTCTATGGTAATTGTCTAAGCTCATTGCTTGCAGATATTGTCCTCCCTGTGTTTCCCTTTAAAGTTTATAAAACGTGTTTGCTAGAGAAAAGTTTTACACCCTTGTAAAGAATGAGTCGTTTTCCTCCCCAACCGATGTGGGATCTCACCGTTATTTCTTAACCATGGTTAAGTGTCATGGGATCTCCACACCCTT
This sequence comes from Cucurbita pepo subsp. pepo, assembly GCF_057944985.1. Taxonomy (NCBI): domain Eukaryota; kingdom Viridiplantae; phylum Streptophyta; class Magnoliopsida; order Cucurbitales; family Cucurbitaceae; genus Cucurbita; species Cucurbita pepo. The sequence goes on from NC_141817.1 coordinate 3,690,310, forward strand.
CTAAAGAATGTTTTGTTCTCCTCCCCAACTGACGGGGGATCTCACAGTTATTTCTTAACCATGGTTAAGTGTCATGGGATCTCCATACCCTTATAAATAACTTCATTCTCCTCCCCAACTGATGTGGGATCTCACAGCTATTTCTTAACCATGGTTAAGTGTCATGGGATCTACTATTCAATGAAATTTTCAGATCTCTATTGTAATTGTCTAAGCTCACTGTTAGCTGATTTTATCCTCTTTGAGTTTTCTCTTAAAGTTTTTAAAACGCGTCTATTAGTGAAAGGTTTCCACACCCTTGTAAAGAATACTTCGTTCTCCTCCCCAACCGATATGAGACCTCATAGTTATTTCTTAACCATGGTTAAGTGTCATGGTTAAGACGAAAAACCTCAAGCTTAAGCTAAGGTTAGTGCCTAGCTGTCTACCCTTTTTTTTTCTTTTATAAAGTGAAGTTTTTTTTCTTTTTAAACACAAAAGGTTAAAGCATTGAATGGGTGGGATATTGGAAGTTGATGGCAACCTCAAAGCTAAGTTTAGTGCATACCTAACTCATTCATAGGGTTCAATAATTATGTCTCACTCATAGCAATTTGTAATTAAATTCTGAAAGAAACCAACATTATTTCCCCACCCAATATGGATGACATTGATGCATAGCTTTCTATGACAGATAGACACACATAAAGAGAGAAGGAGATTGTATTCTACTCCAAATATTGGGTTAGTGGGTACCCATGATATCAATACCTATTTTTAAAAAATGAACCTTTTTCTACCTTTAAGGATAGGATTTGAGGAACCCATGGTTTGTTTGCTTAAAAGATGAGTTTTAAGCGAAGAATGAGGAAGAAAGTCGAGTAGTATTCTTACACGGATCGTAGCAGTTTTGGTCGTGGGGATCCAACATAGTCCGTTTTTTTACAGGACCCAGATGAAATCGAAGAAACCCCAGTGATTTTGTTGAAACGTTTATATATTAATTGACAATTTGAACATGACTCAATCGACTTAGATATATATTTTTGAGTTTCGATGGAGAGGTGGGACGTTCCAATCATCAATCCTTATATGTCGTTGAAGTCGAGGAAAGGGTGAGGAAATGGGACATATTCCCTTTTCTTTTGGGTACATTATTGGTAGGGAAGTAATTGAACATGCACGTTTAAGTGAAAGAGACAGCACTATGAGGAGACTTTATAAACAATAAATGCATACCTAAAAGTGGACAAATTTGATTGAATCTTTAACCAAAACCATATGATCTTATGACATTAAAAAATTAGAGTGAATAATTAGAAGTAAATTATAAATATGATTAATAAATGTAGAGGTCAAGTGGTAGTGAACTCACTTTCTTGACTTTACTCGCTTCATATGAAAGACTTCTAATTTTAATTTTGTGAGACAGTTTGGAAGTAATGGGAATTGAAAAGAAAGGCTTTTGAATTCAAAACCGTGTGGGCTAAGTTCTTCACATTGCCTTTCCAACTTTCATTCATTAATATTGGAGTTTGTTGAGTTCATTTAAAGTGAATTGGTCAATGTATTTATTAGGTATGGAAGATTGCTCAAATTATGACCAAACAGCTTTTGTCGGGTCTCAAACAACTTTTGTCGTGTGTCTCGAAGTATTCGTGTATTCTTTCTAAACTTGGATATTACTCTTGTGGAACGGATATCAAGGTATGAATTTGTTATAACGTTGGCGGAAGATTAGTATTTGAAATGATATGGTGATGACCTGGAATGAAGAGATTCGAAAAACGTCATACCCATTATAAGTCTTATAAGTCTCAATTTTCATCCGAATATTAGCCTACTCCCTTATGTATCCAACCACGTAGGAGGATGATTTGACATCCTTGTGAATCAATTGGTATAGAAGGATGATTTGAAATCCTTACAAATCAAGGGATTCCAAGCAGGAGTTAACGTTCAACAATGAAAATCTAACCTCTATCAAAGACATGCCAAAACCAATAAGAGGTTTTGATGGTAGGTATTAAAACGGAATTCTTCATATGAGACTGATTGAGAAAGGATAAGTCGAACCGCACGAAAAGGAAGAGCTTAGTAGTCAACACCTAAAGGAAACAAAATGCTCCTATATGTATTGTACAAAGGGGTAACTAAATGATTATCTATTCTCCGGTCCATGTTTGAATCTGGATCTGGACATCACCGATTGGCGAAGCTCAACTACATTTGGACAATTATACTCAACCGGGCAACAAACAATTTGAGGGATAACAAAGACCCTTTAGAACATACATGCAACACCTTCCACATTCCCCATGAACCCCAAAACACCCCAAGAAGGAAGGAAGAATATAACATAAAACCAGAAAAGCAAATTTTGATCTCCAATTCTGAAATCCAACCCACATGTTATGTTGTGTTCAACGAAAAAGAAAAGGTAACGAATATCATTCACACGTAAATTTTGCTTTCAAGAAAAGAGATATTCTGCACTTCGTGGTGTTACGTTTTACTACATACATAGCCACAGCCAAAGCCAAATCATGTATATTACTTCTCTCTCAAAACATCATGATGCCAAAAGATTTTAGTGTGAGGTTTGTCCTTGAGAAAGTGTTCATTTTTTACCACAGTTGAATCCACGGCACACTGAAAGGACTATGATGAGGATCAACGCTATCAAAATCCCCAAAACGATCAACTTGATCTTCATATTTTGTAGCCACATTTTCCTTCGAATTTTTGTTCCACTGCTCTTGAAGTCTTGCGCCTGTACAACAAACAAAAATCCCCAATTGAAGATAGAAAAGAATGCATATATTGTCATTGGTTCTTTGTAGTCATACAGAAGGTACCTCGAGGGCTTCTAATGGGGGATTGGTTTCTGATGAGAACTTTGGGGATTCATTCCTTACTTGGAACCATATTCGCAATTAATTAACTTATTAACTAACTCGTCAATGAGTTCTGTCAAACTTTGAATTGAATGTGTGACACTATATTTGCAGCTATATTACCAAAAATTATTCGAGTTTCAACAGTTGTGGACATGGTTCAACCAACAAGTGTTGTGTTGTTATTTCCAGTCGAGAACAATGCTCATGTTATAATTTGAATTCCAAAATATTGTTTAATCCATGCACATATCCACGCATTTACCAGGGCAATGGAAAAGAGATGACACAAACCTGGTTATGAAGGTTTTCTGTTTTATCCACTAGAAGTTCTATCTTCTCCCCTCTATCAAGAACCTGCATGAATAAGGAGAATGAATAAGAACAAGGGAATAGCTATCTTCTCCCCTCTTTTAATGGATATGACCGCTACAATAAACAGATAGACAAGTTTTAGACCAATGGATAGAAAAGTCTTCACACTGTGAATTAGCTATCGTTTTGGGCCATTCACTGGAAACATAAAAATGAAAACAGAGAAAGAGAGAACATTAAAGGGGAAAATACCATAAAGATCAGAAGTTGAACAGAGATTTGGCAGAAGCCGCAAAAGAAACATTAAATTCAAAGAAAAGAAAAGGGCTGAGTGAGGCCCTCAATTAGGATCAGACAAATAATAGCTTGCAAATTCTAAGCCCATAGACCGCAGTTTAAGTAGGAAGAAGGGGCACACATTTTCACTTCATATCACAATGACATCTAATTTTCTCATTTGGTCCACAAACTATTAGAGAAGAATGTGCAGCCAGAAGCTGCGAGCCAGAAGGTGAGAATATAAAAGGAAATCTGTCTGAAAATAATCTCTTTAAAAGACAAAACTCCAATTAGATCTACGCACAGGCCCCAATAGGTACCAATCAAATAAACATAGAGAACAATTATTACTAAATCCTCCAACAATAAAGGCCTGATGGAGGTGTAAAAATGCCACAAACTCCTAAACTGTCTTCCCCATCTCAATCTTTCTTTTAAAGAATGTTCTTGTCCATCTCTGTTGAGGATTATTGGGAGTGAGTTTCATTGGCTAATTTCGGGAATGATCATGGGTTTATAAGTAAAGGAATACGTCTCCATTGGTATGAGGTCTTTTGAGGAAGCCCAAAGCAAAGTCATGAGAGCTTATGCTCAAAGTGGCCAATATCATACCATTGTGGAGAGTCGTGATTCCTAACACACTCAAGCACCAAGTAACACAAAGTGGGGTAATATCCCCTCCCACCTAGCCAGAAACAACCTACCTTTACCAACAAAGGCAAGAAGTCAAGCATCAGCAACACGAGCGGGGAAAAAGGGGAAAAAGACACAAAAATAATCCTGAAAGATGCTCACACCAAGGATTTGGAAAGGGTCGAGCCAAATATTGAAGGTTGAGAGAGTAAACCAACAAGTAACATCTATTTTCAATTTCTATTTTTATGCAACACCACGTACCACATTTCAAACCTTTTTCAATAACATCAAGAAAGTTAATCCTCCCGTCACCAAGTAGTCATGTTATAATCGTGACCTTATAGATTTAATGTAATGGCCCAAACCCACCGCTAGCAGATATTGTCTTCTTTGGGTTTTCCCTTTCGAGCTTCCCCTCAAGGTTTTTAAAACACATCTGCTAAGAAGAGGTTTCCACAACCTTATAAAGGGTGTGTTTCATTCTCCTCCCCAACCTATGTAGGATCCCACGGTCCACCCCCCTTCAGGCCCAGCGTTCTTGCTGGCACTCGTTCCCTTCTCCAATTGATGTGGGCCCCCAAATCCACCACCCTTCGGGGTCCAGCATTCTTGCTGGCACACTGCCTCATGCCCACCCCATTTCGGGGCTCAGCCTCCTTGCTGGCACATCGCCCGGTGTCTGGCTCTGATACCATTTGTAATGGTCAAGGCCACCGCTAACAGATATTGTCCTTTTTGAGTTTTCTCTTTCGAGCTTGTCTGCTAGGGAGAGGTTTCCACAGCCTTATAAAAGGTGTTTCGTTCTCCTCTCCAACCGATGTGGGATCTCACAATGATACTGATTGTAACGACCCTAAATTTCCTTATTTAACTTAAGGTCGTTACTAAACATTTAATGCGGAACTAACTTTAATGAACCCTTATCATAAATTCAACATTAATTTCATATCTCATTTATTTCTTGGGAATACACAAAGAAAAGGAGAAAAAACAATACTGAACTAAATGCCCTATATTAACCTATGGCCTATTAAATATAAATACGACTTAACCTATGCTAACCTTTATTTTATTAAATGCAAATACAACTCAACCTATACTAACTTATACTATTATTAAATGCAAATACAATTCAACTTATACTAACCTATACTATTAAATTTGAAATGCGAACCTATCCTATGTCTGTGCCATGGTCTCGAGGTTGCAATGCCTCCATCAGCCTTACCGAAGCACCTTGCCTTTATCTAACAAATGTAGTAGCACAAGACTTGAGTATTTTATAGATACTCCGTAAGTGACGCTAAATTGTTGTACCAAGCTTGTGTATTTTATCGGGGTATTTTAAAAATACACATCCAAGCTGCCCATCAGGATAGTACCGTAGAAAAATAGATTGTTATGATAGGTCTCGTCATTGCTTTCGCATGTTCTTGCATCATACCCCGATAGGGGGTCACTTATTGAGTATTTTTAAATACTCAAGCATCATGCTACTACATTTTTCAAATAAAGGCAAGGCGCCCGTGTAAGGCTGACGGAGACATCGCAACCCAGAAACCGTGGCACATGCATAGGATAGGTTCACATTTCAAATTTAATAGTATAAGTCAGTATAGGTTGAGTTGTAGTTACATTTAATAAAATATAGGTTACTATAGGTTGAGTCATATTTACATTTAATAGCTCATAGATTAGTAAAGGGCACTTAATTCAGTAATGTTTTTTCTTCTTTCCTTTGTATTTGTTTATTCCCAAGATAATTAACGAGGTATGAAATTAATGTTGAATTTATGATAAAGGTTCATTAAAGTTAGTTCCGCATTATATGTTCAAGATTAAATGTTTAGTAACGACCTTAGATTAAATAGAAAAATTTAGGGTCGTTACATCTAAGTACGGCTATTTTCTAGATTTTTTAAGGGGAAGGGCAATGATCGACCCATGACGCAATAAATGAAGGAATAAAAAGACTCCAGAGCCCGAGTCCTTTTACCTCTTAAAAAAGGGTGAAGAGAACATCTTGAAAAATGGCTAGAATAGCAAACAGAAGGAAATCAGATTATGCCTCAAGAGGGGCATTTCAAGGTTGTATGTCATAATCATTATGACATTACCCATACATTCTTTGCTTTTACTGGGAACCAGCACTTCCATTCAAATAAAGTCTAAGATACAAAAGCCAGCGGAATACTATCTCCCCAATAAGATTGATAACTGGTTGAATGAAACGCTAAATTGTTGTACCAAGCTTGTGGACACCTTGACTATTGTCACATGACAATCGCCAGACACTACTAATTTGGTTGCTAAGTAAACTCGTGATAATCCAAAGTGACACATCTAATCCCAAATTAAATTTTATTTTTAATTAATCCCTAAAGTATTGAAAATAAATGAGAAGCACTGCAAAATGTCAAATACTGGAAACACCTTGCTCCAATTACCGCCAGCAAAATAACAGTGGAGAAAGAGTTGATCCTGATCTTCATAGCATACGTACCACGATACACCATTTGAGAGCAAAATGAAAGGACGATAATTGCCTTTAGTTTACTGCTTGTTACAAGAGTTAAGTTATCTTGGGAAAATAATTTAGAGGACTTGAGCTTTCTCCCGTCCAAGATATGGACAGTTTCCAAAAGAGCATTAAAACATGACTTGCCAGAATAGCTTCCGCAACCATCAAATTTCCTAGTTTTGTTAACTCGGAGATTGGCCAAGCATAAACCATGAAGACAATTGAACAATTTCAGCCCATTTGATACATTCTGTCATTAGGTGCCTCTTAAGATAAGGCTCATTCCTAGAGTCCTCAAAACAACAATCAATCACCGTACTCAATGAGTTTAAATGATATAGTCTAGGGAATTGCTCAATAAAGGTCTCCCATCAAAGGTAGCGATGAGAATATGGCCTCTCCTTTCAAACTTTGGCTCGTATCAGCAGTGAGTAATGTGCAACATCTGAAAATGAAGCTCAAAGGATTTTTGACACTAGAAGCATTTTTTCAGCCAGCTCATGGGGATTGAAAAATACTTGTTGATTATCTTATTGCAAAGAGCTTCCAGTTCGTTTTAATAAAACCAACCCCATTTAGCCATAAGCACAAAGTTTCTCTTTCTCTGAGGCTTCTAGTAAACCTTCCAATTGACAAGATTTCCTGAGTATCTATACCCTCCCCGAGAAAGAAATTCCTAATCTTCTTCTCATAGAAAACTACTACCTTAGACCCTAGAAGAAATTTTAAAAAAAGAGAGTGAGCAGGTATACGAGAACAAAATTGCTTTAGCATGCATGAGATTCCCTCCATTGGAAGGCACTACATATCTCCAATATAAAGTTTGATAAGGATTCTTTCTTCCACTAAATTCCAAAACTTTGAAGAAAAGGGATTCCCTCCAGAAGCTAATTCAAGATACATCAAAGGCCAAAAACTATGAGACAGCCCATGATCTCTAAGCATGTTCCTTCACATAGGAGTCGTTGTTATTTACACTAGCTATGACAGATCTAGACAAGTTCAAGTAAGGCTGAAATATTTCAAAAAGAGAAATGGCTAAGAAAGATTGTTGAGCATGTGGGTCTTTACCAGAGTATAGAACGTTGCATTAGCAAATTACAAGTGATTAATGCACACCTTATCCCTGCCAACCATCAAACCTTCAAAAGTACCAAACCACACACCATTATCCAAAAGATCTCTGCTTAATACATCAGCTGAAATCACAAGGAAGCGGTTAAGAGAATTGCTTGCCTAGGAGACTTCCAAAATCTTCAATACAACCTCTAGACTTGCTATTAATAAACAAAAGAGGTGTATGAAATGCACACATGAACCCAAGAGAAGTATTTTGACCCAAGCCCTACTCAACAAAAGAAAGAACTTGCAATAGGAAAACACAATTGACCATGGGGCACAAAGACAATCTTTCCAAACCAAATCTCCTAACTACATAAGTCAGTAGATTTGCTTCCTCGTAATAAGTTGAAGTTTAGGCTCCAAAAGTACGAAACAGTGCCCTTTTCTAGAAGTGGCAGGTCGACCTCAATTAAGGCTGCCATATTCAATACCTCAATATATCATCTTTGCATTGTCAAACTGCCTGCTGCTCAAGTGGTGAAAGTGGTGAAAGAAGTTATTACAATTTTATCATGACAAGGAATACAAGGAAGTAGCTTGCATCTATTTGAAATGTGGTTTTAATACCAATGAAAGCAGGCAACCTGGAAAAGGGAACGCATAGAAGAGGAATGACTTGATCTTGCAAAATTTTGGTGGAGGTCTCCCACTGAAGGAAATTTTTATGGCAAAAAATCATGTACGAAAGTAGTAATATGGAAGGACTACAAATAGGTGCCATTCCAGCATTTCATATAGTCGTGGCCTTCAGGGTTATCATGCTTTTTGACAAACCATGGAAACGTTCCAAAAAAATATTGCTCTTGTTTACAGGTTAAAGTTGGGTGTTGAAACCATGGTTCAAAATATTGATAGAAATATCGATGTCCATGAAAATTTGGAAAATATTTATGAAAATTGCTGACATTGATGAAAGTTTGAATTAGCTCATGAAACTCTAGTGGGGGCTCAATTAGACTATGATTGACCATTTTTAATAACCAAATCAAAATATATGGAAATTTTGGTGGCAACCAGAATTTTAGAAAACTTGGGAGCTAATTCTAAGATTGAGCTGATTGTCCTGAGGATAATCTTTTCATATGATACATTGAGCTGAGGATAAATGTAACATCAAAATTCTAAGATTTGCAGATCTTGGGAGCTAATTGTCCAAAGAAGAATAATCTTTTCCTGGTCTTTCTTAAGAGTGCTATGAACTCTTGTGAAAACTCCAGACTCATCCATGATTTATTCTCAGCTCAATGTATCATATGAAAGAAAAATTGCAATTTGAAAAACAAAATTACTATTTGAAGAACCCTTCTTACTGCTATGTAACCAGATAACAAAGCTCTTTTTTCCTGTCAAGTAATATAAGAGAATCTCCTCCAGGTGTTTACGGGTCATCCCTTCAAGAACAAGGCCATTCCTTTCAATCAACATATCGTAGCTTTCATTTCAATTTTGCTGCGAAGGAAACAGAATAACATTACTCACACTAGAGAGTATTTCTGGATCTCCATTACATTTGGGTACTATGGTAAATAGAACTTCAGACCTCCACAATGGTATGATATTGTCCACTTTAAACATAAGCTCTCATGATTTTGCTTTTGGTTTTCCCAAAATGCCTCATTCCAATTGAGATAGTGTCTCTTACTTATATATCCATGATCTTCCCCTTAATTAGTCATTCCCCTTAATTAGCCATCGTGGGACTCCAACAATGCTCTCCTCAAACAAAGTACACCATTGAGTCTCCCCTTAAACAGTCATATCTATCCATCTAGCACTATTCTAGACAACACCTCTTCTTTGGAGCACATTGCTAGTCCAATAAAACTCTACCACGGATCTTCATTATGACTACACCTTCAAGGCTCACAACTCCTTTGTTTAACACTTGAGAACTTTATTGACATGGCTAAATTAAGACAAAAGCATGACTCTAATACCACTTGATAGGGACAACGAACCTCCACAATGTTATGATATTGTCTACTTTGAGCATAAGCTCTCGTGGTTTTGCTTTTTGTTTCCCCAAAAAGGTCTCATTCCAATGGAGATAGCGTCTCTTACTTATATACTCGTGATCTTCCCCTTAATTAATTAATGCGGGACTCCAACAATGCTCAACAGATGATGTTTCAGCCTACATTTATATTTTTTCAAGTTTTTTTCAAAAATAAAAATAAATAAATAAAAATAAAAAAATCAGCCTACACTTCCTAGTTGGGGTGCGATCATACCAGTATTCCTATAGTTGGGACATTAACCAATAAAAAGATGGTTGGCTAAATATATGTGTGCAGACTACATTTCCAAGATATAATACCTAGTAGACAGCAATCAGAATCCAGAGTAGGATAGGGAGTTTTTCTTTTGGGACGAATCTTATTATACAAAGTTCTTTGAATGACAAGAAGACGACAGAATGGGTTTCTTTATCCCAATCAGTGGCAAGACCATAATCTGGAAAGTAAAAAATTCAGGGGAATCACCCTGCTAATCTATGTTCAATTATTAAATTCAGACTTCTTGTTGTTCCTAAGGAGTTTTCTTTGGCAGGAAATTTAAGATTCCCAAGACAAGTGAAATTACCGGTTTCCCTACCATGACAAGATCAAAAGAACCTAAACCTTGCTTTGACATAAGTACAGACCCATAGAAAGAAGAGCCTCACCAAGGCAGGGGAAACAACCACAGCACACTTCAAAAGGAGCCTTCAACTTATAGTAACCACTTCGTACATACTTTCTCTAATGAGATTCAGTTCTTGTTAAAAATATGCATAGATCAACAATTAGGACCACGCATTCTCATCCCATATTGCAATCATCATGAACAAACCATCAAAAAGTAGTTTCAAACAAACAAAATAAATTTTCTGGGAAATTTTAATCTTGTGTCTGGATATTGTAGATAACTGCAACACATTACAATAGACGTTCTTTACTGACTACACCCACATCTTACCAAAATTAAAGTTTGGAAATAGCTAATAGTATAACTTAAAAGGCATCATCGTATCAACATTGAACCCTACTTAGCAATATGAGCCGAACAAGAAATGCCTTCATTTGGACTCTAGTGTGTTGTGTTAGTGTGATGTGTTATGTTAGTAACAGTAGATTCACATTTTCTTCGACACCACCAAGACATCTGCCCTAGGGAAGCTAAAGGTAATTCAAAAATAAATTTCAAGCAGAAAACAGTGTTCAAAATGTGTTAGAATGTGTGAAATGTTTTAACAATAAGGGGAAAAAAAAGAGAGAGAGATCTATTTTGTTTAAAGAGGGAATATATGGAAGAGGTGGCTAGAGAAAGAAGCCTCAAGGCTAGAAATTTAAAAAATGTTCAAAAAATGGATCAAAAGTTTTGGATCCAATAGACACATCTAGAGAAAGGTTCCAAGATAGTGCGCAAGATAAAAATGAATGCTTACCTTTTCAATATTTTCCATCATAACACCTTTTACTTCTGAAACCTGAGCTTTCACCTTTGCAAGCTTGCTAATTTCTTCAGGATGATCAACACAGTACTGCATATGTTCCTTCAATTTTGACCTACATATAAAAAATTATATTTAATCAATAATGAATACCCTGTACACCATCCTCAGCAAGTAATTTAATCAAATACCCAAATTCCTTGTTAAGACTATTGGCAGGAGCTGTGGCAGCCTTTCCCCCACCATATTTTGACACAAAATCATCCTTAACACGCTCTAAAAAAGCAATAGGCACTTGTCTCCCAGCTGATTCAGTTGCGACTACACAGTATGCTGCAATTTTCAAAGACAGAAGAAAATGCAAGGCTGTTATTTTGGTTAAAGTTCACTAGTTAATGCAATGGTAGGCACACACAGCCAAATATTTCATCTGGAAAAAAATGAAAAAAGGGTGGAAAACCTGAGTTTTCAAGAACTCAAAGAAAACTCTCAGAAGAAAAAGAAGGAAATACAAAAATGTTTACTACTTCATCAATGATAAGAAAAGGAACATTATCGGCAAGTTTTAGCATTTAGCAATAAGAACATTTTCAGAGTCAAACAAATAAGGTAAACTAAAAATTTAAAGATAAGAAACAGTTGACCAGAACGGAAAAAAATCTCAAAGTATACGTCATGGGAAAGGCACATGAAAGATCTGCAGCATTCACAAACACCCCAGAAATAGCAATATATTGTGGGCGCAACCATCTAAGTAGAAACAAGACACAATTTGAATCATCTTGACTCGAAGCTGATACATCCCAAGTCATGATCATACTATCTAAGTCAGATCGTTTCTAAGTGGGGCCAAGTGACTTGTCTATAGGTTTTCTTCATAGGTATCTTGTTTTTGTTCCATCACACGACAAGATGGGTATGCCTCATTCAAGCAGTATCGTGCTACGTTTAGTTTTTGAACCATGTTAGAAGAACATCACGGATTGTTTGTGCTATTGGAGGGTTTCAAAAAGCCTCTTCCTTAATTCTGTCACTTGTTTATTTCTTCGACTAAATATTTGGTCTGCCTATAATATAATGTACATGTCTTTTTATTTATTTTTTTTTTTTTTTATAGAACCGAGCTTTCATTGAGATAAATCTACAAGTCATTTTTCAATCTAACCCAATCATTTGAAGTGTCAATTTTACCCTTTCATTAAGTTTTTAAAATAAATTAATTACTGCAAATAGACATTAAAATATGATTATGCAGGAAAAAAATTATGAGAGCTTATGTAGAAATTTAAATTTTGTATTTTAAAACGTATGAATCAATTATTGAGTATAGTGACATCTCTATTGATTCCATTTTCTACTTCAACAACTGGATGCAACCTAGAAGAAGCAAGTGCTCCTCAGAATTATGTGTGGACATCTCCATATGATTAAATTGGACTATGGGGTTCCCTATTAATAAGTTCGGTTTTATGTCATGTCATTGCTTTGTCAATGAATTTTAGGGTCAATGGCATGAAATACTTGATTGAGAAAACTGACCAGATGAAGAGTGAAATCGACACTTTTAGAATAATATTAACGAAATTAATAGTATCACAAATATTAGGGACAAATTATGTAGACAAAGATCTAAGATAAATTTTGAATGAGAAATTTAATAAAAATTATAAATGAGCAAAATAACTGGATAAACTAGGCTATATTTGAGGATTACCTTCTTTGAACTAAGCCTAAGGAATCGCTAGATCATAACAAATAATCTAGCTCCCTAGAAAGTAAGCATTTTAACCCCTTGACGGCTCAAGATAGAAACAACAATAATTCGTGGAGTTGAACTCTATTGACAAAATAAGAATAATCATAATAATAATTCTCAAAAATACTTTTATCTTCTAGCTAAATCATGCTCCATCTTTAAGATCGTCTATTTTATATAGTAACCTGATTGGGAGCAACGGAAAGCGAGGTCCACAATTCGGCCGGTGAAGAAATATTTAATCGTAAATGCCATAAATGAATCTTGAGCATATCTATGCCTTTTCCGTAATTCTTCAAGACATCGAAGAATTATCATATTCACTTCCAGTGGTAATAAATTAAAAACAGGAGACAGAATAAGCAATGTAAGAAGAAATGGATGCTTGATCAATATTCTCAAATTTCTCAACATCCAAACAAAAGTTTGAAACGGTATTAATGACGGATCGGGATTCTTTGAAAACAAAAATCAGCTAAAGAAGCAAAAACATCCCTACAAGCATCATCTCTTAACAAATCACAGCCAGAATCAAAACACGATGATAAACAATTGCAATGAAGACAGCAGAAGAAGAATAAAAAAATAAAAAAATAAAAAAATAAAAAAATAAAAAAATAAAAAAAAAAATCTCAAAATTCAACAACGAAGAAAAAGAGGAAACGAGAAAGACTTACTGTAACCGTTATCGACGAGATAATTGAAGGTGTGGCCATCGCAATTGTAGGTGAATTTGTTATTGGCAGTAGGCAATTTCTGGAGGCACTGAAAAGCAATGGAATTAAAATTCCCACTGTACTCGGTATACTCAGAGAGAATCACGGTACCGCGAGCAACAAACGCGTAGATCAGAGACTTCTGCGCCATGTGTAAGAACGAAGCACAAATCTAGGGCTTCGAAAAAATAGTGGATCGAAAAGGAAAATCCTCGCCGTTTCAACAGGAAATCAAAAGAAAACCAAATCCCTTCTCTCTGGAATCCGATTTTGGGAAGAGAAGAAGGGGGGGAAGCGAGGAAAGGTTCTTATGAAGAACAAAAGCAAAGGTGAAACCGGCAAGAGGAGAGAGAAAGATAGAGAGAGAGAGAGAGAGAGTAGAAAAGAAGAAAAGAAAAATGATTATGGTTCAAAGGCAGAGAGAGAGAGTTGAACTGTTGAAAGATCCATTTTTGGTGAAGGTTTGAAAAGTGACAGACGACCCAAATGCAAAGAACAATAACTCCACCCACTCCATTTTAAATTTTTATTACTTATATCCATCCATTCTGAAAGTGTCCAAGTGGACAATAATCATGGGTTTATAATAAAAGAATACACTCTCCATTAGTACTAGACCTTTTAAGAAGTCCAAAAGCAAAGTCACGAGAGCTTATGCTCAAAGTGGACAATATCATATCATTGTGGAGAGTCGTGTTCGTCTAACGGATAGCATTTTTATCTTGCGTAGATTAACATTTTTTTTTTTGTTGCTCAATAATTTGAATATAGGTTCGTGTTCGTCTAACAGATAGCATTAGCATTTTTTGAGCAACATTAATCTTTTTAAAATTTTAAAAAATCTCGTGGATTAACTCTTTTTTTTTTTTTTTTTTTTTGTCGTTCACTAATCTGAATATAGGGTTCGTGTTCGTCTAATAGATAGCATTTTTTTAGCAACATTAATTATTTTAAAATTTTAAAAAATCTCGTGGATTAACATCATTTTTTTTTTTTTTTTTTTGTCGCTCAATAATCTGAATATAGGGTTGGTGTTCGTCTAACAGATTAGCATTTTTTGAGCAACATTAATTTTTTTAAAATTTTAAACAATCTCGTGGATTAACATTTTTATTTTCATGTCACTCACTAATCTGAATATAGAGTTACAACTCAATCCTGGTCTATTTTATTTTCAAGATTATTATAAAAATTAAGAATATTTGAAGTTTATAACTCATGTTAATCATGAATGTTTGATATTTTTAAGTTTTTACGAGATTTAAATTATTAACGCAATATATTTTGTTGATAAGTATGATTTTTTAAAAAAGAATAAAAGAATAATCAACAACTCAATCCAATCTGAAAACAGAGGGTTGAGTTAGGTTTTGAACCGAGTTGTTCAACCCAAACCGACCAATGTAGATCCTCTATATATTATAAAATAAATTCATGGTTGATTTTTGAGACGTTCGTGAGTTGGTTTGGATTTAGGGGGCAGAACATGATTATAAGACATTTTAGGCACGACACCGTTATAAGCTTATATTGTGAGCTCTTGCTAAATTATGAACCTAAACCGAATCAACTTGAAAAAATTAGACTGTGTTGATTTGATTCCACCTGACATCTTCTTTGTTATGAAATGAGCAAAAAAATAATTTATATCCACATTTTTTGAAGACATCTCGAGCAACTTGTAATAGAACTTTATATTTAAAGTAATTTAGAAAATCTTCATCGAAAATTATATACGTTGAATTCTATCCCGTAAATACATCCAAACAACACAAAGGACTTTAAATTCAATATTTTCATATTTTACACGCTATAATAACTTTTTCAAATCGGTTAGTAGACGATCTAACTCATCTTATAATAATTCACGTACTAGCTATTAAATCATACAGATCTTTCAAATCGTCGTTAACAATCAAGTTCATAGTATATGCACAACATCTCGTCTGCAATGATTCACTGTCTAAAACAATAGACTTCTATGAAATGATCTTCAATTACTTTACCAATTGTCTTTCCTTTGTGATTATGTATTTGACAAAATTTTAATATTCTTTTTTGATAGATTTTATTTAGAATCAACGAAACGTGCCGTGAGAACCATGTAATTGACATTTTTGTAAGAAAGTATGAGTATTTGTGGTCAAATACATTTTTGTAAGAAAGGTATTAGTTCCACATAAAGATGTATCACGAGCATATATCACAATAGTTACATTTGTATCTCATACCCTCCGTGCTAGATTTTTCTATATTTGAAAAGTATTCCCGTACATTGAAGATGATGGTCTAGTTGATTTTCTCTTACTAGTGTGTGGTCATTGTTAGTATCGATGTAAAGCGAGAGATAAACCGAAAAAGGGCAAAGCCACTGAATGACATTATGAGTACGACGTTGTGGAGTGTGGTTGTGAGACATGAGTAAGACAGAACAACAACAAAGTGACAATTAGGTAAATAAGCAGGAGGCTAGATGTAACTGTCTAAGCCCACCGTTAGCAGATATTATCCACTTTGACCCGTTACGTATCTTTGTCAACCATACGATTTTAAAATGCGTATACTAGAGAGAGGTTTCCACACCCTCATAAGGAATGTTTCGTTCTCTTCTCCAACCAATGTGAGATCTCACAATCCACCCCCATTGGAGACCCAGCGTCCTTCCTAACACACCGCCCGATGTCTGACTCTAATACCATTTGTAACAACCAAAGCCCACTGCTAGCAGATGTTATCTGCTTTAATTCGTTACGTGTCGCTGTCAGCTACTAGGTTGAGGTTTCTATACTCTCGTAAGAAATGTTTCGTTCCCCTCTTCACTATAATTATCTCGATTAGAAGGATTGTAGTACTTCTTTAATGGTGTTTTTTTGAAGGGGTGGAATACAACCAAAGACAATTAAATAGATTTGCAAAAATAAGTCATAATTAGTTTCGGAAATATCAATGAAAGAGGCAAATTTCTTACTTCAGCTATCTTATATCTTCTATTATCAATCTTTTTCCAAGCCATAGAGATTGTCAAAATTAGTTTATTATCATTATAGTTATTTCAAATTCATTTGGACTATTCTTCTTGTAAAGGGCTACAATCCCGCCCTCAATTGACCACAGTAAAAGTAAAGCTTTGAATTACCGTTTACTATATGTATCATATTTGACACTTGATTATAGGCTAATATCGTGTATAATTAAGGATATTCAGCATTTCATTATGATTTACCATAGTATCATCATATTTGTCCCTTGATCATAGACTAATATTGGGTATCCATTTATTACTTTTTTCATTTTCTTCGTAATCTATTTGATTCGGTAAGTGGTAGTTTTAGCAAATATTCTCATAGCATCAGAACTCGTACAATAATATAGTACAGTTGAGTGAAGGGGCTATTTTCAGGAACCTGGAGATGCAAACTTGTTGCTGAGATGCCTTACCTGAACCAGCTCGATGTCGAATATCAGAATCCCAAGGCTCGAACCTTCACCGTTTGCCAGACGTGTTGGATTAAAAATGGTGGTAAATAGCCTCTGCCTGTCAAAATACTGTATCCAAACAAGCCTCATTGAATCAAACATTTAAAGACAGATCAATTTTCGCAATATACACTTGTATCTTTCTCTAAACAAGGACAGTAGGCGGCCAATCAATTTCCTCACCCCAGACTCTAGCGTATTCAGAAAATGACCACTTAATTTTTCGATTCTTGTGAATATTTTGTAAAATACTTCAACATTCTTAGTAATTCATGAATATAAATTAAACCCATAATCCTAAAGATGCGATATTACACACTAAGTCTTAATTAAACGGCATGGATACATTCGATTACGTTTTACTAAACTTCACCAATTTATATATATATATATTTGTCATAAACTTTCAATCTTAATTTTAGTAAGTCCATGTAGTTAACACCGTGTCTTTCACTATTACATGACATACTAATTAAACTAATAAGTGCTGAGATGCTAATAGTTGGAATGCCTTCAAGCAAAAGATTTCAAGATAATTGAGAACAATATCAGTATTTTTCTAAGTCAATTTTTTATAACTAAGATGTCAAACATGCCTATTCCCCAACTTTTACCTCTACGTCCTTTTCATCATCCGACATCGGTTGGGGAGGAGAACGAAACATTATTTATAAGAGTGTGAAAACTTCTCCCTAGCAGACGCGTTTTAAAAACCTTGAAGGGAAGCTCGAAAGGGAAAGCCCAAAGAGGACAATATCGGCTAGTGGTGGGCTTGAGCTGTTACAAAGTTGGTTTTTTTTTATGTATATGCAACCGATGAGACTAGAGACAATACAACACATACACAGCACAGGGTAACTTGTTCAAATAAGACAGTATGCATGAACCAAATAAAGAGAGGGACACAGGAGTACGTACATTGGGTGGAATAGGTTCTTGAGATGTATTCTGATATCCTTGGGATGGTGGAATGATGACTCTACGGATGCCACCAACTTTCATGGATTTCACAGCTGCTTCCATTCCCGAAATAACCTTGACATTAATCCAAAATTGAGAGTCAATTGCTTTGCAACTAAAAGCAGGTTCAATTAGGTAGAGTGGTAGGATATCAACAACAACAACTGTCTTACTTTCCCAGAGCCAAGAACAAATGTAAAGGGAATGGGCTCCCCATTTTCATCTTTGTGATCATATGTTGTGTCAAAGCGCCATCCCTGCTTTGCTGCCAACCTTCCATAGTAATGAACCGCAACCTTCACGTTAATACTCCATAATAAGAATCTCTGAATTTCATACTCGGTAATAAAGTTTACCCCTACGCAATCTTTACAAGCATGTTGTTAGTGCAATCAACTTTAATAACTCGCATACAAACAAGCAGCCAACTCTACAAAATAATAACAGTAGAAGGACGGAGAAAAGAATAAAAATAGAACGCAGGGCATAGCTAGGAGTTTATCAAAGCAGGGCAGAATTTTACCCTCCAATTTTTTTTACAAAAAGTATCAAAAAAAATTTATATATGTTTATAAATTTTTTCAAGTTCTAAGACATATAAAAAGAGAATTGTCCCTTATTCCTTCTTCCTTTTAGTTCCAAGTATTTTTTCTGAATTGTAAGTCATCAAAGGAAGAAAGTAGGCCACCACAATCATAATCGAAAGCAGCCTTGGAAAGAATAAGAAGATTAAATGACTCTTCACTAGTACATCAAGTGGCTACATTATTCATTATTGGTCAAGTGCACTATTGAGGAATTTGTGAGTCTGTATGTCAGCTTTCTCACACGGCATAATAAAGAGCTGAAAAAGGGGTGTCGATTTTCTGTAATCTACAAGACAGAAAAGAAGTTGAAGGGTTCAACTCACACTAGTGTCTTGTCGGTTAAGTCTACTTTGAGGTTCAAATCAAGAGGTTGAGGGCATGGGCCAACTTGAGAATCCTTTCCAAGACTGTACTTCCATTAAATTCGTTGAGCTTCTTCTAATATCTGAGAATAGAATGGAAAGAGGATTTGAGTTTTAGGTCATTGATGGATGAGTAGCTATGGTGGAGAAGGATGGTTATTGATTCTGTCAGTAGCTCAAGAAAATGCAGTCTAATCTTTAAAATTGGAACAGAAGCACATTTGGGAACAAAAAAAATCAAAATAATTCTATTTCCTCCATAATAAGAGAACTAGATGTGGAGAAGGAAGGTGGCAACATCACTGAGCGAAAGCAAGGCCAGAGAAAAAAACCTTGAATTGCAGAATTTGGACTTGAACTCCAGAGATGTCAGAAGTAGACTTAAAAATCCAAGAATTATTGGCCCAATGAAGGTGGTGAAAACACAAGATTCCTCCATAACTGTAACAGTCCAAGCCCACCGCTAGCAGATATTGTCCTTTTTGGGTTTTCTCTATCGGACTTCCCCTCAAGGTTTTTAAAACGTGTTTACTAGGGAGAGGTTTCCACACCCTTGTAAGGAATGTCCCTCTCCAACCGACGTGGGATCTCACAATCCACCCCCCTCGGGGGCCAGCGTCCTCGCTGGCACACCTCCCGGTGTCCAAAAGGGAAAGCACAAAGAAGACAATATTTGTTAGCGGTGGGCTTGGACTGTTACAACAACATTACATCCTACAGGAGAAGGAGAAGGAAAAACATAATCAACAATATTAATATCTTAGGCGGGCGGCTTCTAGACAGACAAGGAGATTGAAGATGAAATCAATGATTTTTTCAGAAAGTGTTTCAGTAAAGAACCAGGTTGCAGATGGTTACTTATTAGTTTACATTAAAACCCTATTGATGAGACCAAGAGGCTATGGCTAAATTCGAACGACCCTTCCAAGAAAATATTGCAGTTGCTGTCAAATTCGTGGAGAATGATTTATCACTCAAGCCTAATAGCAATTTCAGATAATTACTTTAAAAGAAAGCATGGGAACTCCATCAAAGAAGATATCATATCCTCAAAAGGTTTCAAGAGTCTTTTAAGAATGGTATATCCTTAACGACAGCAATGTTAGGAATCATGAACCTCCACAATAGTATGATATTGTCTACTTTGAGAATAAGCTCTCACGACTTTGTTTTAGTTTCCCCAAAAGGCCTATGGAGATAGTATTCCTTACTTATAAACTTATGATCATCCTCTTAATTAGCCCATGTGGAACTCCCTCCCAACAATCCTCAACAATTCTCCCCTCGAACAAAGTACACCATAAAGCCTCTCCTAGGGTCTATGGAGCCCTCAAACAACCTCCCCTTAATCGAGACTTGACTCCTTCTCTAGAGTCCTCGAACAAAGTACACCATTTGTTTGACACTTTAATCACTTTTGACTACACCTTGGGCTCACAACTCCTTTGCTCGACATTTGAGGAATTTATTGATATGGCTAAGTTAACGGTATGACTCTGATACCGTGTCAGAAATCACGAACCTCCACAGTTATATGATATTGTCTACTTTGAGCATAAGCTCTCATGACTTTTTTTTTTTCCCCAAAAGTCCTCGTACCAATGGAGATAGTATTCCTTACTTATAAACTCATGATCATCCTCTTAATTAGCCAACGTCAGACTCACTCCCAACCATCCTCAACAAGCAAATGCATATGTATGAGAGAAACCTACAAAATTCTTTATCCCCATTAGACAAAGAGGTCCAATGTTAATGCTAACTCTTAAGCTTGGCGAACACGGTTTACAAAATCTTTGCAGAAGTACTTGTAAAGGTTTCTTAAAGCCATTCAGAACGCAACCTCAGAGCAAACCTTAATGAAAGGAACGAAAATCCTAAATATCATTCAAGCTAATAGAACAAAGAATGTCATTCCAATTGCATTCCCAATGGATTTCGAAATCAATTCACCTGATCTCCATCGACGGGGGTTTCCCCAGAGCCAATGCGAAGCTCCAGCGCCTTGACGCCGGCCGAGTCCGGGAGCTCGAAGAACTGCGTTGCGGCAGATTTGGAAGGAGCGGCAAGAGAGGAAGAGGAGGCCAAGGTTGAAATAGCAGTGAAGATAACAGCAGAGAGAGACAGAGCTCTTCTGGTCGGTGGAGAAATTGCAGGAAGAAGAGGGTAACGGGATTCGAAAGAGATGGAATCGAAGGTGGGATGGAGAGACATGCATCGGCAGCGGCAGCGGCAGCGGATTGAAGACAGAGATTGAATTGTCATTTTTCTTATCTGAAGCGGTTCAGTTCCCCATAGCCTTATGCTTCCTTCTCTACTTCTCTCCACAAACAGAGCGAAAAATAAAAAGCGCGCGCACGCTGGTGAATGTGATCTGTACGGCTGACCCAAATTTATCTGCCCAAATTCAACCCGACAATCCCGACCCACCCAATCCAAACTATAAGAATTGGGTTGGATTAACATTTTGGAGAGGGTTGGGTTGGATTAGCCTTTTCTGATAGGGTTGGGTTCATTTTTCTGAACCCGAACGGACTCGGTTCGGTTTCGGGTTCGTGGACAAAATCTTCAAATTGACCCGAGCCCAATAAAAATACAAGGATATTTCTATATTAATGGGTTTGTCAGAGTAATACTGAGGTCAGTCTAAAGATACTCAGCCCAAAACGACAGGCAAATACATGTTTATTAACAATGTGAACACTGTTAATATGTTATAATTTTATTTTTCTTTTTCAATGATTTGTGTTATATCCAAATAGTTATAAATTTTGAATAAATAAAACTTAAAAAAAAAAAAATCGACAACACAACTCGAACCCAACCAAATAGAGGGTTGTGTTGGGTTGAGTTGTGAAAAGTTTCGGGTTGGGTTGGGTTACCAATCCAACCAATCCAAACTTTTGGATTGGGCAAAAAAAATCTCCCAACCCGACCCAACTTGGACCATGTACACCCTAACAAATTTCATACTACTGTCCTTTGACCTACTTTGTAATTGTTAAATGTTTGATTTAAATGAAACGTGTGAATCCTATGCACTAAGTTGGTATAAAATTAGACCATAAAATATTTTATTTCTTTTTATAATTTTATTAATTAAAAATATTAATATTTTACATAATGATCATATCGAACGGGATCTTATGAGTTATAAACTCGTTTCTATGAGAGCTTGTCATTTGATTTGCACGGGTGATAATCACTTTTGTAGCCAATTTAGTAGAGTCAGCATTGACAAAATAGGAAGCTGCAACATAATTTCAAGAGATAAAATCACTTCTTCTCACCCCGAGTAAGCTTAAATTGACAAGCAGTTCTATTTAAGTACTAATTTTGAGAATAAGAAATATTTATTTTATGATTTGATCGTAAACAATTTATTTATTAAAAATATCAGTGGTACTTATGATTAACTATGTAATTATAGGGGTAAAATAAATTTTTGACCAGCGGTTGAAAAATTGACTTACTTATAATGACTATATTAATTGACCTATGGTGAATCGACCTACCATTAATGAATAGAAATTGTAGATCGAATTATCCATAGTTTTATATCTTATGCTTTAAAAACAAATACGAAATTCGAGGAGGGCGATCATCGAGGTGTCCTAGATGGGTTATTAAAACATGATGCCAACTTGTGGAAGTATCACTATGATAGATTGCTCGATTTGAGGGGTTTCGAGAATATGGGGATGTTGAAGGGAGTGAACTCTTCGTCTTTGTAGCGATAATATTGAGAACTGATTTGACGGTGAGGTGTCCTAGTAGGAGGGTGCGGTGGTCGCTGCAAAACCTTGGGTGTGAGCCCGGGAGGTGTGTGGTGGGCGTTCGGGGGCGTCCTTGGGGTGCTCGTAGTTCTTATGGGGTGGAGACGATGGGGTCGGTTTATGGATTTTCCTTTCTTTTACCGAACCATCGAGTCGTTGCATGCGCTGGTACGACCAAGAAACATGCAAGGTGGGTAGAACTAGGTGCCTTTGAAATAATTTGTTTTTTTGTTTTGTTTTAAAATTATTTAATTATCATTATTATTTTAATATATTTTTTTTTAAAATTTTTATTTAGAAAACCACATATTATAAAATTTAACCTTAAAAAAAAATAGAAGTCCCAGCAAAGACGAGGGAGAAGCGCAGGAATTTTCGAGCCTCTTCTGAAACACTCTTTACGCCTCCATAACAAGAACCGAAGAGCTCTGCCGGCCGTCAAACTCAGAGCAACCGAAGCAACCCTTGGCCGCCAAAACAAGTGAAGGAACTCATCCACTTGACAGTAATGGCTGCAAAAGATGCAGAGAAAGTTTTGGACGTGCAGTCGGTCGTTGAAGCAGTAGTTGCAGACGAAGACGCCGATGTTCCTCGCTACGAAGTAGAAAGCCTTTGCATGCGCTGTCACGAAAACGTATTTGCGTCATTTCTGCCTTTCATTTTCTCGCAATTTTTGCCCTTACGATTACGAAATTCTGTTTCTGTTTTCCGCTGCATTCAGCAGCTTAATTCGAGATTTGATTTGTGATTGCTTGTTTTTTTAGTTGGGATAGAGAAGTTTGAGAGTCCTCTGGTTCATTACCTTAATAAAAACTGAAGATATTTGTGGTTTTCAGCATCGTTTAGGTGTGTTTGTTTACAGCTTGTTAAGTTGTCTGCTTTGCATTTGCAGGGGACAACAAGATTTCTGTTAACTTTAATTCCGAACTTCAGAAAGGTATTCTTATTTTTACGGCGTTTTCAATAGTGCTTGGCCGTCTTTTTGAAGCCTTATGGAGATGTGAATCTTACTGCAGATCTTATTGTCGGCCTTTGAGTGTCCACATTGTGGTGAGAGGTAAAATGTTAGTCATGAAATTCTCTTTGGGAATATGATGGTTCCCTGTGATAATTGATATTGAGTTGCCTTTGATTTCTTTTAGGAACAATGAAGTCCAGTTTGCTGGTGAGATCCAGCCACGAGGCTGTTGCTACTCTTTGGAGGTTCATGCTGGCGACCAGAAGGTTATTTTTATTGAATTAGATCATGTTTGCGGGATATATTTCCATTTCTCTTTATATGTTTCACTGAGGAGGATCAGAAGAAGCTGCTACAACCCAATATTTTAAACGTTTATTATATATTATTTATCTGCTTGTGCAATCGAAGATTTCTTCAAGATATTATTTGGCTAATAAGATTATTTTCGAAGAGATATCTTCTTGACCTTACAGGGTGCCTTCTTAACTATTTTTTGTGTTATGTTTTGTTCCATTAATTACAAAATGAATGCCGATCATTTGACTGGTAAAAATTGTTATGCTCTTCCATTAATTACCCATCATTCTTTTTTCCTGGTGAAGTATCATGTGAGTGACAAATTGGGACTTTTGAGGGGTCTTGGGAGGAGGTTTGAGATATCGTTACAAACCTCTTCATGGCATGGCCTTTTGTAATTATCAACTATGTCTTCCTATCTTGGTTTGTCATACAAAAAATGTGGCAGCATATTTTCAGCTCTGAAAATACCTTTTTCTCGATCTTAGGCCATTGTTCTTAATGTGTTCTTATGATCAGAGTCCTAGCCTTTTAATTATGGATATTTTGTTCCATGTTCAAACTTGCATCTTGTTGCGAGTTTACTCAGATTTCTAATTCGGTCATTATTTATGCAGACGCTCAATCGACAAGTGGTGAAATCTGAATCTGCCATTATTAAGGTACGACATGCAGTCTTACATTTACCCATATTTATACTATGAATTAACAAGGTTAACCTTTTTTTCTTAAGCTGTTAACTCTGCCTGTGCCGGCCCCCACCATAGGTAGTTAATATATTGATGATATTCAGCATTGTTTGGACATGTTCTCCAAATTTTTTTTTCTAAAGACAACCTAATCTATCCAATAATTTTTACAACCTAATATATATCTGGGTGTAAACTGTCTAATATTTTTACTTTCTATAGTTATACCTCTCTCACTGCAAATTGGGAAGGTCTTTTGTAAACACCATGGATTATACATCCCTCTCGTAAATTCCACTCATGAATGAAATTGTCTCTTATCAGGAAAAAAAAAAAAAAAAAAAAAAAGATTGCAACTTTCTCTTGTTTTATAATATAAGAAGCTTTTCAGGAAGTTACTTCTTATTCTAATGTTTCCACTCCTTTTTTATTTTAAATTATTATTATTTTAATGTATTAGCTTGGAACCGCAATATCTTACAATTACATATTTTAAAGAGGGTTAATGAATGCATGTGAAGAACTACTTCAGAAAACAATGAAAACAATAAATAGATACAACTACAAAGATGTCAAGATGTTAGGGTAATTCATGGGTTGGGTTAAAAGATGCTACAGGCAGCTTAGTAAATTGCTCTGGCTAGTATGGGCACTCTCGAACTTTTAATATGAGATCTTTCAGCTATATGACCATAATTGTATATTCCTGTGAGCAGATCCCTGAATTGGATTTTGAGATTCCAGCCGAGGCTCAACGTGGAACTCTATCAACCGTAACTCCTCAACCTCCTACTCCATATTGCTTATCTGTTTTATATATTTGCTCTTTCTGTTCTCTGGCTTGTTATGTCTTGTGGGTCTGTTTGTGTGGAATGCTACCCGTGTTGTAGCCTTGAGGCGTTTTTTCTGTTTTAATTATTATAAATTTGTGTTGGTTTTCTTATGTTGTATTTGTATGAGGCCATGTAATTGGGCATGCTACTTTGCTTTGCTTGTTTGCATTTCTTTTGTTACTACAACTATAGTTAGAGTAAACTATAGTTAGAGTAGCTTTCTGAGTCATCCTTTCGAGAATTGAGGTAGACTTAATGGAGGCAGTTTTATAGATTGTCAGTTCGATAGAAGAGAAAGTGTAGAGTATTTCAAGGGTTTCCGAGATTTTATGATGAGGTTCGAGTTCGTTTTGTTCATATGGCTTCCTCCCAGTGTGCAATCCGTAATTAAATTTTTTTAAACATTAATTTATTTTCATTGTTCTTTTCCCATCTTGTTTGTACCCTTATCATTGATGTGAGCTGGAAAGTCATTCTATAACTTCTTTAGGCAGGATCTTTGTTCTATCCAGCATTGTTTTTGATGAAGTAGCTTATTTTATATAAATAATGTGATAATTTCCTTGGGTGCATATTGTTTATGTAGTTCAATTTAATAGATCTGGTCTGTCATGTGAAGTGCCTTGGAAATTTAATGTTGTCTCCAGTGGGAATGTTCTATTGATTATTTGATGAGAAGGCACCAAAAAGTAGAAGAAGAAAACATGCACTGATTTGTTTGTATGTTGATTGCTTCGAGTAATCTTTTTGAGCTTATCAAGATCTTTGAGTTTGCTTCTGGTCTGAATATTAATTTTAGCAACAGTGAGATTTTGGGAGTACACATTAGTGAGGCAGATCTGGATTGGTTGACGCTGAACTTTGGTTGTAGATGAGGTTCTTGGCTGTCTCCTAATCTTGGTGCTTAATTGGGGGGAACACTAAACTCTATTCTTTTTGGCAGCCTGTTATAAAAAAAAAATCAGCATAAACTCCACTAGTTGGATATACACTTATTTTGAAATGCGGACAATATATGCTTATTGAATCTACTCTTTATAGCATGCCCACTTATTATCTCTCGTTGTCTAAATTACCAACTAAGGTTGCACAAACAGTAGACAAGAAGAGAATCATCAGAGATTTTTTCTGGGAAGGTTCTAGAGGAGACGGTGGTATGCATAACATTGACGGGGAGAAAACTCAGCTTCCTTAACTTTTGGGCGGCTTGAGTATTGAGAATTTTTAATTTCGAAATATGGCTCTTTTATCAAAGTGGTTTTGGAGATTTTTACATGAATAAGATGCTCAATGGTGCAATATTATTGTTGGCAAATATTATCCATCAGTGTATAACTGTTTATGGCTACACATATTGAGAGAATCTGTAAAAGTCCCTTGGTGTTAAATTGTGTCTAGCTGTGTTTAGATGCCTGGGTAATGGGTTAATACATCCTTTTGGCACGATTCTTGGCAAAATGTGGGGTTATTGCTATATATCTTCCGATGCTTTTTCGTTAATTTACTGGCCCTAAATGTTCGGTTGTACAGGCTTGGGTTTGTTTCCAAGTGCCATGTGATTTTAATCTTGTGTCAAAATCTTAATGAATTAGAGGTGATTGAATGGTCTAGTCTATCCCATTTTCTTTGACCAATTGTCTTATGTGCACTAAAGTGTTTTTGGTAAAATCTCTTATGAACAACTTAGTTCATACTGTTGGTTCTAATGTGAGTAATCTATTGGTTCTAATAGTGTTTAGAGGTTGGAAAGGGATCCTAGAGACGTTTTTTCCCTTGTTAGATTTCATGTTTCACTTTGGGCTTTGGTGATGAAGGTTTTTTATAATGACTCAATAGGTCTTATGTTACAGGACTAGAGGCCTTTCTTTTAGTAGCTTCATTTTTTGGATGCCTGTGTATTCTTTCTTCTTTTCTCAATGAACGCTTGTTTTTTCATAGAAAAAAAGGAAATAATTTTTTTCTTATGGGAACTTAGTCACAGTGGAACTAATATCGCTGATCATTTTTGCTTACAAAGGAGAATGCCTCCTCTCATCATCTCTCCATCTTGTTGTGTGATGTTTTTTCACACTGAGTATTCTTGCCATCTCTTTGTCCATTGTAACTTTTCATATCGTTAATGGGAAACAATGATAGTTGCTTCAACATATCTGGTATCTTTGCTTCAGTTTTTGGGGCCACCGTTTTCATGGTACGGAAAAGTTTGAATATACACTGAGTTTTCTTTTGATGCAGGGATTTTCAGGGATGTTTTCTCAACCTTCGGTAGCTTTTTGGATTTGATTTGATTTGATTTGATTTCATGCTATGCATTGGTGTAAAAACACACACCCCTTTAGAGATTATAGCCTATCCTCATTGATTTGTAATTGAAGATCTTTCCTGTAATTCACCTTTTGGTGTTGGGACCCACTAAATTCCTGTTATTTCATTCTTCAATAAAATTTCTCTCCTTAAAAAAAAGAAAAAAAACTCTAGGAACATGTACTGTGAGAATGGGATTCTTTTCTTTGTTTTGTTCTGGTCTATATTGAAGACTTCTTCCAATTAGTTGATTCATAATGCACGATTAATTCTTAGGCACCAATAAGGGCAGTGAGAAGGATATGATTACCCATGCATGAGTTCAATTGTCTACTTAATTTTCTGATTTTTATTTGTGTCATCTCATGTTAGAACTCTTGATACTTTTTAGTCAGCTATGACACGTTTCCTACATCATTTATATTGACATGTGTTTCAATATTTTACTTCTTTTGTCTTTTATTATAATTTTACACTCTATTAGTTTAGGGCTCCTATATGGGGTGAATGGAACTTTAGAGTTTCTTCTTTCATAATCATATATTAGTTTACAATGTTCTTTACTTCCCCTTTCTTCAAGATAGGTGAGCTAAATTACAAACCACTCTTCATGTGTGATAATTATTTAGGTGGAAGGTATATTGGTACGAGCCATAGATGGATTGGCATCCCTTCAAGAGGAACGTAGGGTATGTAATTGTGCTTTTATCCTTTGATTGTCAATTTGTCATATGTGGGCATCTTTATATTTATGTTGCATCTTCTGGGTTTTGTAGAAGGTGGATCCTCAGACTGCTGAAGCAATAGACAAGTTTCTCCTGAAACTGAAAGCATGTGCCATAGGAGATTCATCTTTCTCCTTCATCTTGGATGATCCAGCTGGAAACAGCTTCATTGAGAACCCGTAAGTGATGAACTTGAGCTATAATTTTCTGATTTTAAGGTCAAGCGTAGTCTTCTACTTCTACATTTAGTTTTTTGTATTAAACATTGTACTTTTAATTTGTTTCTCCTTGAAGACAAATTAAATGAATTTCATCAATTCAATTACTAAAGTTATATAAAGAAAATTAATATATGTTATAAGTTTATCATAAGTTTTATATGTATTATATAAGTCAATTGAATTCCTTATTGTAGTTATTTAACAGTTAAACCAAACAAAAGTTTCTATCAAAGCCTCAAATGTAAACTGTTTAAAAATTTAACATCTTGTAGGAATCGTCCTCGCATATGACTACAAATTGCTAGCTAGTTACATATATAAAATTGAGAATGGTATTGTCTAAATGTTACTTCGATTCCAAAGGATCAATTTTCTATGTGATAAGATCTGCTGGAAATTAGAGTGTGCACTTTTTTGAAAGAAAAATACGCTTTGTATGCATTTTTTGGAAGAAAAATACGCTTTCTTACTTTATGTCTATAATTTGAGAACGTTTTTTTTTTCCATCATCAAAATGAATACAAATATCTATGACTAACTAATGTTTTTCCATCAACGTACATGGCTTTATATAGCCTCAAAATGAAACCTTTCCATGAGTCAGTGCAAGAGTTGTAACATTCATATTTTATGACCATAATTAGTCACTATACCTTAAAGTAAGTAAAAAAGTCTGAAACACCATAACTTTAGATTATCATCCACCCAAATTTGTAACCATCCTAGAATATTTTAAGCATGATTCTTCAATAATGTGACATGAATTGGAACTTGAGTGTATCTTGTGGTAATTTGAATAACATTTTTTTCTCACATTTTCTTTAAAGTTCATATTGCATGAGTGAGATGTCTTGGTTCATATCAACCGGTATAGACGGTGTCGTTAATTGGTACTATTCAATTCGGAAAATACAAAATAATATAATTGATTTTTTTTCAATTTCAGAATAGACAAAAGGGTAAAAAATAATTATTGCATATTCCTTCTTTTTAATATATTAGAGACTTTATAGATTTTAATTTTTTTAATTTAAAAGCATTTAAGAATGCATATCTTATGGCTGTGAGGATGATTACTTTTAGATTTGCACCATCCAAAGATCCATCATTAAGTATCAAGTTTTATGAGCGGAGTCCAGAACAACAAGCATCATTGGGTTATTACGTTGAATCATCCCAATCTGAAGAAGCTGAGGGTGGAGTATCAACAAGTGGAGTTGATGCTTCTAATCAAGTTAGAGGAGAGGCACATGGATCTGTAGGAGCAGCGGCTGGCCATCGGGCAATAGCTCAAAGTAACAGTGCAGAGATTGCTGAGGCCTTGTTTCGTTACACTGCACCAGAAGAAGTAATGGAATTGTTTAAGTTTCTGTTTTTCCGCTCTTTATTGTGTTTTGAAGTTTGCTTCTACCCATGATAAACGGTTGATGTGTGCTTTCATTTGATAGGTGATGACTTTCCCATCTACATGTGGAGCTTGTGCAGTTGGGTGTGAGACTCGAATGTTTGTAACTAGTATCCTTATCATTCTTGAATTCTGAATGAAAAGAAAGACGTTTAAAGAATACAAATTCCCACATGGAGTGAAAAAAATAAATAGAAGAAAAGAAAACCAGAAAAAAGAACAAGATCTTAAAATAATTGATGGAACTCATTAATTCTTGGACCTGAGGATTAATTACATCTTTATGAATGAACATTGTAATTTCATGATTATATCTATATGCTTTAACTGTTTGTAACTCTTTTAATGATTTTTTTGTGAATATGATCTTCGAACCTCATTTTATTATTATCATTATTTTTTTGTTTGCAAATTTGAACTCTGCTTGTAAGAAATCTGAAGTCCTAGTCTACTTGTCTCTCCAAATATGAGATGAAGCAATGTCAATATTATAATTTTGTTAATTACACAGTAAACTAAAGTCCAAAACTTCGACTCCAAACTATTATTCTCTCATGCATCTGTTATAGAATCTCAATTCTGCTGGTAATAAGGGCATGCGCAGGTATTATACCTAGGAAATTTGTTATTTTCATTTTGAAGGTAATTTTGTCAGAAGCCTGTCTTGGTTTAACATTTTTGTTTGTTTGTTTTTCTGGTAAGAAACCTAGTTTTCATTGAGATAAATGAAGAATATACATGGGGATACCCCCCCCCCCCCCCCCCCCCCCCCCCAAAAAAAAAAGAAAAAAAAGGAAGAAAAATCCACAAAAGGAGTCCACAACTAGCTACATGAATATACTCCGATCTAAAAGAATCACATCAAGCTGAAAATTACAAAAAGTCAATTAACGGTAGCCCAAACAAATGCCTAAGCCTCACACCTCCCGAACTTCCTCCATCGACTTCCCCAATGCTAAAAATTCTACTATTCTTCTTGAGCCACACTCCCCACAAAATAACACAATAGCAAGCATGCCACAAGCCTCTTTCTTTATCATAAAAGGGAGAATTCATCTAGCTTGGTTTAAGTTAGATGTTTTGATACATTGAGGGGCCAGACAAACGCAACCCATTCTTGAGTACAATTTAAAGCCTGCAAGTGCACATATATGATATATTATTGAGACTCACCAATGAAGTCATCTAAAAAAGAAAAAAATTCTATAGAGCAACAGCTTCTTTGCAATTATGTTCTGATAAAAGAATTTGAGACAGGTGGAAATCTCAGGAAAGGTGCACTTTTTTGTGCAAAAGGCAGTAGAAGCTGGTTTTGTAGTTATTGCTTTAATTCCTCACATGCAAAATTTGAAAGAGTAGAATTCCTTTAATTTTTTTCCCCAGCCCCCTTACTTTACTAGTTTCCGAATGGTTGATCTACTGCCCATTAATCTAGTGAGCATTTGATCTTTTGTGTACTAGAGAGACTTTTTATCTGGGTTTTATTTAATTTTATCGAGAAGTCTCCTACACAAATACATTAAGACTTAACAAAATACAGAAATTCCCTACTTCCAAGAAGTGATTGTCATGGCAACTACTTGTGATGCTTGTGGTTACCGTAGTTCTGAGGTATGTCTTAACTTTGCCTATACTGCACCTTTTGACCTGCTTGTTTGAGTTGTGATGATAATTATGATCTTGTTATGCAGCTGAAGCCTGGTGGGCGAATCCCTGAAAAAGGAAAGATAATTAGTCTTTGTGTAAAGAATGTTAAAGATCTCAGTCGAGATTTGATAAAGGTTTGTTAACTGTTGATGAAATTGTTTCTGGTTGGAATGCTTTTTTTTTTTTAAAGTATGGTGATAAGGGGGCTACCTTTTTGTACAATGTCGTAGCATGTTTGCTATCTTGTGCTTTTGAATATTTTAATTTGTATAGATTATTTTGGGGGTGTTGCCTTGTTAGGCTTTTTTAGTAGTTCAATAGTTAGTAGCTCAAATATCATTAAAAAGTTGGTTAGAAAAAAGTTTATTTTTCTTTTAAACCATATAAACATTACATCTACCACATGGTGTAGGTTTAAAAATGTGTTCTGTACTTGCTCATTTTATGATATATGTGCTAATTGGATTGGAGGACCTTTCTGTAACCTTCATTGTCCTCAATGGAGGCTCTCCTCTTTTTATATATTTCATTATATTGATAAAGTTCTGTTTCTTTAAAAAATGACAAAAGGAAATATAATAGGACTGAGTTCCGGGCATGAGACTGAAGTGACCAGTGCTTGTATATCATGTAAGTTGGAACATATAGTTTGACGAAGTTATGTTTTTTTACCAGTCAGATACTGCAAGTGTGAAAGTCCCAGATCTTGACTTGGAGCTGACTAGTGGCACTCTTGGGGGAATTGTTACCACTGTTGAAGGTTTAATCACAAAGATAAGTGAAAGTAAGTATATTTAATCTGCAGTATTGTATTGTTTTGCGTCATTTTTCGTGTACTGCCTCTGAGTCTCTGTTTAAAAGTCTTAAATGGTCAACAAAACTGCCTATGAATGCCTAAATAAAATAAGCTCTCATTGTTTAACTTTCACTCTCTCACTGTTTTGTTACTATCACTTTTCATATTTAAAATTTTTACTTAATTTTTTTATTGTGCATTTTTAAAAAGAAAGCCTACGATGGAATTAATTTTAGCAATAGGGGCAAAAGTTTACCGATAATCGATCCCATAAGTTTGAATCCTTTTGCAACTAGTTTTGTTTTATATCATTTAACATTACGATGGACATTACGTTTTATGGTGAAGACCCATTTACACCCCACTATTTCTTAGCTTCTCCCATAAGTGCTTAGGTACGTTCATAATGAAAATGAGAACAATCAACTCCCTTAAAGAGATTGGGAAATAAATATTTGAGGTAGAAAAAACTAGGATGTTCCAGCCTACAATGCTAAAGCATAATTTGATTTTTAGCCGGAAGAGAACCAACACTACTAAAGGTCTGAGGTTTTTTATCACTATCAAAAGGTTCATCAAAATAGTAGAGATCATCAAGCATCCTAGCACGTCTAAATATCCTATCCGAGGTCTGGTTCAGAAAAATACAAAACAACACAATAGTTGAATCTTTAGTCGTTTCCATGGCTCTTTTCCTGCCATAGACAAAAAAAAACTACTGCAATTCTAATTTTTTCATTGCAGTATGGGGGAAGAGGGGAAGTACGAGTCAAAGAAAGAAGTCAAACTAGTCATAGGGTCAAAGTTCCAAAATTGATTATCCACGGAGAAGAACTGCGACAAGAGTAGGCTCGAGGATAATTACATGTTTGTGATTTAGGGCCCATCTTGTATGATTCTTGGATTAACCTTGACCTTTGTTGTAAATTTTGATTGTTTTCTTGAGGGTAATCTTAACCCTGCATAGTTTTTATTTTATCTTGAGTAGCCGGTTACCTCATTATTTGGTCTGGTTTTGCCTTTAACTTTGTTTCTTCCAGCAAGCCTTAAAATAGGGGGCTTATTTGTACTTGAGTTCACTTGATCATCCTAAGAAGAAAAATTCTCCTACTTGCATACATCAGTTTGTGTCTAGGGAACACAAGAATTATTTGATGATAAATTGGTTTTTAGCGAATTGAGGGTTTGATGAATGAGATCCTGTGACATGGTATTGAGATAATAGAAAAGAATAGAAATCCACCAACATATAAAAAAAAGTAGTGATGCAACCAAGATTTGAACCAATCCAGATTTTGAACCGAATCACCTACCAACTTACCCAAATAATGAACCAAACCAGACCGTGAACTGAACCCAACTAGATCTTGAATTGTTTGAATGACTGGAGCAAACTTGTGGAGGATAGAAAAACGAAAACTAGTCTGGTGAGCAACTCTGTTAAATGAGCAAATTGGGGATTAGAGTGACGGTGAGGTTCAAGAAACTCAGAAAGCGACAACAAGCAAATTGGAAGACTCCAACAGAACTTAGAGAACAATGATAAGGTCTGGCGAAGCGACAGATAGGTCTAGGGCGGTTCAACAATCGTGAATTAGAGGTTTGGAGGAGTGGCAAAAGTAACCCATGAGGATGGGAAATGGCCAAGGCTAGGGTTTCTGCAGCAACATACGATAGTAATTGTGAAGACAACACTCATCTTCTCCCGTGAACAAACTCTGACCAACGGCCACATGAACGCAAATGTATGGCCACCTGAACACAAGCAACTTCACTTGCAAACATAAATAGTTCGACTAGAAGTAGATTTGCACCCTTTAGAATCGGTGGGTAGAATTTTGGCAACTTAGTAGCTAGGGATTCTATAGCGTGGCTACTAGGATTTTTGTTGGGACACTAGGGTTAACCTTCTCTGGTACCATCTAGATTTGAATGGAATAAAATATTTTCTTCTAATTGATCAATCATTAGATATATAGACCCCCTCCCTCATGTAAAAATAGACCCCTCCATCTTCTTCAAAGAGCCATGGAAGTACATAAAAAAATATCAAAGCCTCATCACCAACCGAATTTGCCATAAAGTGGGTGATGGAGGAGGCACGTTATTATGGACTGTCCCATGGATTGAAAACACCATGCTAGCCCTGCGGTATCCACTTTTGTATAGATTCTCTCGTAGCAAAAGAGTCACAATCAACGAAACGTGGAATGATGTCAACAAATTTTGGGACCTGATGCTTGGTAGGAACCTAAAGGGTAACGAACTTACGGAATCGGCCGAATTAAACCTAGACCTTGCCCCGTTGTATTGTCAAATGAAGCAGACTCATTCACATGACCTCTTAGCGCTAACAGGGTTTCTTTACAAAATCTTTGATGATGGACATAGGGGAAAAAGAGAAAGCAAGCAAAGAAAACATGGAAAGGAAATCACCCTAAGCCATTAGCACAAGTGAAATCTTTTTTTTAGAAAAAATGTTCTACATTCTATCTCCAAGAAAGACAATGAAACACAAAACCACTTATGGCATGCACATGTGCTCAAAATTTTTTGGACAAAAATTCTCAATATCTTCAAATGGCATCTCACATTTCTATGTGGTAAAGGATTTATTGGATATGACCTTAACACACCATCCCTTCAAGAATGCATATGCCCTACTTTGGAAAAACCTCATCATAGGTTTCTTTTCGAATATGGGGGAAAGAAAGGAATCAAAGAGTATTCACAGAAACGATACAAACTTGTACAAAGCTCTTGGACAATGTTGTTTACCAAGCTATATCTTGGTGTAAACTATCTAATAGTTTTGCTTCCTATAGTTATACCTCCCTCATTGAAATTGGGAAAATCTTTTGTAAACATCATGGATATTACATTCCTTTTGTGATTTTCAAACATAAATTAAATTGTCTCTTATATTTATAGAAAAGCTCAATACATAAAAGAAAACAATCAAAACAATCAAGATACGAATAAAACAAAATCATTAATGATTACAGCTAATTAACATATTTACAACCAACCACTACAATCTTTTAAAATGTAGACGTAGTGTCTACACCCATAAATTGATTTACAACCTACCCTTGCCTTGTAAAATGCTGGAAAACCACTTTGAAGCTGTATTTTTTTTAGTTTCTAGAAGATTTTTAACTCATATTTCTTTGATCCAGTCTGTTATACATCTGATTAGAAAGTCCTCAGTCACGTATAAATGCTTGAAATACGAGCTAGCTTTACATTTTTACTTTGATCCTTCGAAATCTAATCTGGATTCACAACAGGATCTTACTAGCGATCTTCATCAATGCAGGTCTAGAGAGAGTGCATGGATTTACTTTTGGAGACAGTCTTGATGAAAATAAAAGAAACAAGTGGCTGGACTTCAAAACAAGACTAACCAAGGTACATGATCATGGATTTATGTGTACCTCGTGTATGAAGTTGGTGCATTTAGAACGTAGCTTTTTAATAGTAAGTAATAATTTAAAAAATGCCAGCTCTTCTTGCCCTTCAGATGGGACATAATGTAGCACAAATCTTGGAGAAATCTTGAATCAATCTTTATTTGAATAATGCCTCAATTACAATATAGGGACCTCTATATAAAGGCTACAACCAAGTCTTTTAATCCTAGGTAAACATGTTTTACCTGGATGTACATAAAAGTCTTGCTGTAAAATTTATAAGAAAGTTTGCTGTAAAAATAAAGACTAATCTCGGTAACCAACAAGAAACTAATAAAACAGAGGAATAGGGGAATGAAAACCAATAGCTTTACAGTAATTCCGGTACTATCACGTGGGTCATTTTAAATAATAACAGATAGATCAATACACTATTTCGATATTTGAACTAAATTTTAGTTTCAAATTGACATAACATGGGGTTTTAGACAAAAAAAAAAAAGAAAAATGTGGGTAATATTTTTTAAAAACTTCATTTTTGAAAAATACGGAATATGAATACTATTTGAATGTTGTACATTTTTCATTACGCAATTGCCCCTGAGAGCATTCACATACTTAATTGAAGGCCCCTAAGAGAGGAATTGCCAATGTTTTGTTTACAACCACCCATACCAGTTGGGTATGCCACCTCTTAATTTACGTGCTAGTTGTGAGATGTGGATGAAATCTTTACGGGTAGCTAACCAATTACTGGGATGTATGTCTTTTATGTTAAGAGAAAAAGAGCAGGGAGCCGATAAAAAAAAAAAAAAAAAAAAGCTATTGAAGGCTTGTGGCTGATTTCTGAATTTTTGTGCGTATTATCGATCTTCTATCAATTCTTTGTAAGAGCAGGGAAATGCTGGATATTATGGATCTTCTATTGATGCTTGGGGAGTTTTGTGGTAACCTAGGGAGAAGTAATGTTCGTATTTGTGGTAACCTAGAGAGGTTCTCGTATAAATCCTTCTTCCTTGGTTTAGTGAACCCTTTTCCCTTAGTGACTCTTCCTTTGCCTCGTTCTGAATGGTGAAATTTTTGAAGATGGTTAAGTTTTTTGTCTAGCAGGTTCTCCATGGAAGAATCAGCACCATGGATAGGGTTTCAAGGAGGTTACCCAACTTTATGAGGCCTTTGTATTGCATTCTCTGCCTGGATCTTATGCTTTGGGCTTGTGACTTTGCTTATTTAGTTTGGAGTTGGTTTTTGTAGGAGTTTGGATGATTCGGTTTTTCCAACCATAGAGGCTGCAAAGAGATGATTGAGAAGCTCCTTCCCCATCCTCCTTTTCATGAGAAAGGAAGGGTTTTATGCAAGCTGGCTTATGTGCCATTAGTTGGGGACTTCGGGAGAAAGGAACAATAGGATCTTTAGAGGTTTTGAGCGGCTTCCTAGTGAGGTGTGGTCCTGTATTAGGTTCAGTGTGTACCATTGCTATATCTTGCAATGGTGCAGTAGGCAAGCCAATGTCAGTGTGTTTCTGAAGCTTTCATGATCATAATACAGCAATAACCAAGACTAACTAAATGCAGCAAAGCCTAAACTCCCAGAAAATTCTTTTCTAGCAAAGGTGCAGTAGGTAAACCAATGGCTGTGTGTTTCTGAAGCTTTTGTGCACATAATGCAGCAATTAGGTGACGTTCTAAGGTATGGGAATCTTTTTTTAAGTCTATCGCTATGTTGAGACCACCATACCATAGCTCCCATAAAAAACTTCGATCTTCCTTGGGTAAAGACCTTTCCGGATTTGTACAAGGAGTAATCTGGAAAGGCGCATTAGGACTGCTGTATCTTCCATCAAAGGAACCACATAAGTTCTTGTTGGAGCTAGAGGTCTCAACCATGAATCCTGTTCATCTTTAAGCAGATTCATGAGAGAGAATATAATAGGGTTGTATCTGAACATCAAGTCAATATGGTAGATTTTTATAAGAAAGTTCTCTTCTGTGGGCATCCGCATAGCTGATATATGTTGTTAAACAGTTAAGAAAACGTAGTAGTTTCAGTTACTTCATTCCTGGGGTGGCAAGCGCATTGCGGTAAAATTCACTTTGAATGAAAATGCTCCTACAACGAATCAGTTCTAGAGATATAATTTAAACCATCTTCTGCAGTATTTACTTTAACAAACTTAAATACTAATCTACACTGTTTTCCATGTTTTGGGTGTATTCACTGTCACAGCAATAATCAATAATCTTCTGGGCCTCTCTTCTAATTTCTCATCTTGCAGCTCTTGAGTTTGGAACAGCCTTGGACTCTAATCCTTGATGATGCATTAGCAAACTCGTTTATTGCACCAGTGACCGATGATATCAAAGATGACCATCAGTTAACATGTAAGTGACTTTTCACAATTGCATCTCTGCCGTGCTGCAAGTATTTGAACTGCAATTAACTCTTCACAATTATAATCTTTTTGGCTTACGACTTACAAGTAGCTTAGCATCTTGATTTGATCTAGTTTTCTTCATGTGGATACTTATTTTTGGTGATGTTCACAGATGAGGAATACGAACGGTCCTGGGAACAGAATGAGGAACTCGGTTTGAACGACATGGACACCTCATCTGCTGATGCTGCTTACACGTAACAAATCAAAAGAATGCTCTGCTTCAACTTTGAGAATTCTTCGGATTTCCTAAAGAGGTTGATTCCCAGGTTATAGGTTTTGACTTCATAAACTTATAGACATCAACTTTGCTTCCATTGTTTTATAATTTAAACCATGTTCAGTGTGTTTGCTCCATATATGTCGCTTGATTTTGGACCTTCATTCCTATGTTAACATTAATTCCATATGTACTTTGGACCTTCATGCTCCATATATGTCTCTTGTTATGGTTCCAAACAATGGGATCATCGTTATTGGTTTGCCTTTTTTCAAAGGTGAATTGAAAAAGATCCAAAAGGCATTGGAATATTTTGAGGAAGCGTGTGGAAAAGCGGCATGTCAGGTGTCACTGTGTGCGCTTTTAAGTTATCTGTCTGATTTGTATTATTACAGATTAGGTAAACAACAACAATTGGTAGCAAATAGCAAATAATCATAGATAGAAAATTTAAATTAAATACTATTTGTGTAATGTTTTTATTTTATTTTATTGATATACATTCAAATAATCACTAATGAGTCTACTATCTATTTATACGGACTCTTTATAAATGTAATAATAAATGTGCGTTTGAAACGATAAACACGTATCATCGATAAATTTTAGTTGTGTAATGAATTTATCTTAATTAATTTAACTAGGGTGAACTCGGTCACAAGTATTAAAATTTTTATAATTCACTAGTATTAAAAATTTTATAACACTATTGAGTTAAAATGAATATAGCTTAACTGACATGTTTAAATTTATAGGTTCAAATTTTCCTATTTTTCATGGTGTTAAATCGAAAATCAGTCTTTTGGCAAAAAGTGATCATGTCTTCCTTTTCGGTTTCCAAACCTCCCCCTTCTCTAACATGGGAAAGTAAATACCCACGCCTAGGGATATTCTAGAATGTGCTTTTAGAGAGGCGTTTTTAAGTCTGGGAAGGTTGAATCCAAGAACAGCTACCATGCCTTGAATAGCTTCTACTAGCTACTTAGCTAGGCTCGGAACTGGATTCCATGAAATAAAATGAAATACTACTTAAAATGTGCTATACTTTGAATGCAACAAATAAGTAAACCTAAAATTTTTGTCTTTATAATTAATATTTCAAAAAAATTCTATAAAATTTATTAAAATACAAAATTTAACATAAAACAATTAATTTTTAAAAGGGTTAGATTTATTAGATATAAAATTAAAACTTCATAAATATATTAGATAAAAAATATAAAAAATTCAAGAATCAATTAAACATTTCCGAAAGTTTAGGAGATTATATGAATAAGAAATGAAACGTTTTATAGACTAAAATTTGTAATTTAGCATTAAATGAATTTGTGCTCGAACATATGAAAGATCATATATAATTTATTTATTGAATAATACTAGATTTATTACTATTTGATAAGGATAAAATTTTAATTTTTTCTTGTTCTTTTTTCAAATTATAGGACTAAATTTATTTTAACTGTTTTCTAAGGAGGAAATTAAATAAAAGTGGAATTTGTGGTATAAAACAAGTTTATTATTGGGCTACCATTTTTATTCCACCAAGAGAGCTTTTGCTCGGATTACAGTCCAGACTGGTTCTTCATCAACATTCGTGATTCCCGAGACTAAAAAATCAAATCAATTCCGAAAGTGTAAGCATAAAATCTCCACCCAGACAGATTCTGCAACTTCTCCTCTCAACCCTTTGATCCATCTCCAATTTTTCCACCGGAAATTTGGTACACACTCCAGGATCCTCCATCGGCTGTAAGCAGCCGCCATTTCCGGATACTCTTTGCCCAGCTTTTCCTCCGATTCAAATCTCACTTGGAGAGGGTTTTGAAGCAGAGTTTGAGTACGGAAGAATGGAGAGCAGCGAGGAAGAGGATGATTTCCCGTCTATTGAGAGCATCATTCCGCAGTCCAAGGTTGATTCTCTCTACCAATCCCACACTG
Source organism: Cucurbita pepo subsp. pepo (assembly GCF_057944985.1). Classification (NCBI taxonomy): domain Eukaryota; kingdom Viridiplantae; phylum Streptophyta; class Magnoliopsida; order Cucurbitales; family Cucurbitaceae; genus Cucurbita; species Cucurbita pepo. The sequence goes on from NC_141817.1 coordinate 3,731,009, forward strand.
AACAGGTTCGTTCTTCTGCTTCCTTACTCCTCATACATTGCAGGAAAATGGAGTGTTGTTCTTGTTATTGTTCTTTGAATTACTGCAGATTTAAGATTTTGGGTTGTTTCATTGTTTCCGTTTGTATTCATTTCTGTGTCCATGTTCTTACCGTGCTGATCTTAATGTTTTAGTTTAGCCGAACTTTAAAATTCTCTTTGGTCTTTCGTTTCTGATCTGTTTGTGTTGACAATATCTGGTGGATAAATGTAAATCTCAACTACAACGTGAACTGAACTATTACTTCATACTAGCGTGGGAAGGAAAGCTTAGCTGCAACACTTGCTCATAAATGTAGCCGAAAAATGTAACTAAGGGAAAAAGGGACTAAAACTGTAGTAATAATTCTAGTTTCTTGCTCGGAAATCGGAGAAAAACCAACACGTTCTCCAACATTCTACTCAAGCTAATGCATGAATATTGGGCGTATTTAGCTTGTTTGTGTTCCTATGAATCTTTTATGTGTAATAAACAACAACATCCTGTATTTTCCCTTCAGTCTTCTTTCGATTCTGGAAGGCTCTTTTGTCTAAATCTAGGTGTTTCAAGAGGGTATAAAAATTGCACAAAACTTTCTTCAGTTTTTTGAGTTCCAACCAGATAACCCTTAGAGCTGATATGAGAAATGCACTTCAAAGGGAGGGAAGCTAGGTTTCCCAATGTTGATATGGTCAGACATAAAAGATTGTTAAGTTAGGTAAAAAACTAGAGGTAGAGAGAGAGAGAGAACAGAACGGAACCGATAGCCCCGAGTTATATTGAAAAAGTCAGGACGCTCTCCGCATACCTCTCATTTGGGCAAAAAAAAAAAAAAAAAAAAAAAAAAAAAGTTTGTGAAGGTTTGCACATTTCCTCACTCGAGTAGAAAGCTTTGAACAAAGGAGGATATCCTGAACCAAGCCCAAACAGTAAGTAGGTCAATCAGAGTAATAAAGTTGGATCAAGAAAGAAGGCCGAAAGCTATGCAGTCAAACTCACGTTGTCGACACCTCTTGTCCTGAGTGATTTCTTGTTTGTGTACAGATGGGTAGAGAGTCTCATCTCTTTCCTCAAAGTGGTGGATCGAATTTCGATCATGTCACGAGAGTGAATTTGGTTGCTTCTGTCGTTCTGCGAACCCTGACAATATCACTTACTAGTCACACTCAGAGTATCTTGAGAAAACCCATGAGAGGTTGAGATTTCTAGAAGCTTTAATTTTATGACTTTCACAAATGAGCAAAAATCGAAAATATGCTGAGCATCTTCCTGGCTATTCCTACATATTGAGCAACAATCTGAGTTGAGACAGCAAGAAGATTATTATTTTTTTCTTTGGGTTTTGTTGTATACATTGATTTCACCAAAAGTTAAGGACCCCAGCAAGAATTTCACTTTTTTGGAACTTTGAGAATGAAGGATCAGGTCATCTTAAGTCAACAAAGAGAAGATAGCCTTTTATCATTGTACACGTCTGCACTCAAGCTGTCAAAGTCTTTGTTCCTGAATAGAATGCTTTCTATTGTCATGAGATCTCTTAAGCTTACCCCAATCCTCCAATTCCTTACCCAAAGATGGTTTTCTGAGATTGATACCTGCCACAACTGATTTTACTTGGTTGATTTTAAGATCAGAGACTGGCCTCAAAGGTTTATATGAGGTTGAAAAGCTTAAGGGATTTTCCTCTCTTCCATCACTGAAAAGTATAGAATTTAATCAAGAAAATGGAGATCTTTTATCTAAATACCTTGAGATTCAACAGACAACCCTTCAATCAGATTGTCGTTTATTCCATTATTGATCAACTAAATAAAGCGCTGAACCGCCAATGCAAAATGGAAAGGAGAGAGGAGTCCCTTGTCTACAGGCTCCAAGATGCCTTAAACCTCCCCCTTAGTTATTCATTGATGATCACAGCTTAGGAGACTGTAGAGATTCAACAGTATTCCTCCCTCTATGTTCAACCTTTCAAAAGAATAAATAATTAACTGAAAAACCAAGCTTTAATTGAGAAAAAGGAAAGAATATGAACAAACTTGTAAAAAGAATAGTCCAACACAAAAGGAGTCAAAACACAAACCTATGCCATCCATACCATACATAAAACTAAAAGGGCTTCAACCAACAAGAATTAGGCTTAGAGCTATTAGTTACTTAATCCCTGACAGTGGATGGTTAATGGAAACTATACCCGTGCAGGCCTGGGTGTATGGTAATTTGTGAGAGTTGTGGGGCAATAGAAACAACAAAATCTTCTGAGGATGAGAGAGTGTTTCTAGTGATGTTTGGGCCCACGTTTCTAGGCTCGTTTGTAATATTCTCGAGGTCTTATTTCTCTTAACTAGAGCCCTTTCATGTGGTTTGACTCCCTTTTGTGGGCTTTCATCTTGGATGTTCGTGTATTCTTTCATTTGTTTCTCAATAAATGTAAGCTTTTCATTAAACTAAAACACTAGTTTGAATGGTGTATTTTGGTGTATTTCTGCATTTTAAATTTAAGTTTACATTTTTTTAAAGTTTGTACTGGTTTTGATATAAGAAAATGGTGTCTGTGTAGGGAATTAGAAGGCTATGCTGTGAACTTATGGATTTAAAGGATGCTGTGGAGAATTTATGTGGCAATATGCAGACCAAGTATTTGGCTTTTCTAAGGTAACAAGCTGACCAGCAAGTATATTCACAAACTATAGAGTGGCTTCTTTGAAGTAATGAACTGCCATTTTGGCACTATACTATGGAACTGGTTAGTAATCCATTTAAAAAGTTTCAATGTCACATGTTTACTTCACAATTTTGAAGCCATTATGTTTTCAAGTCTGTGGCTAGTGAAAAGAAAGGCATATGTAGAAATGAGAGGAAATTAAATTTTCAGGTTCTGTGCATTGGAAAAAAATCTTTGATTACGAGAAAATCCCAAAACACCTTCATAGTATTGGGTTTATTGCGTTCCATCATTTTTTAGAAAGAAATTTAAGGTACAACCACGTATCCAGGTAATTTGCAAGTGAGCAGATTTTTAACCATTTAACAAAATCTCTTTAGTTCCAGATTTTCAATGTAACTATTCTGGATCCTTTGATGTTTCTTATGAAAAAGGAAAAAAAATCCCGTAGAACTTCTGGTTAAGTTCAAAACTTTAGATTCGGTACCCTCTTCTTTGATCAAACTCCTCACAGCATCAGATGAAATTTAATAAATGAGCGTCATGCTTCTCCTGGTTGGCACTATCCTATGGCATAATTTCAAATTCTCATCTCCCTCTTGTTATATTTGATCTTGCACATTTAATACCACCTTTGGCTATCCTTGGTAACGATATCCATTAGCCGGTTTCTAGCAAGTTTCCTGTCCTTCTTCCACAAGAAGATAATTCCTTGTTTTCCTCAAGGCAGTTTGCATTTTCTACTGATGTTCTTAAATGCTATTCATATTTAATCCAGGGTGCACGTTATTTGAGTTTCACTCATTTTTGTTGGAGATTCACGAGTCTAGGACTTAATTTTGGCTGTTATTCAGGATATCTGAAGAGGCTGTGGAGATGGAACATGAGTTGGTTGAGTTACAAAAACATATTTCATCGCAAAGAATTCTAGTGCAAGATCTAATGACTGGTGTATGCCACGAGTTAGAACAGTGGAGCCAATCTAATGATGGCACTGATGAAGTTAAGGATGAGGCAAAAATTTATGACCCTCAAGATTCCTTGTCAAAATTGGAAGATGGTCACAATATGGTATTTCTTGAGAATGTTGACATTCTTTTAGCTGAGCATAAGGTAGAAGAAGCACTGGAGGCTTTAGATGCAGAAGAGAGAAACTCTCCGGAGCTCAAAACAACTGGGGAAATTTCAACCGAATTGTCCTCGTACAAATCTGCATTTTTGACACGCAAAGCAATGCTTGAGGAACAACTGATTGAAATTTCCGAACAACCTTTTGTAAATCTTCGTGAGCTTAGAAAGGCCTTATCTGGTTTATTAAGACTTGGTAAAGGTTCTTTGGCTCATCAATTACTGCTCAAGTCATTTGGGTCTCGTCTTCAAAGGAGCATCACGACTTTTCTTCCTTCATGTGCTGCTTGTCCGAAGACATTTTCAGCTACTTTGGGTAAACTTGTATTTTCTGCAATTTCGTTGGCTACTAAAGAATCTGCTTCAATCTTTGGTGATGATCCTATTTACACAAATCGAGTTGTTCAATGGGCTGAATGTGAAATTGAATTCTTTGTACGATTGGTGAAAGAGAATGCACCATCTTCTGAGACAGTGTCTGCTCTGCGTGCAGCTAGCATATGCATACATGCTAGTCTTAATTACTGTTCATTATTGGAAACACAAGGCTTGAAACTGTCAAAGCTACTTTTGGTGCTCTTGCGGTCTTTTATGGAAGAAGTTCTCGAGTTGAACTTCCGAAGGGCTAGAAGAGGCATTCTTGACTTGGCTGAACCAGATGACAACTTTGTATTATCATCTCGCTTTGCGTCGCCATTGTCTCCATTTTTGACATCCTTGGATAGCTTGCTTGTGGTTAGTGGGATGAAGTTCATGCATATTGTTGATGTAAGTTGGTTATTCGTACTCAAATTGTTCTTGCTGAAAATTGTGTTGGTTCTTTTTGATTTTTTACATATTGCTTCTATTTATTTTAAAAATAATTTTGGATGCTTTGCTAACTTATGCAGTATGCACCCGTTTATAATTTTAGCATTGAAAAAATTATCTAATTTTTAATATCATAGGTAGCCGAATCCCTCTGGTTTGAACCCATGACCTCAAAGCATTTGGTTTTGTAGCTTTGCCCTTTGTTCACCAGGCCAGTCACCACTATTTCAGAATTTGAAAAACTCTTAGTAATACAAAATGAGAGATTGAAGAAGGCGTAATACAAAGTAGAAGGGAAAAACTCCTGAAATGACCATTCAATTTTTACTTTATTTGGTAAGTTGGTGCTTTTTTCATTAACTGACAATGTGATACTGGAACATGGCAATTTTTATAGGATATATTGGAACAGCTGACATCATCAGCAGTTTTTCATTTTGGAGGCAACGTCTTGAATAGAATTTCTCAGTTGTTTGATAAATACATGGACGCCTTACGCAAAGCACTACCAGGCCCCTCGGATGATGAAAATCTTACAGAATTAAAAGAGCCTACACCCTTCAGAGTTGAAACTGATTCCGAAAAGTTAGCGATTCTTGGGATAGCATTTACCATTATGGATGAACTTTTACCAGATGCTGTGATGACCGTCTGGAAACGGCAGGATGAATTAGTCCAGAAGAATGAATCAACTGAGACTGTTGTGTATAATTCTGGAAGTTCTGTTGAACTGAAGGATTGGAAGCGCCATCTTCAAGTATCATTTGACAAGCTTAGAGATCACTTCTGCCGGCAGTATGTTTTGGGTTTCATATATTCAAGAGAAGGAAAAACAAGATTAGATGCATGGATTTATTTAAGTGGGGATGGACAACAGGATCTTCATTGGGGTTCTAATCCTCATCCATCACTTCCATTTCAGGTATCATCCCTTTATGTTAGAATATCGACGTGTTTATGATGCATTCTTAAGGCGTGTTGGATTTCCATGACTACTTAAAATGTATTGAGAAAATTATGTTTATATGATTGCACGTCGTCGAATATCATACTTCGTTTGTATATGATGATCATTTTAGGCGACAAGTTATAGGATCTGGGCTTGGTAATCATAGACATGGAAAAACATTTTGGCTGAGCTGTTATTTTTCATTCTTCATTGTTTTAATGCACTTTAGTTTGGTGTTTGGGCTTAAACCACATAATCAATTATCTAAATTTGTACTGTCTAAGTTCCTTGAGCTGCAACTCATTATCCGCCAAATTTACGGTATATGGTACAGAGTGTAGAGAATTCGAAATTCAAGCTATCAGTATTGTGAGATCCTACATCGGTTGGAGAGAGGAACGAAGCATTCTTTATAAGGGTGTGGAAACCTCTCCCTAGTAGATGTGTTTTAAAACCGTGAGGCTGACGGCGATATGTAACGAGCCAAAATGGACAATATTTACTAGCGGTGGCCTTGGGCTGTTACAAATGGTATTGGAGCCAGACACGACGCTGGCCCCTAAGAGGAGTAGATTGTGAGATCTTATATCGGTTGGAGAGGAGAACGAAACATTCCTTATAAGGGCGTAGAAAACTCTCCCTAGTAGACGCGTTTTAAAACCGTGAGGCTGACAGCGATATGTAACGGGCCAAAGCAGACAATACCTACTTGCAATGACCTTGGGCTGTTACAAGTATAAACATGGAATTAAATTGTGTAAGATTATAAGTAGAGGCCAAAGGTTTGGCCAACTTCACAAGAGATAAAGTAGCATTCTCTAATCCAATTTGATGGCCAGGGACTGAATTAACAGCAATATGATCCACAGCCATACTGCTGGCTTCTGCCTGTTTCAAACTCTTCTTTTGTGTGTGTAAAAAAGAACTTACTACTCTGTTGATATATCAGTTTTCATGCTATGAACGTGATTTCTGGCATTATTGCAGGCACTATTTGCAAAATTGCAACAATTGGCAATTGTTGCAGGAGATGTCTTGCTTGGGAAAGAGAAGATACAGAAGATTTTGCTTGCTAGGCTGACAGAGACCTTCCTTATCTGGTTGTCTGATGACCAAGAGTTTTGGGGCGTTTTTGAAGACGATTCAGTCGATCTTCTGCCAGTCGGTTTGCAGCAGGTATGTCTCATCTGGCTCTCCTGAGTGCCTTTAACTACATCTCTTATCATTCATAAAGTTTCAAACTTAAACAAGTTTAAGCACCACCAAGAAGCCAAGTTCTCTATACTATAGACAAAAGAGTTCCAAAAAATTTTCATTCTAAAAAATTCTTCGATTTCTTTCCTTCCAAGTTGATCATAATGTAGTGTTAATCGAACGATCCCAGCGGATCTTAGCCTTCCTTTTAAAGTGAGTCCCCAATAGACTCCAACGGCCAGTCATTAACCTTCTTAGGGAGGGTAATTGAGTAACCATACTTCTTGAAAATAAACGATGAACTTAGCCACCAAGTGATCATGGATTCATTCCCATGTCGAGGGGGAGATAGTTCAAGATAGAAATTTCCTTTGCAGTCTGTCAGCAATATTAAAACCTCTATAAATCACTGTCCACAAAACACGGTAAGGTATCTCCCTTCTAACTCGGGTTTTACTATTCTTTCACAAGGTAAATAGACTTTGCCAACCTCCCTTCAAAATCCTCGACGCGTTGTCTGAAAGCGCGAATACGTGCTTCTATCAATTCCCCTCAAAGCCTGATTTTCTTCCAAACTTAAGAAGTGCTTCAGTTTGCTCCTTCACCTCTCCAACTCAGTAAAGTGTCATTACCACTCTATTCCCAACATAGCATCCCACAACGTTAACCCTTGCTTGGTCGGTTTTGAGATGCATATGAACAGAAAAGTTCATAAAAGAGTGGACAGCACCCTGAAGCAACACAGAACACTCCCAGAAAATTTGAAATGGCTGCTAATCTCACCCCTTCATCTGAGAACTTTCTACAAACAAAAAATAGGAATAAGAAAGTAATACTACCCCCTCTAATTTCATTCATAAGCAATGAAATAGAGAGTTTTTTTCTTCTTCAAAGGAAAAATGAACCTGTGCATAACATCTTTCTCTTGGCAGCTAATTCTGGATATGCACTTCACGGTTGAAATAGCACGTTTTGCTGGCTATCCGTCTCGCCAAATCCATCAGATTGCATCTGCTATCATTGCTCGTGCCATCAGGACATTTTCTGATAGAGGCATTGATCCACAAAGGTCTCTCTTTCTCTCTCTATCTCTCTCACATATGCTCACGCACTTGCGCACACACGCCACACGTTCTCTTTTGCTGCTATGCTGCCTTTTTAAAGGAATCGAAAAACTGAACTACTACGTATGATTAGTGCTCTCCCTGAGGATGAATGGTTTCTTGAAACTGCCAAGTCTGCAATCAGCAAACTACTAGGAGCTGACGGGTCCGATAGTTCTGAGATTGATGATGATCACATTATTCTACACCACGACGACGACGACTCGGATTCTGATGATACTACTTCCTCTCTTTCAACACTAGAATCTACAGAGTCTTTTGCCTCTGCAAGTATGGGAGAGCTTGAGAGTCCATCTGATCTCACCGATTCCGAGAACTAGTTTCGAAAAGAGGGCGGGTGAAAAGCTGACCCCCCTTCATTTTTAGCCATTGTCAACCTTTAGAGATCGCTTCCGATGGAGTCGTGATCGGATTTTGAGGTATGAGATTGTAGAATACAAGGTTTGTAATAGTGTTTATTGTAGATGTAGTGTAGTTGTTGATGTTTAATGTGGTGATGAATAAACTATTAATGTATTTGCATGCTGTATTTATCCAATGATCATATCTTTCCCAGAAACGAGAAGTATGATCATCCACAGTTCATAGACATGTTTGAAACATAGGTCCAACATATCATGGTTTAATGTAATTTTTTTCTGTTAAGGTGTTTTGATAATTATAATTATTATTATTATTATTTTTGTTCGACCTTAGGCGAGATTTGTCTTGATCAACCGAACACAACTCGTGTGTAATCCAAACTTGTTTGGGCGCACACGATGCTTATGCGTGCATGCTCAATCATCTGCGTCTTTAGCCAACTTGCCTCTACTTTAGGTCAAGTTATCTAGCTCGATCTTGCCTCTACCTATTTATTTATTAGTCAAACATTTAATTAACATTTGCCACTCAATTTCAAGGTATATTTGAAAAATTACATTCTAAAGACGTAATATTTATTTTTAGGAGTTGTTCGAGGATCGGAAAAAATAATTATAGAATTAAATATCTTAAGAAAATTAGTGAACTCGAGAACAATCTAACTCAATTACCCAAATAATTTGATAATCTAGCATAACTCTATAAATTGGGTTGAGCTCTTCGTGTTCTTCGAATTATCGAGTATCTTGGACATTCCATTCCAAATTGAACCGAATCTATCGATTAATTTAATGTACTTAAGTGGATAAGACTTTGCTAATATCGATTTTTTTTTTTTTTTTTTTTTCGAACCAAAATTTTTAACTTATTAATTAAGATTATATGAATTAATTACGTCGTAAAAATGTTAAAATTTAATCGATGAGATTTTTCAACAAAAATTTATGATTTAATGCATAACAATTAACAATCAAGATAATTTCGAGCGGGAAAATCATGGTCACTAATCGATTCTTAGGGCTCAAAAAAGCGGGAAGAAATGGTCAGTTGAATTTCCTCTCTCGAAATCCGAAGCATCGACGTGGGTTTAGGGTTTTTGAATTTAGGGTTTCTTCACAATTGATCAAATGGATTCTGAAAGCGAGAGGAAAAGGGAAGTAATCGTGGATTTTGATTTTGGGAGCGATTCTGGAGATGTCGATCTCAGCGGTAAAGTCCATCAGCTTCCGTGTGCCGTTAAATTCGATGGTCCTTGCTCTGTTTCTCAGTATTTTAAACCTAAATCCACTGGTAATGCACTACTTTTCGCTGTTTCTCCTGGTCCGTTTCATACTGAATAGTCTCTTTTTCATTCTTCTTTTCTTTCTATTCAAGGAATTGAGGTTGATGGTTTGAGCGTTGAGAATGCTTATTTCAGAGGAAGAAAGTTGCAGGGAGCTACCATTTCCCTTCCGGAAGGCTACACTGGTAACATAAAATGCTTTCAGTTCTGAGTTCATTGAAAAGTGCATATTGTTTGTTGTGTGATCCCAAGTTGGTTGGAGGGAGGAACAAACATTCCTTATAAGGATGTGAAATCCTCTCCCTAGTAGACGCGTTTTAAAATCGTGAAGCTGACGGCAATACGTAATGGGTTAAAGTGGATAATAGCTGCTAGTGGTGGGCTTGAGCTGTTACAAATGGTATCAAAGCCAAATACCGGGCGCTGTGCCAACGAAGATGCTAGACCCCCAAGGGGGTAGATTGTAAAATCCCATATCGGTTGGAGAGAGGAACAAAACATTCCTTATAAGGATGTGGAAACCTCTCCCTAGTAGACGCGTTTTAAAATCGTGAGGCTGACGGTGATACGTAATAAGCTAAAATGGATAATATTTGCTAGCAGTGAGCTTGGAATTTTACATTAACTTAGTTGAGTTTCTATTTTTTAGAAACATCATTTTGAGCTAGCTACGAACATTTCTGTGATTCGAAAATGTTGCTGTTGTGAGCACTAGTTTTTCTAGCTCTGTTGGATGTTTTTGGTTGTGTTTGAATTTTTTTTTATCTTAAAGTGGAATCTTTCTGCTCTCCCTATATTGATCAATGATTAGATATTCACAGGATCTTGTCTTGTCTTAAACAATCGTTTTCCGACAAATCAAGAACTCATCAAAAGCCATATATCAAACACAAATGGCTTGCTGATATTAGATTATCAAATGAAGTTTATTCCAATTTCAAGCATACTCAAAACTGGCTTCCTTAAAATTGTGCATGTTTTCACTCACCTGTTTTAATTCATTTAGTTGATATCTGATATGGAAGTAGTTTCAAGACCCATTTCTATTGGCTATGGTGAATCATTGTTGATTATAAGAATTCAAATAAGCAGAAATTAAACACACCGGTAAGTTCTTGTTCTACAGCCCAAACCCACCATTAGCAGGTATTGTCCTTTTTGGGCTTTCCCTTTCGAGCTTCCCCTCAATGTTTTTAAAGCTCACCTGCTAGGGAGAGGTTTCTACACAGTTATAAAGAATGCTTCTTATTTCTCTCACAATCCACCCCTTTCAGGACCCAGCGTCCTCGCTGGCATTCGTTCCCCTCTCCAATCGATGTCTTTCCTCTCATCGTGGGATCTCACATGTCCTATAATTCTTAGGCTATTTTCTGTTTGATGTTCTTATTTCACTTATAATACGCCTGCATATATTTTGAAGGAATTTCAACATGCATCCTGCTTGTGTTTTGTGAAGAAAATAAGCCATTCCTATAATTCTTAGTCTTTCTTTCTCCTCAGCTCCTTCAGCTGGTTTTTTTCATAACGGTTATTTTGAAAAACTTCATTTGGTATTCTCTTTAACTAAAGATTAGCTCATACATGGGCAAGTTTCCCTGTTCGCATTCCTTGTTTTGCATTCCTTGTTTTGCATTCCTTGTTTTGCATTCCTTGTTTTGCATTCATGAACATTGTGAAAAAGAGACAACTTGAACCTTCTCATTTAGTATGAATACGATATGTTGTTTTCTTTTTAGGAGATTTGGTATGAAAGAACTATAGATTTTCATGTCTCTTTTAGTTATTAGGCTGCTATATAAGAACAGTTTTGTAACTATCCCTTTTTGTGTTTGTAATTCTAGCCAATTGGAAAGTATCTGTATTAAGGGCCTTTTTTTTTAATGGATACGAGGATATCTGATCTTCTATCCTATCTGCTAACGGTGGGCTTGAGCCGTTAGAGTGAACTTCTGTACTAAGGCAACCATAGCAAATATTGATATAAATTTCTTCCACAATTCATTTAACCATTTTGAACTAAAGGATCTATATCTATCTGTAAATGTTGTTCTTCAGGCTATGTGATAGGGAGGAAAAGTCATGGAAAGAGAAAAGCTTCCGAAGAGTCTCAGGACTCAAGCTCTTGGCAAGTGAAGGCCAAATTTGAGAACATTACATATTGGAACCATGACACCCTACCAACACAAGATGATACGTTCCCGCGTTCTTTTCACTGGCTGACCGTTGCACAAGCAGTATGATCAACACACACTAAATGATTCATAATTTTTGGCTCTAGATATATACGCACGTCCTGTTTGCGTCTTTTCTGAATCCAAGTACTAAACTGCTTTGAGAATTGAGAATAGTTTCATACAAGCTTTGAACTTACGATTAAGAAATGGAAAAGAAATTGGCGTTTCTTTTATATCAAATATATTAGGTTTGTTATTGTAACAGCTCAAGCCCACCACTAGCAGATACTGTCTTCTTTGGGCTTTCTCTTTCGGGCTTTCTCTCAAGGTTTTTAAAACGCATCTGCTAGGTAGAAGTTTCCACACCCTTATAAAGAATGTTTCGTTCCCCTCTCCCACCGATATGGGATCCGTTTGTGCATAGCTTGTCTCCAATATTGGCCAAATATGAAAAAAGTTCCATATTGTTTATAACATTTATTTTGACTGATCTTTGAAGAATTTAGCATTCTTGTATAACTTGTTTGTCTTCTCTATTCATAAATTTATTTCCTCAAGTTTACCAACTCCTGGAATTTTGTTTATGGCTGCAGTTGCACAAACCGGCAACAGCAGAAGACTTGGCAGCTGCATCTACTGCTCTCAAGAACATGAGTTGATCAAGAAGATCATGTGCTCTAACACTAAGGTAGTATGAAATGATTCCGCACCACTTCTATTTGTATTTGGTCACATTATTATCTATGTTACCAATTTATTTAATGGGTTTGGCATGATCATGATCTGGCTGAAACTTAACGATGCTATTAGAAATATATGATCATTAAAAATTTCAATTATATAGAATAAATAATCCAATTGAACATATAGTTTATGCATGGAACTACCATATCTCAAAGCCTTTAACTATCTAAACTAAGTTTAGGCAATCTTCTTAATGAACGCATCATGGATCTTCAATCCTCCCTTCCACTTTGAACTCCAAACTTCATACAAACCAACATGAATGGCCCTTTGGTTTTTGGGTATAGAAGCATCAATTGTGAGTTCTAAGGGTTCCTCAGGGATTGTTAGCTTTTGATTTTGAGGGTTTGTTTTGAAGAGAAATTTTGTTGGAGAAGAAGCGCCTTGACTTCCCTGTTGAGGATTGTTGGGAGATGAGTTTCACATCAACCTAATTAAGGAGTCGATCATGGGTTTATAAGTAAAGAGTACATCTCCGTTGGTATGAGGCTTTTTTAGGAAGCCCAAAACAAAGTCATGAGAGCTTATGCTCAAAGTGGATAATATTGTACCATTGTGTAGAGTCGTGGTTCTTAACATTCTCAACCTTAGCTATTACATAGACATTAGTCCCATTACATGCCACACTAGAAGAATTTCTTGTCCTGCAGAAAGATTAGAAATTCAAATGGTTAAACTACCATCAAAATCCAAAGAAAAAATTAATCTAGTTTATGATTTTCAAAACTTGGATTAGATTTTGAAATTACTTATAGCACAACAAAGAAACTCAAATTTAGAAGTAAAAAAGTACGTCTTATGTTCAGAATTCGAATGACCTTGACATTTCCATTGTCTCCTACGACATGGTCACGTTACTTCTCAGTTTTAAAAGTGAAAACTATCTCCACAGGCTATCACGGGTCTTTTGAACATATTTTGTCCTCATTCACATGTTTTCAAGAAAAATTCATAAAAGATCACCCAACATAGGATTACTTCAAGGAAAACGCACTTAATTTTGGAGTTCCTATGATTGAGCCACTTTATTGGTATATATAATAATTTTCAATTCTTTTAATCATTTGTGAGATCCCACATCGATTGGAGAGGGGAACAAAACATTCTTTATAAGGGCATGAAAACCTCCTCATAGCAGAAACGTTTTGAAAACTTTGAGAGAAAGCATGAAAGGGAAAGTCTAAAGAGGACAATATTTGCTAGCGGTGGACTTGGGCTGTTACAAATGGTATTAGAGCTAGACACCAATCAGTGTGTCAGAGAGGACACTGAGCCCTGAAGGGGGTGGACACCGGGCGGTGTGCCACCAAGGACGTTGAGTCCCAAAGGGGGTGGACACTAGATAGTGTGCCACCGAGGACGCTGAGTCCCGAAGGGGGGTGGACTCCAAGCAGTGTGCTAGCGAGAACGCTGAGCCACATTGGTGGACATTGGGCTGTGTGTCAAGGAGGACGCTGCACCCTGGATGAAGGTAGATTGTGAGATCCCACATTGATTTGAGAGAGAAATGAGTGTCAACGATGACGCTAGTTCCCGAAAGGGGATGGATTGTGAGATCCCACATCGGTTGGAGAGGGGAACAAAACATTCTTTATGAGAGTAAGGGAAGGCTCGAAAGAGAAAGTCCAAAGACGACAATATTTGTTCACAGTGGACTTGGGCTGTTACATCATTTCTTAATCATTCTATTATCGGAATCTCTCTCACTCAGATTTGATATCGGTTCATTCATGTACTCCTCTTTTACTCTGAGTGTCACATTTCATAACCTTCATTTTCAAAAACCAAATGGTTATCATACATACCATAATTTTTTGTTTATGTTTTTAAAACTCTCCACAAAAAATTGATAGAAACTTGAGTTTGATATGATAATAAGTTGAAAGAGCATACATTATTATCTTCGGCATGGGTAGAGCAATCTTGAAGATAGAATGACTAAGAAAGGTCGAAAACAATTGAAAGTTACTACCTATACTAACATAGTGCAACTTCTTTTTTTCGGTGACTCAATCATACAAACTCCAAGGCTAAGCATGTTTTGCTTGGAGCAATTCTATGTTGGATGACCTCTTAAATTTTTTTTCCAAAAAGTATGTGAGTAAGAACAAAACATAATGAAAGAACTCGTATTAGTAGTTGAGGACACTCATCACTCTTAGAAGCAGGAAATAACGTGATTATGTTATAGAGATGCAAGGAAATGTCAGATACATCAGGTACCAAATCCAGTTTCTAAATTTTGATTATGAGACGATAAATAATGTTCTTTTTTAATTGATTTCGGGAATAAGAAATACTGACCAACATGTAGTCGACACATAAGCAAACATCACCTTAAAGACATATCTTTGCTTTGTCGGTCTACGTGGCAGATTAACAATTTAAATATATTAAGATTATGCATGCATGCATGGCATTGATGTCCCTTTCCTCCCACTCATTTTTCTATCTTATATTCCACTAAGATTTTCTTATTCTTTCTTTTTAATCCCTGTTTTCTCTACAGCTGCAAATTGGTTCCAACTTGCTAACCAATGCATACAAACCCAATCAATGTCAATATTCTTTAAAATATCATTCCCCACCACGATGAAATTGTGAAGATTACTCGAACCTGTCGGCCAATGTTATAGACTTGTAGAATACATCAGTGTAGTGCGTGTGCGGCCCAAAACATCTAAGGGTATCACAAACCTGTTATTGCCTCAAACTTCTTTGGCCTAAGCGGTCGTAGTCCCTTTAAGAATCTGGCCGCGGAGGGGTTCCTCCGTATAGCTAGTTAGCAAGCTGAGGTCTCGTTTGTTAATGGAATTAACCAGAAAAATCGCTCCACCAACTAAGAACGGCATGCACCACCACCCATAGAATCAAGAAAGAACTCTCAGTTTGTCAATCCTTACTATGTATGGACCTGGTAAGTTTTCTCGTGTTGAATCAAATTAAACCGTAGGCTCCACTCCTGGTGGTATCCTTCCGTCAATTCCTTTAAGTTTCAGCCTTGCGACCATACCCCCCCCAGAACCCAAAGACTTTGATTTCTCATAAGGCGCCGACGGAGTCCTTAAAGCAACATCCGCCAATCCCTGGTCAGCATCGTTTATGGTTGAGACTAGGACGATATCTTATCGTCTTCGAGCCCCCAACTTTCATTCTTGATTAATGAAAACATTCTTGGCAAATACTTTCGCAGTTATTCATTTATCATAAATCCAAGAATTTCACCTCTAACTATGAGATACAAATGCCCTCGACTCTCCCGGTTAATCATTACTCCAATCTCGAAAGCCATCAAAATACGATTGAAATCCTATGATGTTATCCCATGCTAATGTATACAGATCATAGGCTTGCTTTGAGAACTCTAATTTCCTCAAAGTAACAGCATCAAAGGCACGACTCGACCAATTAAGGCCAGAAGCACATTTACCGCTTAGAATAATTATTCGATTTCTAGAACGGGCTCAAATAAAGATTTCCATAATAAATTAGCGGCGTAAGTTAAAAGTTTAATTTTATTATTTATTTATAATTATTTCATTTTAGAATTGACAACTTCAAATATTATTATATGTAATATAGCATCTTTTTTTTTTTTTTTTTGTTCCTATATATTAAATTCACCCACTTTATTGGTGCTTCAACTTTATGAATTTTAATTTTCATTCCCTTAATTCATTATAATTTATTTAAAAAAAAACTATTTTATAAATATATTTCCAATATATTTTTTTAAATAAAAGATATTACGATTATTTAATTAATTTAGAGGACTAAATTTAAGATTTATTGAAAATAGCCGAATAAAATGAAATAAAATTCAAAATAAAGTGACTATACTATGAACTTATAGTATTAATGTTATATTTTTTGTTCGTACTTGAGAAAGAAAATATATTCGTGAACTGTGTAAAGAATCACGATGTTTTAAAAAATAAATCATCGTTTAAAATTATTCTAATAAAATTCACAAACTGCCTATTTTAATTCTCGAAATTGTACTAAGAATTCGAGAAACTAAATTTATAAGTCGATAAATTAGGGTATATTTTCGTGGGATTAATTGGTATTTTGAATCTATCATATAAAAACTAAAAATATAGAAGAAACAAAAAAAAATATATATTTTAAAGAAACTCTTTTAAAAGTACATTTGAACGTTCTTGAATATTTAAAAGTATTTTTAATTTTTTTATTTTAAAAATATTATCTCGAGAGGGGTGCCTTTGAAAACGCGGGTACAGATGGTGCATGGTCGTGAATCGTTCTTCTTTTTTAAATATTTATTCCCAAAAGAAAAATAATAATAATAAATAAATAAAATAAGTCATCCCAAATGGCTATAAAAAGCATCAATTCATCTCCACTCCCACCATTATTAAAAAAAAAATACAGCAAACATGGTTGGAGCTTTGCATTCATCACCTCACACCAATGGAGACCCAAATGCCATAGAAAAGATGGAGGTACTTACACAACCCTCTCACGTTAATACGGGAATCATATAGTGACAATATCATATCATTGTGGAGAGCCGGGATTTATAACATGGTATCAGAGTCATACCCTTAACTTAGTTATGCCTACAATAAGTATCGAATAAAGGATATACTTTGTTCGAGGACTTCAGAAGAGTAGGGAGACTGTTATTATCAAAGTGGACAGTATCATACCATTAACGATATCTTATCTTATTAACTCAATTTCCACAGAACCAGAAGACCTTAATTTATCCGAAAGGCTTCAACATCACATGGGGCAACGACAATCGCTATTGGCGCTTGCCTCCTCAATCTCGAACCCCGTAAGCCGCTCTCTTTATATCTCATTCTTCCCCACCTCTACATTTTTAACCTTGTTTCCATTACTCTACAGGATGAAGGACTCAGCTGCTGAGCTGCTGCAAGTGTCGTGGTTGGAGGTGACATGCTCGACGGACAATGTGGAGGTTGGAAAAAGCTACAAAGTTGGGTTCAATCTGTCCATGACGGCGGCGGCTTTTGGATGGAAAGGGTGTACTGTTTACATAATGGCCAAGATTGGGAAGGCTGGAATGTTCGTGTATAAGAAGGTGTGCCTCGACACGAAAGAGGAGAACTTCGACATGCCGGAGGAGGGTCTCGTTATCACTGTGAAACCCCCGTCAAGCTCGCCGGGAGATAACCATCTCTACTTCGGAATGTATGAGGTTTGGAGCGGGAGGTGGAAGGGAGGACTTAAGATTCATCATGCATTTGTGGAGAAGGTCAACTAGCTAAGCATCACGTTAGAATCATGGAATGTGACAGTCATATATTGAACGGTTTGAAATAATTAGGTGTCATATTATAAATGCATTATTGACACATGATTTAGTCTTTGTAAGATTTATTAAACGGGGAGTATTGCTAAGAGAAAAATTATTAGTATTTCTTTACATACGATCTATGCAAATACACGTGGGCTCACTAGGCAAGCTCATTAATATACTACTAGGCTTGACTGCGAGTAAGCACACGCTCCACTATTGAAACTGACGAAAAAGAAAGGAACGTGAATAATATCATGAACGTATGCATTTACGCATTACATAACTGGAGAAGTAATCCATGATTATATGAACTTACAATATGCATGAAGTATTTTAAACCTCTCCTTAATAGACGTGTTTTAAAATCGTGAGGCTGACGGCGATACGTAACGACCAAAGCGGACAATATCTGCTAAGGAGAGGTTTCCACAGCCTTATAAGAAATGTTTCGTTCTCTTCTCCAATCGATGTGGTGTGTTAATAACACGTAGTCAATATCAAACCCAGACACCGGTTGATGTATCAATGAGGATGTTAAGCACCTAAAGGGGGTGAATTGTGAGATCCCAATCTGTTAGATAGGGGACCGAAACATTCCTTATAACGGGTGTGTAAATTTCTCTCTAGCAGACGCGTTTTAAATACGTAACAGGCCAAACAGACAACATTTGCTAGCGGTGGGTTTGAATTGCTACAATAGAATACGTTTTATTCATGCATCAAACAATTTCATCTAACTTAGCCTCTCGACATTCCAACAGTATAAGTTTAATCTAATGATGCTAAGCTCGTGTGAGCTAATTGTTCCCTATGCTCAACCTTATCATAATCAAATTTCACTTACGATATTGCATTCATTCAAGAGATCAATCTTAAAGTTTATTCACGATACTATATAGCCCGATATAGCGTGTTGTTCATGACTCACCAGCTCGAAAAGTGGCACCTTTTACCCCAAAACTTCCGACCCCAGCTATAATTTTTCAATTACAGAACTAGATGCTGACAAATCGTTGTTCTTTTGAGTACACCACAGAGATTCTTTCGATATTTTTAATGAAAGTGGAGACATAAATAAGACACAATAAATCAAATCAGCCGACATTTGGAAACAGCAATGCAACGTTGAATTAAAGTATTTGTAGAATCGAATCCTTCCTTAGGGAATATATATGGAATGGGGCAGTGAGAATGGATAGGTCGAGTCTCAACTTGGTTTCGTTATTATAAAGGATGTTTCATGAGATTCTTGTTCACAACACAAGTTCATAGAATGACATCTTTTGTTCTTGTCATGTTTTTAAATTCTATACATATTAGAAAATATCAAAATGCTAATCCAATTTCACATTTTCTTTATAAAAAAAAAAAGTTAGGTATCATCCTTCCCTGTCATATCTGCGACGTGATCATATTACTTAATTTTCGTATCTAAATGTGAACCAACATGGGCCATTCCAATATGATTTGTCCTCATTCACATGCATCATAGGAAAAGTCTCGTGAGATCACCCAACTTTAGACAAAGAATGTTTAACCATAAAATTCATATGATTGAGCTACCAGAAAAGTAAGGTGCACCTTGTTGATATAGGTAGTAACTTTGATTTCCGTTAAGTCTTTCTTAGTCATCCTATCCTCATGATCGCTCTCATTCAGATGTTATTTGTTTTCCGCTATATTGTTTTAGTGAATTTATAATGAATGTCTAAGTCCATGGTCTTGTTATGAAATATTTCTTTTAAATGAATTTTTTCGTGCATTGTAATCGTGTTATAAATGTAGTGGTGACATTGGTTTTAATAGGAAACTAAAGTCGTTACAAATGGTATCAGAGTGATACTTCTTTAAGTAAGATGTGGTTTGAGGACGAACCATGCAGAAGTTGGTAAACATGTAACACTCGAGTAAAGGAGGGGTACATGAATGAACCGAGACCACATCTACATGAGAGCGATCCTAAGGATATGATTACTAAAAAGACTTAAAAGAATTGAAAGTTACTACCTATATGAATAGGGTGCACCTTCCTTCTCGATGACTCAATCATAGGAACTCCAAGGATAAGTCTGATTTGCTTAGAACAATTCTATGTTGGCTGAGATGTTGATACGTGGAGATAGTTTTCACTCTTAGAAGCGAAAGTAAATAACATGATCATGTCGCAAGAGAATGTCAAGGTCATTAGATGTTGAATCCTGATTCGAATCCTAAACATGGGTCGTGATAATCCCACTCATATTATACTTAAGTTTACCTAATAATTCATAAGTACCGTAGATTTGGGAGTCCTTAATCAAAACATGGGCAATGGAGAGTTGATAACGTATACTTACATTGATTATGCATGAGACGTAGATCTACCTGACAAGAAAAACACTTATGGTTATGTGTTTTACTTCGTGAAGAGACTGAAGGGGTTGTGTCTTGGTGATATGAACCAAGAGACATCAATCATACAATATACTTCAATGTGGCATGAATTGAAACATCTTTTGATAATTTTGACAACCTTTTCTTCACATCTTCATTGAAGTATATTGTATGATTGATGTCTCTTGGTTCATATCACTTGGTCTTCCAAAAATCAATTTTTAGTTACTTTGTCCACTAGTGAATAGAGTTTGTGGCAGCTGCTCTCTTGCTCTTGTCAAGGGGTATAGATGAGGAGAGCATTAAAAAAACTTGGTCTTTCAAGACAAATATATCACTATGTTATGTGATAACAGTTCTACCGTTAAGCTATCTAAGAATGCAATCATGCTTATACCCAGCAAACACATTGATATAAGGTTTCATTTCTTGCATGATTTGACGAGGGATAAAGTTATTGAATTGAGCATTCTGTCACACAAGAACACGTTGCAGATATTACCACAAAACCACTTAAACTAAATGCGTTCTTAAAACTACTCGAGGTTAGGAGATAATAGAAATTGCATTTCATGGGTTGGAAGCAAATTTAAAGAGCATCATTTCAGCTCACCACCTTATCTCATCATATTGCACTAAAGCATTTGGAGATGTCTTTTTTCAAACCCCATCTTGTCTTTTTCTATTTTTTTTCAAAGAACAATGGAATAAAGTTCAACTTTTTAAAGAAAATGGGTTTCAATTCTCTAGAAATTCGATAATATATGAATGGTTGAAATTCAAGATTCTTGGCCATTAAATTTTAATAAAAAAAAAAAAAAAAAAGAGAACAAATTCCCTTGAAAATAAATAACAACAATAATAATAGGAATTGAAGGCTATAAAACCAATGCTGAAGCCCCAAGCCTTAGAATAGACAGTGAGATAGAAGAAATGGGGTCAGGGTGGTCGGCAGAGGAGGATGGGCAGGCGCTGCAGGAGCGGCCAGCGTCTGCAAGCGCTGCCACAGGAAGCGATGGACATGACAAAGGGAAGGCGGTGAGCGGAAGCTTGGGCGCAGAGGTAAAGCTGGAGCATGGCTTGGAAGCTATCTTGAAAGATGCAGACTTGGCGTTGGATAGGTCTTCCTTGGATAAGCTTCGTGCTCAACTCCATGCTGGGATCTTATTGAACAAAGGAACTAAGGCAAGTGAAATAATACGTGTAAATTTACTATTTTAGGCTTCGAGCCGAGAAGGAACTAAACAAAAAAATACTCGTATTTCAAGTAGATAAAGTTAGAGATGTCCCTGGGACGAGGGGGAGGGGGACGGGGACGGAGAAGGTATTCCCGTCTTCATCCTTGCCTCCTATTTTAATTTTGATCCGTGCAAAAATTTTTATTTATTTTTGTAAAGATCCAAGTTGGATTGTTGTGGAGAGTTTTTTATTTTTATTTTATTATATATATATATATATATATTTCTCAATATTTTTTTAAAAAACAATATAAATATTGCTATGTTTTTTTTAAATGAATATAAATTTCTATTAAATTGATTATATATTCTAATAAATTATATATATATATATATATATATATATATATATATATATATATAGGGTTTAGGGTTATATATAGTAAGTAATGAAAAAAAATATATATATATATATAATATAAATATATAATAAGATAAAAAAAAATTGAAAGTGAAAGTAAATTTTAAATTTATATCTTATAATAACTATTAAAATTTTTGAATTTTTGAATTAAGATTTTAAAAATTTATTAGACAAAAAATTAAAATTTTAAAAATCTACTTGATTTTGAATTCTTTGAATGCAGAAATATTGGTTAGATAAGGAGTCGAACGGTAACTGTTTTATGTTATTTCCGAGAGCTCTCTCCATAACTTGGGTCCACCAGAGAAAGTATTGGAGATGGAAATCGTTGGAAGAGAAGAGGTATGTATTTTATTTATTCATTCAAAAGTCTCTCGTATGGAGTTTGCTGCTGTAACGGTGTGTTAAATCGTCATTAAACCCGAACGTGCAGCAATACAATCGAAATCGTTGAACTTATAAACGTATGTTGGCTTGAAATCAATGGAAAGATCCAGACATGTGAGCTCTCACCAGGAGTTTTGTACGAAGCATTCTTTATGGTAATGATCACAGATCCATCCTACGGATGGGATGTTCCAGTGAACATTAGACTTAAGAAGCCAGATGGGAGCAAGAAGGAGCGTCTAGAAGATTTGGAGAAGAGGCCACGAGGGCAGTGGTTCGAGATTCCGATAGGCGATTTCGTGGTTGACCACAAGAATGGTGGCGAGATCGAGTTCGACATGTATGAATATGAAGGAGGGATGTGGAAGAAAGGGATGCTCCTAAAAGGTGTTGTGATTCGAACAAAGCGGATGGTTTGAAAATGATAATATGTGTTTCAATGAAAGCGTTGCTCGACACAACTCTCAAACTCGAACACGAACTCAAAGAAAAATCATGAATGTATCACAAGTGCATATCTAGTGCTATTAACCCATAACCAAAGTTATCACGCACTAGTTTCATAATTTGCTAATCTTCAACCCAAGATGCACCTGGGAATTGAACTCAGGTCTATAACGTGGCATGATACTATTCTAAAACTAGACCACTAGTGCTTCAATAAATATGCATATCCATAACGTTCTCGTATTTTAGTCATGCAATTATTCTAAAAAGAAGAAAGCTCCACGTTAGTTTAATCATTGCTATTCTCATCTCAGGATGCACCAGTCAAGAATTGAACCCCGGTCTATACCATGAAAGGGTACTATTCTACCA
Source organism: Cucurbita pepo subsp. pepo (assembly GCF_057944985.1). Lineage (NCBI taxonomy): Eukaryota > Viridiplantae > Streptophyta > Magnoliopsida > Cucurbitales > Cucurbitaceae > Cucurbita > Cucurbita pepo. Next base: position 3,753,928 of record NC_141817.1, read on the forward strand.
CTAGACCACTGGTGCTTCAATAAGTATGCATATCTATAACGTTCTCGTATTTTAGTCATGCAGTTGTTCCGAAGTGCTTTCACCTCTCGATTTTAGAAAAGAAGAAAGTTCAATAGTGCTGCTATTCGTGTCATCTATGCACATTATAAGATCATATGGTGACAAACCCAAGTTGTCACATATAACGCGCTAGTTTCACCATTGCTATTCTTAGTCACACATAATGCACCAACCGGGAATCAAACCCGGGTCTGTACCGTGGCAAGGTACTATTCTACCACTAGACCATTGGTGCTTCAATAAGTGTGCATATCCATAACGTTTTCGTATTTTAGTCATGCAGTTGTTCCTTTCACCTCTCGATTTTTTAAAAAGAAGAAAGCTCAATAGTGCTATTCATGTCATCTATGCACATTATAGATGATATTGAGACTAACCCAAGTCACTAGTTTCATCATTGCTATTCTTCGTCACATGATGATGCACCAGCCAGGAATCGAACCCGGGTCTATACTGTGGCAAGGTACTATTCTACCATTAGACCACTGGTGCCTCAATAAGTATGCATATCCATAACGTTCTCGTATTTTAGTCATGCAGTTGTTTCGAAGTGCTTTCACCTCTCGATTTTTTAAAAAGAAGAAAGCTCGGTAGTGCTATTCGTGTCATCTATGCACATTATAGACGATATTGTGACTAACCCAAGTTGTCACATTACGCACTAGTTTCATCATTGCTATTCTTCGTCACAAGATGCACTAGCCGGGAATCGAACCCGAGTCTGTACCGTGGCAGGGTACTATTCTACCACTAGACCACTGGTGCTTCAAAAAGTATGCATATCCATAACGTTCTCGTATTTTAGTCATGCAGTTGTTCCAAAGTGCTTTCACCTCTCGATTTTAAAAAAAGAAGAAAGCTCGATAGTGCTATTCGTGTCATCTATGCACATTATAGATGATATTGTGACTAATACTTAAGGAACAAAAAACCGTAATTGTTGATTGAGGTTCAATGTGAAGAACAAATGTTGTTGTTAGTTGAGGTTGAATGAACACGAAGAAGCGCACTGACGTGCAACTGTTCTTTCTTAGTATCGATCACAAACTAAAAATTTAATTTTATTTCATGTAAGTTTTCAAGATTTATATATTATTCAAAAAAGTGTCGTGATGGGACATGGTTTTGCTTAGGATGTTGTCTAAATCTTAGAAATTAATGTTGTTGTCAATTATTGGTTGGGAAATAAAATCAAAAGTGACAATGCATGTCTTGATGTTGGTTGTTTGTGATTAATCAAAGGAGATTATCATGTTTGCCATGATTCAATGCTTAAACATTATTAACCTTATTGTTTATAATTATAACATCATTAACATAGCAAACATATCACATTAATTGCTTCACTAAAGTCTTTGTTAGGATGGACAAAACTCCATTAATCTCACCTGCCCATTAATTAATTGTACTTCCTCTCATTAACACCCACCTTTCTCTCTCTCTCTCTAACAAAAGATGAGAACTTTAGGGTTTTTGTGGGAAAATAGGTTAACATTAGCGGTGTTCATATGACCCGAGAACTCGATCAGACTACCAAATTCAAATTATAAGCTTCGGTTGGGTTTTTTTTTCCGTTTAGGTCGGGATGAATTTTAAAAAAACTGACAAAATTCAAGTTGTTTCGCTAGTTTACATTTTCTTGGTTGCGTCAGCCTAACCTACTCGATAATGGGTTACAACCCAATCCAATTTTACCCTACTTTTTCAGATTATTCTAAAAATTAGAATATTTGACGTTTATAACTGATTTTAGTGATGCATTGTGACTTGCGAATATTTGAGGTTGATGAGATTTTAGTTATTAATGTAATATGTAGTGGATAACGGGACAATCCATCCCAACCCAACCAAAAAAAAGGTGGGGTTAGTTAAGTTGTGAACTCTTTTTGGGTTGCTCGAGTCATCAACCCAACCATCCCGAAATTTCAGATTGGTTTAAAAGATTTCTCCCGTTAAACCCGTGTACACCCCTAGTTAACATTATTTGCACGGTTTTATTAATATAATGTTAATGAAAAAATTGCATGGAGAGTTCGACATTTATTTGGATATAACAATGAATTAGGAGCGTGAGTCTCATGAAAGACAACAAAATGCACCTCAAAGTATTACCAAATAACTGGAGGGACCTTCTCTCGAGCATAGTATAGGCAATTGAGACCTCGAACAAGCCTATTAGTTATAGAGAATCAATGCTCCAGGTCGAACAGAGTTTACGTCCGACCTCTAGCTTTCTCCAACGAATATTAGCTTATATGTGCTTTATAGGTCAATTTAGCTTCCTTGCTAGCGATCTCATTCTCTCAAATATGTAACTGTTAATCAAATCTTTGTGATTTATTTTACATTACATCGATATAAAACTTGATTCAGGTAAATTTTTAGCTCCGATTCGTTGACATTATGTGAAGAAATCAACCGAGAAAGCAAGAAGAGTCGAAAAGCTAGCATACCCTTCTGTTTGTTGAATATGACGTTTGTCCAAGAATTTAAACTTTTGCGTGAAAAACATATCTTGATTTTTAAAAAAATATATTGAGATAGATTATAATTTAACCGAAGTATATAATTTTTTTTATTATTCGCTTTATTGACTAGATGTTAATCAAACTTTTCAAGAAATCGAAAGATCTCATAATCAATGATCCAATGTGATATAAAGTAGATGGGACACATTGATTTAAAATCTTATAACTTTAAAATGGTAAGGCGAAATGAAGAACGAAACCAATGCCAAAATAGGAAGCTAATATCAAACGTTCACAAGTCAACACGTATCCGTTACAAACATTTAATATTCTTAATTTTTATAATAATCTTAAAAGTTCGGTTGGATTATAACCCTATTTTAAGATTACTCAGTAGTAGCCGTGCTGTTCGGGTCGAAAAATGCAAACATATGCAACATGGTCGAACCTATCATTTGAAAACATCATGGCATGGCCTTAGACAATTTTCATGACAAAGTTGAATGTGAAATACTTCTCTACACATGTCTCATGCATACAAACAGGGCCCACTAAGTGGGTTTGCACCCCTTTGGGCCTAGCTCTTAAGGCTAGCACTCCGTTGTGTCAAGCACTAGTGAGAAAAAGGGCTCGCATGACATCATGACAAACATAAATGTCGTAAATCGTAAATAATGAGTCATTCATGGCATGGTCTATGGAAGTTTATTCATCATAAATTATCGATATCATAACATTTTATACAACATGGCATGGTCACATTATAGCATAACTTATATATACCGCATAATTCAACATAACATAACATATCATTCATATATATGGTACATGCAGAGGCCACGAAGCATGCGTCATTATACATAAAATATAATTTATCTAACCAAGCCAACAATAGAGCCACTTATATTATTTGGCCAACGTCGAGGTTACTAATCATCCTCTAGTTTGTAAAGGAACAAAAAAAAAAAAATTGTACCCTATTGGCTTACCATTTTGAGCACCATCTTAACCGAGGTTCCCTCTACACAGATTCGGGAGAACCTTCACGGCAATAGCCAGAAGGCAACCAAAAGGGCAACCTTTATAAATCGAAAAGATTAATATTGCACAAGATGATCATGATTGACTCGATTTTAATCTAGACTGAGTTATGAATTTTACGTGTGAGAGTTTGTCCTTTGATTAGAAATTACTCACGACCACGACCACATATGCACCGTTCGTTAATCAAATGAAGATGAGAGATAAAGCTATAAAAGCAAAAGCATGTGAGAAAGTAATGAAATAATGTAATGAAATTAATATGCAAAAGAAAAGTAATTGGATTGTGGTCCTTCCCATAGGGCACTTTGTCCATATGCCCTTCAGTTTGTCAACCAAATCAAAGACAGTGACCTAAAAGACAGAACATCCTCCCAAAGCTAAGGACAAAAAGCTCAAGCTTAGGGCAGCTGAGGATTCCACCAACTTGCTCAATTCTTCATTGCTTAATTCTCACATTTAAATAATGCAACTGTTTTTTTTTTTTAATTACTTTCACTGCCCTTTCAGCTACCCTATACACATGCCAATTTTCCCCCCTTCCTAATTCATTTAATCTAATGCTCTCAAGGGTCGGTTTTAATTTTTAGGGGTATTTGAATGACCCGAGTATCTAATGTGTGAGATTCAACATTGGTTGGGGAGGAGAACGAAGCATTTTTTATAAGGGTCTGGAAACTTCTCCCTCGTAGACGCGTTTTAAAAACTTTGAAGAGAAGTTCGAAAGAGAAAACCCAAAGAGAACAATATCTGCTAGTGGTAGAGGTTGAGCCCCGAAGAGGGGTGGACATGAGGCGGTGTGCCAACTAAGATGTTGGGCCCTGAAATGGGTAGATTGGGAGGTCCCACATCAATTGGAGAAAAGAACGAGTGCTAGCGAGTACGCTGGACCCTGTAAGGAGGTGGATTGGGAGATCTTACATCGGTTGGAGGGGAGAACGAAATATTCTTTATAAGGGTATGGAAACCTCTCCCTAACAGATGACTTTCAAATGCCTTGAGGGGAAGCTCGAAAGAGAAAACCTAAAGATGACAACAGTTCGTAAATTTTTTTTTTGTCGCGCCAAAAGCAGGGTTACAACCCAGTTTTACTTTCCCCTACATTTAACAACTCAACCCATAACTCTCTCTGGATTGTTCAGTCACCAATCCAACCAATCCCAAATTTCAAGTTGGTCCAAAAGATTTTTTTCAACCTAACAGTGTATACTCTCTTAGTTTTCGTTAAATAATAATTAAAAAAAATAAATATAAGAAACACCCACTATTTTGTTAAAATAAAAAGTATGGTATATAAATAATAATTCATAATTATTAAATTTAAAAAAAATTAATTGATTAAAATTCAAAAATATAGAATTAGGGTTTTATTTATATGTTTTAAATAAACAAATAAATAAATAAAAAGAACACATTTAATGAAATAAAGGCAATATTGATGTATTATTGATATATGTTTAGCTCATATTTTGATTATCAAACCTATCTAGCTAGGCCTGCTGTTTGTAAGGTCATATTCACAACCAGCTTTTTCCCTTTTTTTTTTTTTTTTTTTTTTTTTTAAGCTTTATATTTTCATAAATATTTTAAAATAATTAGTTAAAGGGAAATTTATAAATGGTATTATTTTGAGTAATAACTAGAAAACATTAATCTCGATAAATAAATAAAAAATCTTTTTTTTTTTTTTTTTTTTTATCAACCGAATTGTTAGGCTTTGGGGCTTTCTTGTACCGTCATACGCACCCAAACATTACATCGGTGGTGGCTGACCCAACTGTTTTCGAAATGTCGTTGTCCAGTATACCATAGGCTGACCCAATAATCTAGTCCTCTCGTTCTAGGGTTGGCTCCTTAGAGTCCTCTCTTCAACATCAAGGATAGATAAGAATCGAACTGTCTCACGACTTTCTTAACCCAACTCACGTACCACTTGAGTCGGCGAAATTGTGAACTATTTGCTTCAAAATGATGGTTGAATGACACTGAATCCTTCTTTTTTCGATCTCGATACATAACGGAAAGTAAGAAATGGACCCGAACATATTTTAATAACCAATTTAAAACCCTTGTGAAAGAAAGAGTTTGATATTGAAAGAGAAGCAATAAGTCAATATCATAGCTGTAAAAAATGACCAAAACGACACCGTTTCTCTCTCTCTCTCTCCTCTTTTTCTCTCTCCTATTGCAAGAAGAGAAAATTAGAAGAAATTTAGTGAACAAAAATAACATATTCTTTGCCAAAAATCCTTAAAAGGGTTAGCCTTTTGGATCTCAAACTCCACTTTTTTGCACACAAATCTCTCTCTCTCTCTCTCTCTCTCTCGCTTTGTGGTAGAGATATTTGAGGATAATATGTTGGTTTGAGAGGTTGAAGCTGCCAGCATGATCTGATTTGATATCAAGATTGGAAGAAGAAGGCAAATGGGTATTGAATTTTGGTGTTGTTTTGGGGGTTTTGGGTTGAAAATCAGGTCATCTTGCAGCTTCAATCACTCATTCACCAACACTTTTAGGCAAACATTTGAGAATGAATGCCTCCAATTTCTTCATTTCAGGTACTTAATCTCTCTATATTCAAACCACTTCTTCACATACTTTTTATTATTGGCTTTTCCCATTTCTATCAACTTTGTTTTGATTTGTTCAATCGGTTGAGATGGAGTTTCATATTGGCTAATTTAGAGAATGATCGTGTATTTATAACGGAGGAATATGTCTTCATTAGTATAAGGTTTTTTTTGGAGAAGTCCAAAGTAATGTCGTGGAGAGTCGTGATTACTAACACAATCAGCCAAATCTGAAGGAAAACTCATTGAATTTTGAAAGGGGAAGTTTTTTTTAGGGTCGAAAATGGAATCTCCTCTCTCTCTTTCTCTACAAGTTTTCATCTTCAACCAAACACCTCACTCACTCTTCTTAGGCTTTCCGTTTTGTGATGGGTTATCGTAAATTTAACTATTTCTAATGTTTTAACACTCTCTCATGGTTCGTGCTTGAAAATTTGTTCTAACGACTAGAGATCAATGCTTAGAGTTGTTCATATGACACCAAAATCTGACTAATCTAGATTATGGGTTGGGTTAGATTGTCTTTTTCTAATTTGGGTTAGGTTGACTTTTTGAAAAATCGAAAATTTGGGTCGGTTCACGGATTGATGTTTTTCAGTTAGGTCAACTCGACCAACTTGAAAATAGAGTTATAACCTAACCCTAACTTGCGCTACTTCTAAGATTATTATGAAAATTAAAAATATTTGGCATTTATAACTAATGTTAGTGATGCGTTGTGACTCATAAATGTTTGATGTTTGAGTTTTGTTAAATTTTAGTTAGATTAAGTACGACTTTTTTAAATCATTTTTATTAAAAAAAAAAAAAAAAAAAACACCCCGACAATCCTATCTACTCCCAACTCATATATACCCCTATCTGATACTACCTGGATTGAACCTCAACCTCTCATACCACATGTTAGGTCACTAATCGATCCTTAAAGTTTAAGCTAATATGGGTAGCTGTTACACCTTTGGTTCATCGAGCTAGTCTATCTTTCATGAAATATGTCTCTACAGTCGAGCACATCAATGAAAATAGATCTATAATTCTTCCCATTAACCCTATAGTCGGGAACAACATTTGTTACTAAACCCAAGTTTAAGACATCTAAACGTGCGGTTCGAGCGTTGTTCCCTCGAGTAGTTTATACGTCCCCCGATGATAACCTAAAGGTAGAGAAAAAGGAAGTCAAATTTGTTCGGTCTCTATAGAAGTTTTCAAACATTACATCAGGCATGTCTGGTCTGAATTTGTCTCAACTTTAAAACAGCATCCAAAATAGCTTAAGAGAGAGACAAATCTGTAAAAGCAACTAAAAAGTTACCATCATGTGCCTCTCTCACTTGGAATTATTTACAAGTTTTTTTTAAAAAAAAATAATTAATTTTTTATTTAATAAATTAGTTGAACGAGTCCCTAAACTTTAAGAAAATTATGTATTTACATACACTAATAATTTTAATTAATTAGCGTTCAATCCGTCTTCTATAATTTTTTATCTTTTTATCTCTCTCAAAATTTATCTTTCCATTTGAACTTTTTTTTATATTATTCTTTTATTCCGTGTCTGTCACATGTCAAATAAAGTTGAAGAATTTAAAATGCCGAGATGAAGTGTCGGTGTCGAAATTGATATCGATATGACGATGGATATGTTTGTTGTGAATCACCAAACCGACACGTTAGAATTAGACCATTTTTTCTTAAAAATGTTTGTTTTACGTTAGGTAATTTTTTATATGGGAATTAAATTTAAATTTGAAACTAAATAATAATAATTTCTCAATTTCCCTTTAATAGATTAAAAATTCTTAGTGATGTCCTTTAGCTTAAATAATCTATTAGAATTTAATTTATTATGTAGATTGATATTTTAATTTTGTATTTAATTATTTAACTTTTAAAAAACTAAAATTATAATTATTGATATATTAAATATAAAATTAAATTTTATGTGTAATTAAATAGTTTAATTTTATATTTAATGTCCGTAAATTAAAAAAAAATGTTAAATAAATTAAGTTATTAGAAATTTCAAATATTTATTACAGATCCAATAGAAAACACGCTCTAAAGTACATGAATTGAACTTTATGTTAGGGATGGACACGGGTTGAGTTGGAAAAAATTTTTAACCCAACTCTCGGTCTGTGGGGGTTGACTTAAGTTGTCGGGTTATTTTATTTTATAATTATTTTTAAAAAATTTTTATTAAGTTAATAACTAAAATCTCATAAAATTAAAACATCAAATATTTATGAATATTAATTAAAGAATAAAAAAAAATTAATTTTTTTTAAAAAGTAAGGTAAGGTTGGATTCTAACTCTACTTTGGGATTAACCCGACCACTGGGTGTGGGACCCATTGACACAAGGGAAAGAAAAAGATGTTACCAACCGGCAAAGCTCCGATCGACGGTGACGGCGGCTACGAGCGGTTAGAGCAGGCTCTCCGAGAGAACCACAACCGATTGCCAGAAGGTCCGGCGCGGCGCTCGGCCTGCCGACACGTGAACCGATCTCTTGCAGAGTGCGTGGTGGCGACGGCTTGGTTGTTTGATTAGCAAAGCCCACCCACGGCCTCGACGGAAATTGGGTCGTTTGGCCCAATTAGTTTCTTCCCCTGAAGCCCATTGGGCCCGAGATTGGGCCCAAACTCCCGTTCGACTCGAATTTGGATTCAAAATTTCAAATAAGAAAAGTCATGTTCTCTTTTTAGAATCTACTCGAGCATTTAGAAATTGATCGGGCGATTCACAATCGTTCCCGCCCAATTCAACCGACTTTTAGACAACAAGAAGGTAGTTAATTGAGCACTTGAATTAGCTGACCGATAGTGATACTAGTGAACTGAAACATCTGGGTAGCTAAAGGAAGGGAAATCAACTGAGATCCCGTTAGTAGAGGCGAGCGAGAACGGATTGGGGGTTTGAAGAAAAACAAAAAGCTCTTAAGATTAGTCTTACGTCACTGTTGAGTCAAGAATATCTTAGTTTAACGGGTTAGTCGTAATAATATATATATATATATATTTAAAGAAGAAAAGGGAAAATAGGGTTTGATTGGTGTGGATATTAATATTAAAAGGTGTGAAGGTGAAGATGCTTGGGGAAGCCTTCAACCACCACATGGACTTCCCACCTTTGCCATCATTGCAAGATATAACTTTTTATCACCTTTTTAAAACTTTCTATAATTATAACATTTATTAATTTCAAAACTATCTTACAATTACGTTAAAATTTAAGATAAAAATTAAGATACGAAATGTGTGGAACAGTGACTTACCGTATTTGTGGTAGTGTTTTGGTCTCAATTCTAGATTCGGACCACTAGGGTACTGTTTTGTAAGTCTCCTTTTTTTTTTTAACATTTAAATAGGTTTTTACTTTTAAAATAATTTTGAGACGTTTATGAAATGTTGGAGCTTTTAAAAGAATAAGGGTATTGTTTCGAAATGAAAGTGAGTTGTTCGTGAAACATTTTGACCATTTTTTTTATGGATTGTATGTGTGTTGCTTTAACATATCATGCTAAAAGTAATGGATTGGAAGCTTTTAATTTGGCTTTATTAAAGAAGAATAGAGTCAAAGATGTGAAGAAGAAACAAGTGCACTAATCAAGGAGAGAAAAAAAGATGTATGATATTGTTCCACATGCATGCTTCTCCTTCACCCTACAATATTCATCATTCAATCTCTCTCTCTCTCCCTTTCTCTCTCTCTCTTAATCTCTCTCTCTTTCTCTCTCTCTCTCTCCCTCCCTTTCTCTCTCTCTTAATCTCTCCCTCCCTTTCTCTCTCTCTTAATCTCTCTCTCCCTCCCTCCATCTATCTCTCTCTCTCCCTCTTAATCTCTCTCTCTCCCTCCATCTATCTCTCTCTCTCTCTTAATCTCTCTCTCTCTCCCTCTCTCTTAATCTCTCTCTCTCCCTCTCTCTTAATCTCTCTCTTAATCTCTCTCTCTCCCTCCATCTATCTCTCTCTCTCTTAATCTCTCTCTTAATCTCTCTCTTAATCTCTCTCTCTCCCTTTCTCTCTCTTTTAATCTCTCTCTCTCTCCCTCTCTCTCAATCTCTCTTAATCTCTCCCTCTCTCTCCATTTATCTCTCTCTCTCTCTTAATCTCTCTCTCCCTCCATCTATCTCTCTCTCTCAATCTCTCTCTCTCTCTTATTCTCTCTCTCTCTTAATCTCTCTCTCTCTCTCTAGATCATTATATATTGAAGAACATGGCAAGAAAAAATAGGAAAGACCCAACACACACAACAAAGAAATGGAAAACCTCCTCCTTCTCCTATCTCTCTTTGCTCTCTTTCCTTCTCTCCAAGCTCTTCCATGGAGTACCCAACGCAACAACAACCAACAACCCTACAACCTTAACAACTTCGAAGGCTCCTCTGACCTTGTCAACCTCGAATACCACATGGGTCCTGTCCTTGCTTCCCCTATCAACCTTTACATCATTTGGTATGGCCATTGGAACCCTAACCACCAAGACATCATTAAAGATTTCATTTTCTCACTCTCTTCTCCTCCTCCTCCATCCCATCGTCCTTCCGTCGCCGAATGGTGGCAAACGGTCGAGCTCTACTCCGACCAAACTGGCTCGAACATCACCGGGACTATCCGTCTCTCGGGTGAGTTCCACGACTCGTATTACTCACAAGGCAACTACCTGACCCGTTTAGCCATACAACATGTCATAAAAAACTCACTCACTCAAACTAATCCAAGACCTTTGCCACTAAATCCTTACACTGGCCTTTACTTAGTCCTCACCTCATCAGATGTCCAAGTTCAAGACTTTTGTAGGGCAGTGTGTGGATTCCATTACTTCACATTCCCGGCGGTTGTTGGCGCGACGGTGCCGTATGCTTGGGTCGGCGACAGCGGGAAGCAATGCCCCGGCGTCTGCGCCTACCCGTTCGCACGACCGGAAGGGTCGGAGGCTCCGCCGCCGAGCAAGATCATGGGGGCGCCAAATGGGGATGTGGGGGTAGATGGGATGGTGAGTGTGATAGGTCATGAGTTAGCAGAGACATCAAGCAATCCGTTGGTGAATGCTTGGTATGCAGGAGATGATCCAAGGGCTCCAACGGAGATAGCTGACTTGTGTGTGGGATTGTATGGGTCGGGTGGGGGAGGAGGGTATGTTGGGAATGTGTATAAAGATGATTGGGGTAATGGGTATAATTTGAATGGTGTTAAGGGGAGGAAGTTCTTGGTTCAATGGGTTTGGAATCCTGTTCAAAGAAGGTGTTTTGGACCAAATGCTTTGGATTAATCTTTTGATTTTTGATTGTTGTATTTGGATGAGTTTTTTAAGGTTGTTTTCAATCAATGTTTGAACTTTTTAGAACTGAATTGTTTTCATTGTTCATCCTCTTCTTCTTCTTCTACATTCTTCTTCTACAATCTTAATGTATGTTCCTAATTTCATTCTTTTTGTTCTCTTTAAGCTTTTCTTAAACTGCGCTTTGCCTCAAAAGTTTTAAAACGCGTTTGGTAGGGAGAAGTTTCTATATTCTTATAAACAATGTCAATTCACCTCTACGTCTTCTCTGGCATACTGCCTAGTATCTAGCTCCCCCTACGTCCTCGTTGGCACACTGTCTGGTATCTAGCTCTCCCTACGTCCTTATCTAACTCTGCCTACGTCTTCATCTAGCTCTCCCTACGTCCTCGCTCGCACACCGCCTGGTATCTAACTCTAATACCATTTATAACAATGGCTAGCAGAGGATCCAACGTGCTCATTAGCACACTGCCCAGAAACTAGCTCTAATACCATTTGTAACAACTCCAACTCACAAGTAGCAGATATATTTTGTTCTTTAAACTTTTACAATGTTTATTTTAATTATTAGATCAACTTTCAAAATATCTATTTCAATCCTACGATACTTTGTACCTTAGACCACCTCCAATTTATATATTTGAGATCGTGCTCGTAGTACACATACTGAAAGCTACCTCATCAATACACTAAATTTAAAATAAAAACACCAAAATATTTGTTCATTTCAAGTCCAAAGACTAAGATTACACCTTTTAAAAGTTAATAGGAACTAAAATGTATGAAAAGTTAAAAGGTTAGATAGACCCATGAAAAGTTCATAAAGTTTAATAATGTCAATTTCAAAGGCCATTAATACAGTAAATTACGGAGGAAAAAAGTTGGTGCCTTTTAGTTCCAAAATCATTCATGGTGCAATTAACAATAAATTTTAATTTAACTATAATAAAGTTAGTAATAGATTAAATCATTAACTATTTATTTAAATTAATAATCAATAATTTGCCAATCAATTTACTCCATCTAGATATGTTAATGACTGAAATATGTTAATCAATGTCAATCAACAACAGTAAAACAATAAATCACCATCAGTGAATGATAATAATAATAAAACATCTAAAATTAGTAATTTGTCTGTAATAAAAATCAATTAACTAATCAAAATTAATGAATTCACAAAATCAGAACTATATTAACTGTATTAACTACATTAACAGTAGAAGGCAAATACTATTATGATGCTCACAGGAAAGAATCAATAAGAAATATTAGATTCTAATGCCTCTACAAATGGTAATCAAACTTCATGACTGTTCTAGCTCGAGCGCATATCAAGAAATTTCAGCTTCCAACAACAGTCGAGCTCATATCAAAAAACGCTAAATCATTTTGGCTCGTTCATACGGGAACTGTAAAGCACACAACAGAAGCAGAAGCAGCAAGGAGTTCTACTTTTTTGGCATGGAAAGCTGAAAATTTGAATTCAAACCAGAGTCTATACAGAAAAGGAGGGGCTAATGAATCCCCCAACATGAGACAGTTAGAAAAAAACAGTTGCATTTCTGTAGCACCGACCATCTGTTCTAATCTAAGCTTCCCTATGTCAGTACATTTCATGATGACTTGAGAGTTCTATACACCACCGACCCCCACAGGAAGAACAAAACATTAACTTCTACAAAAGACAAATACCTGTTAAGTCTGTCAGCTCTTTAATTCATCAGAGCTGTGGCTTGCCGCCATATTCATGTGCCAATTCCAAGTAGCATTTGCAATATCACTGTTGCAACAAAAAGCTTCATAGTAATTTCACTAAAACAAAAAAGGTATCATAGTATAAACACGAAAAACACGTCAAAAGAAACATCCCGGATCATCGTAGTTCAGTTTCGGGTGTAAACGCTCTTCATTTTCATTATGTTGCTTTCTTCTCTCAATAACTTCTTCAGGAGCACTTTCTGAAGCTGACTTCAGAGGGCTTGAGCTTTCTGTCACAGCGAAATAATCTTGATATGGTTCGACCATTTTCGAGCTTTCAATTAATTCCTTTGCATTGGATTTGTTGCTGCCTTCATTAAACCTTATAGAACTATTCCCAGCATTTAGTTCAGAACCTTCCGAGGACGGTTCTTGTCGACTACATAAACCAGAATTATTGAGATTTTGGAAGGTCGTGTGATCCTCTGAAGTTGAACAATTATGTGTAAGACGACAGTTCTCGTTCACTCCAAGATCTTTGGAGGTATAATTTGAGGATGCTATCCAATCTTCAGAACCATTTCTATTAGACCCGTAAGCGTCCTCATCTGTTGCTACAGTTTCGCTACCCATATTCTTGTCTTCATCATCGACCAGCCAAATAATATCTGGCAATTCGACAGCGGGACATAATTTCTCTGTCTTGTCCATCTCAATCATATGATCAATACTAGCTTTCCCTTGAGAGAGACTATCTAAACTTTGGGAAACATTGTTGGTATCTCCAGAATCACGCAACTCATTATCGGCAAAATTTGGTCGAATCAACTTTCTTCTTTTCTGTTGCACACCTGACAACTGAACACTTCCAACATTCACATTTTCCCCTCCAGTTGGGACACTGTCCTCAACTTTGCATTGTTTTCTTCGCCGCTTGAAATCCACAAATGATCCAGCAATATGGTTAGTGTTACAATCTATAGTGTCCTCATTTTTTGTCCCATGTTTATCTGAAACTTGAAAGCAATTACTACCATGTGAACTTACAGAAGATTTTGTCCATTTTTTCTTCACAAATTTCCTGCCAACATTGCGCTCTGGACTTCGCACTTCGTGGTTAGTCTTCTTCCTTTGCCAGTGATGTCGTTGCAATATAGACCTAACTTCATCATTAGATGGATCCATTTCTACCTTCTCATGGTCATAGTCACTAAATTCTTGTATACTTGCATCAGATGGATAGGCTAAACGAGAAAACACGCTGCTCTTTCTTTCACAATCAGAATGCATGCCTCCAGAAGATCCATGGCATTCATGTCCATGGTTCACTGCTGTATGCACAATTGAGGGCATCCTCGAGAGTTCGACAGAATCAAAAGGCAATTGACTGGGAAATTCTTTTGTCTTGGGAACATGCTCATAATATGCTTCCATAACTTCCTGCCTTGCTAAGCCCTGCTCATTTTGATATGGGAAAAGGGTATCTTTGAGTCCATAGGAAGGGTACTCGCTAGTGAGGATAGACCTCCTCAAGCCTCCATCATTTTCGAACTCTCGTGTAGGCAAAGAAAGTAAGCTAGGAACAGAACATGACAAATTTATTTGACTTTGAGTCACAGGATCTGTAATGTCTTCTAAATTTACAGACGATTGGAAAGGCATACTAGTCATGCAGTATGATTGGCTGTAGCGGCTGGGCATCGTGATTTGAGCATAACTTAGGAAACCTGAATTACATGCGAGGTTTCTAGTATCCGCATGAGCACAATGTATAGAATTGTCTAAGGAAGGAATTCCATTTCTGATATTATAATGGGAAAGAGTAGCACTCTCCTGCATAGTGTTAACTCGGTCTTCACCCTCTATTAGCTTCTCTTGTAAACTCCCATTCAACATAAGCCCATTACCAACAGCAACACTTCGACTTCCATCAAGTAAGAGATCACTTGAACGCTCAAATGAATCACTGCTTAACTGTCTCGGACAGAGTCGGTCACTAAATTTTGTCAATCTAAACAGGGATAAAAGCCTATGCACCTACATATTTCATTATGAACAAAGAGAAGTTTTGAGTAGGAAATGAATCATGACGGTCCAGCATTGAAGGAAAAGCAACAGACCTGAACTTTAGACAGCCCAAAGTTGAACTTCTTTGTTGAAAAGTAATTTTCTTTTATGGCATTTTGAAATTGGTCTTCAGAAAGGGGATTGCAGCACCAAAGTACAGAGAACTTAACCTAACGATAGCGATTAGAAAGAAGGAACAAAGTATTAGACCAGAAATTTTAACGACATGACAACGTTACTCACATATGCATTACCTGGGAAGGGAATTGCTGCCCTGATGAGCTATAAGCATGGGGCACAATGTTCATTGCACCATCTGAAACTGCCTGAAATACACCATGAAGTACTCTATTCTCGTATTCAAACAGAAATAAAATCATCCCAGATTTAATTTGTAGAACAAAGTTGCCTAGCCAAGATGGAAGACCAAATAACTTCCTTTCGAAGCATTCTGTTCTAGTCATACTATTTGACATACAAATTGCACCATACTCTGGTACAATCCCATGAGCAGTATTCTTCATATTAGCCACCATTCATTCGCTGAATGAAATGCTGTCAATTCCAAAACTATAATACATACAATAGAAACAAAGAATTAAGAAAAATACAGGGTAATTATGTGACTTGGGGGAAAAAAATGCCTTCGTATACAGGGTATAGTGTACAACGAGAACCAAATTATAGCTTCGGCTTTTCCAGGTACATGTACAAGAAACCATAAAACCCTAGCCCTCGCTTAACACCAAATTAAATAAGCATAAGGATAACGATCAATAAACAATCTTTAAATCAAACACAACAACACTAGAACGTTAAAAATGCAGAAGATGACCTAAGAACCAGACAACAATACTGCCGATCATTACACTGCCAAATGCACTAAACTCAAACAGTTCTTTAGAGAAATAAGTTTCATGAAGAAAAAACAACAACAGAGTATGCGCGCAATCCTAATTCACACGAAATACCTACAAAAATAAATCCAAAACAATACCATCCGGGAGAGAGTGACCTCAAAGGCAGATTGGCTTGAAACCGGCGAGAAACTGAGAGTAAAGAATCAAACGGCCATTGGAGAAACAGAAAATAGTGTATGGAAGGAAGAAGAAGAAGAAGAAGAATGAGAGGAAATTCACAGAGAAGAAGAGCTCCAACGTTGATGGAAGATGAAGCAGAGGTGAGGAAAGCGAATGGCTCAATTCCAGAAGAACTCTTAAATTGTTTTTTTTATTCTTTTGAAAATGACTATCATAAATATTTAAAAAATAATATAAATCTATTAAGATATAATATTTAAAGAATATATTATAATAATTAGTTATAAAATATATCTAAAATATTCGTTAATATTTTATCTTCAAATTTAATTAATAATATATTTTATCTTTATCTTACCATTTGGTTAATTTATATTTTTCTTTATTTTGAGATATTAGTTGGTTTTCAATTCTATTATAAAAAAAATAATTATAAACATTGGTTATTTGATTTTATTGTTTTATTATATATTCATAGTAAATTTAATCTTATCAATTTATTTTCAAATTAATTTTTAAGGAAAATTTACCCTTTTTTTTTTTTTTTAGGTTTGAAGTTTAACTTGACATTTTATTTTAACCTCTCAATTTTGATTTCAGTAGCATTTTTATTTTTATTGTTGTGGTCGTATTTATATTAATCACTAACAAAAAAAAAAAAAAAAAAAAAAAAAAAAAAAAAACTAACATGAGACCATAATTTATTTAAAAATATTTTTTTAATTATTAAATTAAAAAATAAAATTTTAATTTTTTTTTTTTTATTATTCTTCTCTTCCCATTCTTTTATAAGTTTGAAGGAGTATTATTTCTTGGATGAGACACATAGATCATGTTAGAGTCAGAATCCAAAGGAAAATTGGACTATATTAGCAATATATTTACATGAACGAACAAATAAAAGTTTTAAAGGCCTAAATTTTGCTATATAGTAACTAAAGAAAGAAACAATGATGATAAACTAAAATGCAATTTAATTCATTAATTTATAAATATCAAGCATAGATCAAAATTGATTTTTTCTATTAAAAATTCATAGGATTGAAGAAACTAAACTAAAAATTAAAAGTTTCCTAGACCATTTTGTGTATTTAGTCTATTATCACTTTTTTCCCCTCAATCCTTCAAGAATTTGAAGGTCTTGAAGAAAAAGAAAAGATTCATAGAATAAAGAATGAAAAACAATAATAATAACGTAAACAAAAAATAAATAAAACGCCAAAAATAACCAAAAATTTTCATATTTTCATATTAAAAGAACATATGCATCCCAATTCCCAATTTTAAGCATATTGGAAGTTTAAATATAAGTCAACTGGTTAAGATATTATACTAATAGGGAAAATATTCGATCCCAGCCCACCTGATAGTAGAAACTTGGAGTTAAGGGCGCCCCGTCCAACAAAAGAAACAAAAAAAAGTTGCACCGTATTAAAATTTCCAAAAAGAGAAAAGATAAAGTTCGATGTGGAGAAAAAGTAATTCAAAGATTCAAAAAGAAAAAGAAAGAATGAGGGATTCCCTGTGCTAAGATTTAAGAGGGTGAAGCATCCATATTCCTTTCTTTCTCCCCATCTCTAAGTTTTCATTCCTACATACATCTCTAAACAGATATCAAATATGATATTCAAATAAATGCATCTAAGTGTCACATTCAAAAAGGAAAAGAAAGGAAGAAAAGAAGGAATAGAGACATGAATTTGCATGCTGCTAACTCGAATGTTTCCTATTTGCCACAAGATATTTTCACGTTTTGAAACGAAATGGCGCATAAGAATCGTGTTCAGAGCTTTCGTAAAAGGACTAATCAAACTGTGCGTCTAAAGTTCGGAATAAACCATCAAGAATGTCCCATAATTAATCGATAAACACATCACCAATAGCTTCGAAAGTAGCCAAAAACCTGAGATTCTCCCTCACCAGACAAAGAGTGTACAAATACAAGCCAGTGACAAGAAACATAACAGCTGGGAAGATTTTCAAAAGAACCTCTTCTCATAGCCGGCTAATGACTGCCTCCACCTCTGCAGGAGTGTACAGATGATATGTCGGAGCCACCTTCGCGATATCGACATTGTTGGGAGTCACCTGAAATTGGAGGGACGCAGTTTCATCCACAGATTATTAGATGGCAAAAGTTAATGTTAGAAGTACAATGCTTCTTGATATCTCGTTCCTATGTTTTTAAAGCAAACAAGTTTGAATCAAATGCACTATTATTTATTCACCTTCTCTTCCATAACTTGCTTCAGAATAGACAGTGCTATGGTTTCAGCTTCTTTAAGAGTTAGGTCCTGCAATCAATTGAACGAAAACCAAGAAGTCCATTTAATATAAGTGGCAAAAACATATGGCTTTTTAACTTTGATATATGTAGTTGCTTAAGCATGGGTGTAAAAGTCCTAAACGTTTAGCTGACGCTTGTTGCGCTCTTCGTTGGAACTTCTTTGGTAAGTGAAAGATGGTAACATTTATCTCAAATACTTGTAATAATAAAGAGTGCAGAGCCATGGCTGTTTTATATATAAACTCTAAAGCATTAGATATATCTCATATCTCATTTGACTTGTACATATCATATAGACATATATATAATGTACGTATATATGTATGTATGTATGTATCTCAACTTTTCACATTTTAACTTCAAAAACACCATACCTCATATTACTTGTAAATAAAACGTTCACTCTTAGTAACCAAATATCTATCTAAAATTTTATATTTTAATGAGAATAGCAACCAAAATCCTATGATTGGACAAATATGAGGTTGGGATGGGCTTCATCTGACTAGTTTTTTCTGAAAATGGAAGGAAAAGGAAAGGCCATTCACCACCATAGCATTCAGTCATATCTGACACCAATATAGTAGAAAACATACCTTGTTGTATTGCTCTTGCAGAGAACTATCTGCACCTTCAGAACCTGAACCGATAGCTTTAGCATTGCATTGCCAGAAAGTGCCAGATGGATCAGTGTAGAATCTGCATACCACAGATTATCAGGTTAAAAACTGAGGGGAAAACAATATTTCTGCCAGCATATTACGGAGGGAATTTTACTTAATCCTGATGATGCACAAAGTTCTGATATGAATATTATTAAAACGGTATACAATGATAGCAGCATTCTACACAACTAAAAATGAACGCTACATCAAAAATTGCATCAATGATGCAAACAAGTAATAGCTAATAATGCTTAAAAAAAAGTTATTTGGCATTAAAAAGCAAATGAATGCAGTGACCTCAGCAGAGGATTTAATGTTCTAGTCGTTGAGAGAACTTAAAATTAGAAATATGAGTGCCAAACCAAAACTTGTTTCGTAAAGCTTGAAGATGCATGCATGAGACAGAAACTGGCAAAAATAATAAAATAGAAAGCATAAACAATGTTACAAATAATCAAGCAAAGAGAACAATCATGAAAGGAAAATCCAGGTGCAATACCAAAGGAGAATCACTGAAGTGCATATTATCATTGAAAATGTTAAATTTATTTTTACATTGTTAAAAGAAACACTGGAAAGTCAATATTTTAGTTGTAACCACCCCCAACAAATTATCCTAAACCGACTATAAACTCACACATCCCTAGTTATGCAGCCTTATCATTACTCTGCCTTAAAAATTCTTTGTCCCACATGAGCGGGTACACACTAGCAATGCTCAAAATGGCATACAAATGATTTTTGCTCCAACTGCCTTTTTGGTCCTTATCTCAAAAGAAAACATAGAAACACCAACTCTGAGTCAATACTGATCTTTTTTATGGTGGTCGAACTATAGAAGAGAAGAATATGAAGATCGTTGGGATAAAAATGATAGTGTATCACTTGATGACCCATGTGAATTTATAATCTCTTTGAGGGTACGTTGAGTAGCAGTGTGATGATATCTTTTTCGACTTTCGGTTCATCGGAATCTTTCTAAATGACTATCTCCTCTGTCATTAGGGTTGGGGAAGACCATTTAATTCTCCAACTTATATCGCTTTTCTACACTTGTCTCTCAGCTCTAATGTATTTGAACGCAACTAATCAAGCAGTATCGCATAATTCAAAAGTTGCAATTTTAACTTTTACCCTGGGCGTATGATTACTACAAGTATGAAATACATGAGAAAAAACCTAGCAATGGAGGGTTTTATTCTTAAATATAAAAAATGATGTAACCCTTTTTCCATGCCATCCCAATAGAAGGATGCAAAAGAAAGAGTTCACACACCCACAGCCATCACTTGGCCCGTGGATGTGGTGGTACAAAATACAGAATGGAGTGAAATAAAAGCTAGTCACATAAATCAGTTTGCAGTGAAATAACAGTTAGTCACATAAATCAGTTTGTTCTTTATGTGTTTAACTTACAAGCTGGGACCCTTCTCATCATGGCCGGCAATGAGAAGAGCTACACCAAATGGTCGAGACTGTAAATAGAAAAAAAAAAGTATTGTATTAGCAAGTGAAATAGTGACACCATGTACCTTTTTTCAACATAGTGAAAAACAGAAATGATCTAATTCTTTCAACTATGGAAGAAGGTTATGCAGAATACACTATACATCCATCCTACATTTTACTAGGACAGGATATCATCCAAATAAAATCACTGGAAAAATATACTAATATCTGCATAAATTCATGTCAATAACATCATAAAGTCACTTATTCAAAAATGTTATTTTTTATATCCGAGAGATTAAGCGTGAAATAATTCCCTAATCAAAAGTACATATGAAGGTTATATTTTAAATAGATGCTAATTAGCAAAGTAAATGGTGTTAAGACATTGCAATTTTAAAGCAAGGCTAGATTAATTCAACAAGAAGTGGAGAAGATATGGAGTAAAATGAAAAGAGAAATGTTGCAGTAATAACCATGGACTCCTCATCGCCTTCACCAAATCTTAGGGCTAGATCACAAAGAGCTTGAGTTGTAGACTCCACAGTCATTGGTTCACCATATGAGAACCGATGGTTCTGCAAAACATGAAGTTCAAAATTCAATAGCTTGCCTTTAAAAGATATAAACTATAGATGCAAGGCAAGAGCATCAACAGCACCTGGGTCTCAACTCGAGCATGTTCAACAAGTGTGTGAGCATCAGCAATTAATCCACTCATTGCACATCCTATATGCTCATCAATTTCCATGATTTTTTCCACGCTACTTGGTTCCTAAATAAAAGTTCCAAAAATGTCAACCTCACAATTGAAGGGAAAAAAAAAGGCTGCCTTGAAATCCAAACAAAAAAGAAGATGGATCAATAACTAAACTTCAGTTAAATTAGAGTATAAATTTCAGTTTCAAGATTGATGGCAAGATATTTAAGTTGAGCTTGTATATATAACTGTATATAGCCCATAGGCAACCATATCAATTACGATGCCTACGTAGACTGCTGGACATCTAACTTAAGCTGAATATGATAATATATGCAATAGACAATGAGAACCAATAGCAACGAATTAAGAAATTCTAAGGCAAAGGAGCAGACCAGTAGTGGGGATGTAATACGTTTCTCAACAGCAAGCACAACGCCTTCCTTTGTTTTCAAACCAATTGCAGTCGAACCAAGCTACAAAAATTAAGGAAAATCAGTTGATTCAACAAAATGGACAAAAAAAAAAGTCATTCAAGGTTTTTTCACTCAACTTCACCACCCTTCTCCGAATCTCACAAACTTCAATACGAATTTTAATGGAAAAAACCCAGAAATGAGAGAACGAAAGGGAAGGAAAACAATAGAATACCTTAATAGCTTCAATGGCGTACTCAACCTGGAACAATCGACCTTCAGGAGAGAAGGTATTCACACCCCTATCATACTCAGTCCTGAAAACCCCCAGAATCAGAAGGACAAAACGAGAGAGACACAAAATTAAACAATAGAAACAAAACAAACATAGAAAGAGAACGAAAATGCCGCAGAAAAGAATGCACTAGATCATCACCTGGTCAGAAACATTTTGCGATTCAATTGAAGAAACCCGCTAGATTCTGCACGAACACTGAGAAATCAGAATCATATCAAAAGCGCCAAAATTTCAAAACGATGAAAAATCGAACACGGAAAATCAAGAAAGTATTAGGAGGAGAGAGAGATCTACTTGCCTGCAACAATGAAGAAAAATGAAGAAGAAGAAGCAGCAACAAACAGCTTTGTTCAGTAAGCTTTAAGCAGACCCTTTCTTGCGAAGCAAGATGATGGTGCCGGGTTTTGTTCGGGTTGCTTTTTGGAGTCCACGGGTTTCCGATTTCCGCCATTTTCGCCCGGTTCATAAGGCCCACGTTCATTAAGGCCCAGCCCAAAAATGAAACGGATTAAATGACATGGTTCGACAAGTGGCCCAAGCCCAAACCACTTGGTTAAGTAACGTTGAAAATTTTGATGACGGGACGAAAAATGCTCTAAATTTTGCACTTGGTCTAAAAAAATATTATTGAAATTTAAAAAAAGAAAATTACTAAATTTTCAAAATAAATAAACGTAGGGTTGCACCATAGTCGGACGGAGCATGAGCTACCACTGAACCTTGGATTCCGTCTCTGAGACCTGCTATGAATCGACTAGTTCTCATCTTTTTGTCACTACAAACTTTGGAGCAAATATGTCCGGCCTATTAAATTCCAAGTCATAATCATCCACTGATTTATCAGTTGATAAATGTCTCCCTAAACTGCACAATTGTACTAGGCCCTCGTCAGGACCGAGAGTCATGTGGGTGATCTTCCATAAAAAAAAAAAATGTGCTTCCCCTTTCAGCATGTAGGTTGCGCAATAGACAGTTCGGAATGCAATCTCCACAGCTTCCAACCATGATTCTGCTACGACTAGGTTAATGTTACCGCCCTCAAAGGACCACAAGTTGTCATCCCCCACATCCTGTTTGTGACTGCAAGTCTGGTTTACTAACAATGACCGTCACGCAGCATTGGCACCTAAGGAACTTCCTCAGGAGAATCTTTGTGCACAATCCTCCTTTCGTCTACTCTTGGGAGGCGATGACGGTGGCACCTCAACCTCAACTGCGAGAGGCATCTCCTCGACCTCAACCGGGTGGGTGTTGTGTCGACGAAGAAAATTGCTCGACCCCAAGCGACTGAGCTACAACAACTCTACAGGGTCTAGATATGTTTCAGGTCGACATTTCTCTATGACTACTGAGCTCCCAAGCACCCCATCGTCTCGACCAGTATCCTCAAGAATCTGAAAAGGGAGAAATATACTCAACAAGGCTCTCGTCGCATCTTTGACCTAACAAATAACCACGGGTTAATTCTAGATTCTAGGTTCGTCGACTTGTTGTGCACAAACTTAATATCACGTATGGCTTCATAAACGGTATCCAGTATCTGGAGTTGAGACGCCACCTCAAATAAACTTTCACAAATCAGGTGAGACCCACGCGATGATCTTTTAGAAATAAAAAAATAATAATTAAAAAAGTTTGGAGATGATCTATGAATTCTAGATAGATAGTTTCTATCCATATATTAACAGATTTAAAATTTCATGAGTAATTTTTAAATATTTTAAAATTTTAAAACAAAATATTAAAAAATTTAAGAATATTTTTAGAGTTATTTTTATTAATTCGGCCAAAGCTTTTGTAAAAGAACATAAAGACCGAGAGCCGCAAGGCCCAGAGAGAAGCCATGGGCCCGTCGGAGCGTCGTACCCAGAAGCCTTCTTCGGCAACAAGAAAGCCCCCGGGTCTTTCAGCACCAGAGAGAGAGAGAGCTCTGCTTTTCTCCGGCATTCTTCAAGAACACTTCCATTTCAGAGCCTCTTCTCGATTCTCCATTTCCTCTCCATCACACTCACTCCTTCGAAGACGGCATGGGAGACAGCCAGTATTCTTTTTCTCTCACCACTTTCAGGTCTCTCACTCAAAACTCCCTCTCTCTCCCTCCCTCTTTCTCGATTCTGCTTTCTTATGGTGTGTTTTTGTGGTATTTGCTCAGTCCTTCCGGCAAGCTTGTGCAGATCGAACACGCCTTGACAGCGGTTGGATCTGGTCAGACATCTCTTGGTATCAAAGGTATCTTGACGCCAAATGATGCTTGGTTATATGATATTTAGTTTAATTGATCTCCTGGAGTTTGAGCATTTGAGTTTTTAGCAGTGTTTTCATGTTGCTTCGTGTGAACATAATGATTTATTTAGAATTCTCAGGGACTTGGATAAAGAAGTTGTTTCTCGAGTTATGATTTCAGCACTATGATCTTATTTTAATTATATTATTAGTTTTCTTAACCTTAGATTATTTCATAATGCTTATTCAATCTCATACTTAGCTTTGCGGCTTACACATGCATGATTTTGTCTGTTCTTGATTAATTACTCTTGGAAAGTTGCATTTATGTGGTTGGTGATCGTAACTCTGGAAATGTGTAAAAGGATGTCGAAGTATTTATGTCTGGGTATACCTTCTTCCTTGCAGCTGCCAATGGTGTAGTCATTGCGACTGAAAAGAAACTACCTTCTATCTTGGTTGATGAAACATCTGTACGTAACTCAATTTAGTAAACATAAGTTCATATTTCTTTAACTCCTTTCTCATGGTTCACATTATATTTTATGACGCTTTCTCTGTCTCAGGTTCAAAAGATACAGTCTCTGACACCAAATATTGGAGTTGTTTATAGGTTTGATTACATTTCTGCTGTGTTTCTCTCTCACGGATAGACTTTTTGGAGTGTTCTCAGACTGATGTTGTTAGTCGTTATAATCTGCTGTCTTTGTGACTTACTCTGCCTTTATGATAACATGTAATTTGAACTCCAAAGATTGTGTCTGAGTCTGTAAATACAGTCCACTATTGGCTAACATTATGGACCAAGACTATAGAGTAGCCTTTTGGAAAAAAAAATCTTCGTTGAATTGGAAGGAGCTAAGTTACTTAGTATCAGTAAGAATTGTAGTTTTACGTTTTTATTTGGTACTGTTAATAAATCGTGTTATTCTTCTTATGAACCGTCACATTTTTCTTTTAAATATGCATCTCTGTGGTCTTGAGCATTAGAGCTCGGACAGAGCAGGTATTTGAGTCGATCTATTTTTAGCATTCATTTTTTTTCCTAAGCACCTTCAAGTTCTATTATGATATTTTTTCCTACAGTGGCATGGGTCCTGATTTTAGAGTTCTGGTCAGAAAAAGTAGGAAGCAGGCAGAGCAATATCATAGACTGTACAAGGTACAATGAGGTTTCCACCCATATGTCAAATTTCTTCATAACTAAAACACTTTAGTTTGTATAATCATTCTTCATAAGACACTTTGATACACTAGGTACAGAGAGTTTTTAAATCTCATATTGATTTTCTTCGTAACTGTACTCTTTAGTTTGTGTGTGCATGCCTGCTTGAATATGGAGAAAAAAAAATCGATTGATTATCAGATTACATCTTATCGTGACCTTTCTCCTGTGGCCCTTAGCCTGTTCTTTTGTGGCCCTTCTTTTGGCCTTTTTAATGCAGTTTCCTATTGTGCTCATTTTCTTCTCTTTTCATATAATAAGAGCACAAACTTTTTAAATGAATACGAACAATCTTTGTTTCATGTTGATTTTCTTTAATATAGTTGAGCTTTTTCACAATCTTGATTGTTGGCCAATTTTCCCTCTTGAGTAAGCGAACACATATATATAAATAGTATTTATGATTTTCTTCACATGGTTGTAACTTGTGTAAAATGTATCTTAGGAACCAATTCCGGTCACCCAACTTGTGAGGGAAACAGCAGCTGTAATGCAGGAGTTCACCCAATCTGGGTATCCACAATTCTTGCCCTGAAAGTTGTTCAAACTCCAGATTTTAAATGAAAGCTTGATACAAATTGGTGTTGCCTAACTTGCAAAAAACTTATTTTGAAGTCTCTGAATGAACATAATGTGGAAGGCATCCTTTTTTTATAAATAATTTCTATTTTAATTTACTCTTTTCAAGCTTCCATTCCCCCATTTTCTCTTATTCATCATGCCTTTCAATGAAAATAGTTGCCGCACCATGTTGGCCTTTCCAATATTTTGTTTTCAGACTGGAACTTGGGTGCCATTTGCCTTGATAGATCTTTTCAATTTGGTCCATGTATTCAAAAGTTCTATTTTCTGTGTTTTCTTGTCTTTAGTGGAGTAAGGCCATTTGGAGTATCTTTGCTGGTTGCTGGGTTTGACGACAATGGTCCTCAATTGTACCAGGTAGATTATCTCTTATATCTTGAAAAAATAGTAACACATTAAATGCCTGATTTAAGTAGGCTTTTAATTTTATAATTCTCTGTCTTTTGTATCCATATCCTAATTTTAGTTTCATGTAAACTCGGTAATGAAATCCAGGTTCCCACCTTTTGAATATTATTTTGTTTTTCGGGTGTACTTGCTGTTTCTCCTTTCAAGTCTTGTGCTACAATATTGATCCCTTATATGTATATGCATTTGTATGTGTATATATATTTATCC
Organism: Cucurbita pepo subsp. pepo; assembly: GCF_057944985.1. Classification (NCBI taxonomy): domain Eukaryota; kingdom Viridiplantae; phylum Streptophyta; class Magnoliopsida; order Cucurbitales; family Cucurbitaceae; genus Cucurbita; species Cucurbita pepo. Next base: position 3,780,623 of record NC_141817.1, read on the forward strand.
ACATAGATATAGAAAGTGATAGATATATTCATAGAAAGTTATGAATTTTTGTTAGCACCACTGAAAAGCTATACCTCAATTCACTTTTCTTCTTGAATGGAATAATTTTTCCCTAGGTGGATCCATCTGGTTCATATTTCTCTTGGAAAGCCTCTGCAATGGGGAAGAATGTTTCTAACGCCAAAACATTCCTAGAAAAAAGGTATCTGTTCTATTTTCTGCCGCCTGAATTTTTTAGTCAAACTGAGCAGTTTCTGCGTCAGATTTCACATTAATTACTCTGTTTAGTTTATTAAATAGAACCCAAAGCAAGCTTTGTGAACTTAAAATTTATCCATTGCATCTGATTTAAATGCTGCCAAGTAGCATACTACAGATAGTTTTGTCGGTTATTTTGGTTCCTGGTGTCATTCATCCAATTTTCCTGATAGTTTTGGCGATCTTGCTTTTCAATTTAGGTATACCGATGATATGGAGCTTGATGATGCAGTGCACACTGCCATCTTAACCTTAAAAGAGGGGTATGCATATTTTAAAGAATATCATTTAATGTATGAACTTTGTTTCTTCGTATGTTGTTCTCTCTCTACCTTGTGAAGGAGATGCTATGAAATGACAGCATTTTTGGGATGGAGATGGAGTAATGATGACAGGGAGAACTTACGTCCTTTTATCGATCATTATCCACACAAATCTTAACATTTAACAAGAGTTCAACTGGAGAGATCAATTTCCTTGGTCAACTTGGAAGTTACTTCCTACAAATTTGGAAGGCTAATCTATTTGCCTATATTTTAAAACGAACTCAAATTCAAAAGGCCTGTGCTTTTAGAAGACTAAAAGTGGCCTCAAAGTTTCTCTCTTGCACCTGCTAGGTCTGATTCTCAAGATGATATTATGCGTAGACCTTAATTTACATAGAAGAGAAAGTATATAAAAGATATGAAACTTCATAATCATGTAGCACCATAGGGCTGCTTGGTGATTGGTGACAGTATTTTAAGCTAAATATATTCATTCTCTGACCCGTTCATTCAAGTGAACTAAATTTAAAATCTTCATTTTGTAAATTATGTATATGCATACTGTCTGCACCCAAATATTATTGTTTCTTATTTTATGGCTAATCATTGGTAATCTTTTTTGTTCTTCCGTAGATTTGAAGGTCAGATCTCAAGCAAAAACATTGAAATTGGAATAATTGGCACGGATAAGAAATTCAGGTTGGTCCCTCCTGTTCTGTTTTACTGGAAAGAAAAATCTTTTCCCTTGGGTTGAGCTTCAAAACCCTTATACATAAATGAATTGTCCGTTATGCTATTGTGCTAATGTGCTTCATTGCGAGTGTAATGTACCAAAATTGGTGAGGTTTAGTGTAGAAACCTAGAAAGTTCCGTTTGAATGACAACGCGTGAAACTGGAAAATCTCGACCTTCTGCATATTCTCGAGTGTCTTTGGTGGTCCAAAAATGTTTTATATATATGTAGAGTTATCAATTGCTAATGAAGCTCATGTTATAGCACTAAAAAGGATTTTGATGGTTACTTCTTTTAAGGCTTGTGTGGTGCATTCATGTCATGAGAAATAGACTGCACATTTGGTATCTCTATTTCATTCATCTTCTCCTGTTACGAGTAGCCATTTTCTGCACACACACGTGTATTCTTGGATCTCGTCTCTACTCTCGAGTTTGATTTTTCGATTTCTATCCGAAACAGAAACACTTACGATCGATACTGACTTCTGGTACGCCTATATTATTTTGCAGAGTACTAACCCCTGCTGAGATTGATGATTACTTAGCTGAAGTAGAGTAAGCAATATGTTTTTGCCTGCGAAGGTAAATTCTTTTAAAAGACAACAGTGGGTGTTTGGTTTTGAAGTGAAGTAGCCTGGCACTGCCTGTGAGCTTGATGATGCCTGGCACTTCCATTGCGAAGGTTAATGAAGAAAAATTGTATGGACATTTTAGGTTTCCAATACATCCACCATTGTATGTTAGTTAAGGAATTATGCATGCATGCATGCTTGGATTAGATGCTGTGAAGAAGGTTTCTTGTTTTAAAATTATTAAGTCCAGATTGGTAACCAAAATTATGGTACTTTCTTTCAGTTTCTATGGTATCTTTCACAAGGATTACATGTGGGACATTTGAATGCTAAGTAGAGCGACGAGAGTCTCTCATAGCTCTCAAGTCTTAAAACACTTTAGTTCAAAATTCCCAAACTCTATTTCTATTTTGTTTGAAAAGTATTTTCACCAAATTCTTAATTTGTCAAAAGAATCACTTCATTTTTTAAAAAGATGAGTCTTTGTAAGACCCAATTTTAAAAAACTAGATTTATTTAAGTTAGTATTAAAAAAAAACTTGATGATCCAACTCAAATAAAGTTCGATAATAAAAAATATGACCAGACTAGTCTCAAATTTGTTTTTCGAAGTGTTTTTTTCCTTCGATAAATAGGTTCATTGATAGACTAGTCTCAAATGAGAGATATTTTGTTCCACTCAAAATTATTTCATTTTTGCATTTGAACGAATTTACATTATACATGATCTGACCGAGTCATCGTATATCAACAACCATCCCGAGTAGAAGTAGACTAGTCTCATCCTTTTTTTTCTTAAAAAAAGCGAAAGTTAAAAGTTCATGCAAAAAAAAAAAAAAAAAAAAAAAAAAAAAACTAAATAAACACCTAAACCAATGGGACCTAAAAAATTTCATAGATTTAATATTTAATAATGAATTTTTGGTTGAAAAAAATTGATCATATGAATAAGTTTTATAAAGAAATATGTGAACCCCACCTACTTAAAAGGGTGCAGAGCCAACAAAGGCACCGATCACGAACTATCACTGTGCTATAAGTGAGTTCGTTGGCGACACATTGACCCACCACCTTGCAGGCTCACTCTCCAATGTCCGATGTGGGGATTCTTTTCCAAGCTGTAGTTTTCTTAGTTTCCGTTCCATGTTTGAATCATATATATATTCCCTTTATTTTTGGATTAATGCGTATGATCCCACATCCAAAATAACCAAATCCACCCAAAATACGTAAAATGTAAAGTATAAATCCAAGAAAATAATATATTGTCTACCAACCCTACAGTCCTATGATATTGATCCCACATTGCTGATTAGCGGCGACGGCAACCCAAAGCATTAAGCAGAGAAAAGGGTTTTTACAGAGCGCTTCAAGGTTCATCAATGGCGTCGAGGCTGGTTTGGGCTTCAAGAGTTGCTTCGTATCTCAGGATCTCAATACCCCATAGAGGGTTTGCTTCTGGTGAGCCGAACCCACGTTTTTTATGTACTGATTTTCCTAATTCTTTATCAGTTTTGATTGATCTGTTTGTCTGGTAGATGGATATTTGAAACTGATCGATCTTCTTTTCACATTCGAAGATCTCAGTTTCCATTGATGGGTTTTGTTTATTTTTGCCGTTTGTTTGATCAATGGCTGACCCTTTTCAAGATTTGCAGGATTTGTCTCTGTTTTTGGGTTCACAGATGTTATCCTACTGCTAAATCTACATCTGTTGATATGCATTGTGTTTTCACCTTCCATTTGAATTGTTGTGTGATGAATCCCAAACATGAGATATTGCGTTCTACTCTCCTTTTTATCGCCTTCCTTTGATTTGTTCATATGTTCTTATTTCAATCTTGTTGTTTGAACTAATACCAGTGCCTTGGTGACCTTTCTAGCTGCTGTTATCGTTAATTATGTAGTTTTCTCGGTTTGATATCGATCTTCCTCCCTGGTTTTGCTAGTAGATAGACTCTATGCACATGTCGTGTAATAGCCCAAGCCCCCCGCTGGCCAACATTGTCCTCTTTAAGCTTTCCCTCAAGGTTTTTAAAACGTGTTTGCTAGGGAGACGTTTACACACCCTTATTCGTTATCCTCTCTAACTGATGTGGGATCTCACAATCCACCCCCTTGAGGGCCTAGTGTTCAGGGATCTCACAATCCACCCCCTTGAGGGCCTAGTGTTCAGGGATCTCACAATCCACCCCCTTGAGGGCCTAGTGTTCAGGGATCTCACAATCCACCCCCTTGAGGGCCTAGTGTTCAGGGATCTCACAATCCACCCCCTTGAGGGCCTAGTGTTCTCGCTGACACACTGTTTGGTGTCTGGCTCTAATATCATTTGTAACAGCTCAAGTCCACTGCTAGTAGATATTGTCCTCTTTGGGTTTTCCCTTGAGACATTTTTAAAACGCATCTGTTAGGGAGAGATTTCTACACTCTTATAAGAAATGTTTCATTCTCCTCTCCAATCGATGTGGGATCTCACAATCTACCCCCTTGAGGGCCCAACGTCCTTGTTGGCAAACCAATTGGTGTCTTGCTCTGATACCATTTGTAACAGCTCAAGCCCACCGCTAGTAAATATTGTCCTTTTTGGGTTTTTCTTTGAGGGATTTTTAAAACGCGTCTGCTAGGGAGAGATTTCTACATAAGGAATGTTTCGTTCTTCTCTCCAACCGATGTAGGATCTCACACGTCGCTTTCCCAACCGCATTTATTGTTTTCAAGCTGTAACATGAGTGTAGTGAAATAACGTGTACCTCGAATTTGTGCAGTTGTTAAGGACTTGAAGTATGCTACCTCTCATGAATGGGTGAAAGTAGAAGGGGATAAAGCAACGATTGGCATAACTGATCATGCTCAAGATCATTTGGGTGATGTTGTCTATGTTGAATTACCAGAGGTTGGAACCTCTGTCAAACAGGATGGGAGTTTCGGTGCAGTAGAAAGTGTCAAAGCTACCAGTGATATCAACTCGCCTGTGTCGGGGAAAATCGTTGAGGTCAACGACGAGCTCAGTAGTTCCCCTGCTCTGGTTAGTTCCTCGACCGAATGTTCTTGTTCTTAATAATGATCTGACAATGGCTCTGGAAAGATTTTAGTTTATTTTACTTCTTGTTTGCACTTTTTAGATAGTTTAAGATGGATTCTAGCTAGCAATTGACTTGAGTCTTAGTTTGATTACTTGATATTTATATGTTAGAGGTGCATTAGTATCTCTTCTTGTATCATGAACAAGTCATTTGAGTTTGCATATTGCAGATTCTAAGTTCTTTGGATTCTATAGCTTTCTTTGACCATATTCAGGAGATAGCCTGCCATTTTCTTAACAATTACCGTTTCTTTGATTATCTTCCCCTTTGCGTCTCCTGAAAACTTGATCTCACTTCGGTTGGAGAGGGGAACAAGTGCCAGCGAGGACGCTTGGCCTTGAAGGGGGTGGATTGTGAGATCCTACATCGGTTTGAGAGGGGACCGAAGCATTCCTTAGAAGGGTGTGGAAACCTCTCCATAGTAGACGCGTTTTAAAACTGTGAGGTTGATGGCGATACGTAGCGGGCCAAAGCGGACAATATATGCTAGTGGTGAGCTTGGGCTGTTACAAATGATATCAGAGCCAGACACTGGGTAGTGTGCTAGGGAGGACGTTAGGTCCCATAGGGGGTGGATTATGAGATCCCAGATCGGTTGGAGAGGGGAACGAAACATTTTTTATAAGGGTGTGGAAACCTCTCTCTAGCATACGCGTTTTAAAGCCTTGAGGCTAACGACGATACGTAACGGGCCAAAGTGGACCATATCTGCAAGTGGTAGGCTTGAGCTATTGCAAATAGTATCAGAGCCAAACACCAGGTAGTGTGTTAGGGAGGATGCTAGATGCTAGGGCCCTAAAGGGGGGTGAATTGTGAGATCCCACATCAATTGAAGAGGGGAACAAGTGCCAGCGAGTACGCTGGCCCTAAAGGGGAGTGGATTGTGGTATCTCACATCAGTTGGAGAGGGGAACAAAACATTTTTTTATAAGGGTGTGGAAACCTCTCTCTAGCAGACGCGTTTTAAAACCGTGAGGCTGACGGCGACACGTAACGGACTAAAACGAACAATTTTGGTTTGTTTTGCGTTGTATACGAGTATGAGTATGAGTGACTTGGCTGTTGTTGATGAATATGTATGTGTTAACAATGTAGGTGAACTCAAGCCCATATGAGAATGGATGGATAATCAAGGTGGAGGTTAGTGACAGTAATGAACTGAAGAATTTGATGGACTCCGGGCAGTACACCAAGTTCTGTGAAGAAGAAGATCATTGAAGATATCAGCAGCCTTATCAGATCAGTTGCTTTTCCTTCCTTTTCTTTCCTTTGTGTAAGACTCACAAAAATGGTGGAAATTTTCCCACTGATATCAATAATTTGATCCATTTGAAACTGCATTCTGTAATATTTTCTGTTTTGGCTAGTCTGGCTCAGTTCGACTAAGTCGCTCGGTGGGCTCGGTAGGCTCGTTTTGATCATTCTGCACTGTGCCGAAATTGTTTCTGATGTAGTTTAGGCCAAAAAAATGTCGGTATAGCTGTTTTCGTTCATGCTTACTTTCAAGATAAATAAATTATGCGATTTTATGAATGGATGAGTCAAGCTCACTCGATTTTATGAATGAAATTTCAATATTTTTTAATTTTTTTAAAAGTTTAAAAATATCGGTTTAAAAGTGTTAATATCTTTTAATCAAAGGCTCAGTTCGACTAAGTGGCTCGGTAGGCTCGGGAAGCTCGTTTTGATCATTCTGCACTGTCCCCGAAATTGTTTCTGATGTAATTTAGGCCAAAAAATGTCGGTATAGCTGTTCCGTTTTCGTTCATGCTTACTTTCAAGATAAATAAATTATGTCAGCGTCATGAATATATTTCAAGCTCGATTCAAATTTCAATATTTTCAATTTTTAAAAAAGTTCAAAAATATAGGTTAAAAGTGTTAATATCTTTTAATTAAAAAAATTTTATTCTAAATATTTAAGGGTTCGGTATATTTGAGTGATATTAATGGTTACGAGTAACAATAAGGGTTTTTTTTTTAAAAAAAGAAATTTAAATATATTTTTTAAAATTTTAAAAATATTTTAAGATATTAACCAAAATTTGAAAGTTAAAAAAAGGATTTTTAAAAGTTAAATGGTATTTTTTAAATAAATTAAATGTATTAAACTAATTTTAATTGAAATTTTGAAAGGAAATGTTTATTTTATTTATTTTTTTTTTTTTTTGAGGATAATAAAAAAAACAAAATGTTTAAATTTAGATATTTTTAAATACAAACAGAGCTCCACTCCACATTCCCTTCGTAGAGATAAAAACCCACATGGCCACACCAATGCATATCTACAATGGACGTTGCCATAACTTTTCTTCTTCCATTTCCTCAATCTTTCATCCACCTGCTGTAATCTCTTCTCGGCGCTTTCATGTAAGTTCATCAGCTTTCTCTTCTCCAACTTGTTTTTGTTTCGCTTAAGCTTAGGACCTTTCTCTTCCCCTATCAATTTCACTTCCAAACACTCCAATGGTGGCCTGCAACTTTGTAATTCGGTTTTGAGTTTGTGTAGTTTATTCGTCGGTGTTTTAATCTGGCAATGGAAGCTCTGGTGTTGGTATTGCGCATCATTGTAATGCAAGTTGGAAAATATCGGATTGCTTTTCCGATTATTTCATGTTACTGATTAACGAATCTGTTCATTGTTGTGTTGGAATGAGTTCTTATAGCTTCATCTAGATTTTTTTTTCTCTTTGTTTATGGTGTTTTTGTGCAGTTTGATTTTAAGAAGGATTTGTGTTTTACACACATTTATGCTTAAAACGATCGATCTAGTCTCGTGTATTCTTTCGTTATCTTGAATGGTTATGGCAACATGTCTATCTACGATTGTAATGAAAGCAGATACAAGCCTGTAGATTTACTTATAATGTATGCTTTCATTATCTTTGGTAAATCTGTATGGATAGAAGCCTTTTTGAATTCGTTATGTGTAAATTTGTATGGATACACTGCAGATTGTTGAAGCGCATTTTACTATATATACTATGCCAATGTCTCTACAGTTGCAATAGATACAGATAGATTGTTTTTTTGGCATTCGTTAAGTGTATATTTTTATGAAAAACTCTGCAGGTTGATTTTTGGAAGCGTAGTTAACAACATATACTTACAACCGAGATGTTGTGGAACTGATTTCAGATGGACAGTAAAATGTGCAGAGAATGAAGTTGTTGAGAAATCCAGACGTGATGGCGTTTATGTTGATAAACGCGGAAAATTGAGAACCTTCAATCGCAAAAGATTGTCAAGAAAACGATGTAAGATATGCTACAAACTTGAAACTGTGTTTTGTACTTTAACTTTGGCGTGTATTATCTTGATTTTAATTATCACTTTGTTCAGGTGGTTCCTTGAGGGGACGAGGATGGAAGTATGGATCTGGTTTTGTTGATGGGATATTCCCTGTTTTGGGGCCTACTGCTCAACAGATTATGGACTTTGTTAGGGAAGAAGTAGATTATATGGGACTCTGGGATTTTCTTGACACACTACCTGCCACTAATTCAACTTGGGATGATATCATCAGTGTAGCTGTGCAACTTCGTCTCAACAAGAAGTGGGCTCCAATCATATTGGTAAGAATTAGTCTGATAGTTCAGTCATGCAACTAACCAAATCCAAGGATTCCTCAACTTCTTTGCTTTTTCCTTTGGAAAAAAAAAAGGCTGATAGTTTAGTTACACATTAAGACATGTAGTTATGCAAATTTGTAGGGTGAGAGTGTTAGGAATCACGAACCTCCACAATGGTATGATATTGTCCACTTTGAGCATAAGCTCTCATGGCTTTGTTTTGGATTCCCCAAAAGGCCTATGAAGATAGTATTCTTTATTTATAAACCCATGATCATCCTCTTAATTAGTCAATGTGGGACTCCCTTCCAACAATCCTCAACAGAGAGGAGCTCATGCAAGTTGGATGAATAATTAAAATGGATAAACAAATCTCAGGTCACAATGTGCTTTCTTTTTGAGTGTATGGTGTAAGAGGAGTTCATGCAAGCTTGATAAATAATTTGAATGGTTTAAATAAATGTCAGGAGAGAGAGAGAGAGACAGAGAGACAGAGCTTTATGTCATCAAAATGGCTTTGTGTTTTGTGCAATTTGTACTTATACTTATTTTTGCTGCTGAAATTCTATAGATATGTGAATGGATATTGAACAAAAGCTCCTTCCGACCAGATGTGATTGTGTACAATCTACTTATGGATGCTTATGGGCAGAGATCCCTGTATAAGGATGTAGAATCAACATACTTAGAACTTCTTGAATCTCATTGCATTCCAACCGAAGATACTTATGCACTTCTTCTGAAGGCCTGTTGCAAATCTGGATTGCTAGAGAAGGCTGAAGCTGTATTTGCTGAAATGCGAAAGTATGGCCTTTCACCAAGTATGTTTATTACTCATTTGTCATCTGCTACGAAGGAGCTAGTATTATCAACTTCTTGCTTAGAAATTTAAGCCTCAATTCATATCAAAACATGTGCCTTAGTATTGAATTTCTCTTCAAAGATAATTCTTAGTCATACAAAAATCTTGCACGTGAAATCATATCTTGACCATTAAATTATTCTTGATGCATCATATTCTTTTGTTTTTTGTTTTTATAAACAAATCAATGCTGCCATGTCATGTCAATTCCAGTAATTATTTGTTTTTGAGCTTTTGAGTAATTTAAAGTAGAGTTTGTTTGGTATTTTTTACTGTTTTAGATATATTTATGATACTTTGAAAGTAAAGGATAACATTGCTACAACTGGCTTGAGAAATTGGATGTTTACTTGCAAGATAAATTAACAGAAACAAAGAAAATTTGAAGTTTATGTCAATTGTTATACAGGTGCAATTGTGTACAATGCTTATATTGATGGACTGGTAAAGGGTGGGAACAATGCCAAAGCAGTAGAGATCTTTCACAGGATGAAGAGAGATGGGTGCCAACCCTCTACAGATACATACACAATGTTAATAAACGTATATGGAAAGGTGAGCCCAGACAGGTTAAATTAAGAACTCTTTTATCAGCATTTAAAGTTCGTCATGTCTTGTTTGCTTTAGTACAGTTATCCAAAACCCTCATTCACTTTCCTGACCTATTCAATGGAGCGTTAATACCATACCGTCCACAATATGTTCTGCTATCTTTAAGGCCTGAAGCTTCTGTAAAATAATGACAATCTTATGTGGATTTGAAATTGGTTTTGATTTTTAATCTTTTCCCTTCTAGCCTAATAATCATAGGTTTATGCAGGAAAGTAAGTCTCATATGGCACTAAAGATATTTGACGAAATGAGAAGTCAAAGGTGCAAACCTAACATCTGCACCTTTACCGCTTTAGTAAACGCATTTGCTAGAGAGGGGCTTTGTGAGAAAGCAGAAGAAATATTTGAGCAACTACAAGAAGCTGGTTATGAACCGGATGTCTATGCTTATAATGCCCTCATGGAGTCATATAGGTAAAACTAATCTGGTACGATCTTCTTGTAGATATAGTCTTCATTCTTAAAAGTTAGTGGTGTTTTCACTGTTCACTTCAAAATGGTCGAGTCTTTGAATGTCTGGCTGGTATATGGACCTTGATGGCTAGTGAGCTTTGGTAGGCAATCGAAATTTAATGTTCCTCTTCTAATAGTTACAATATTTCTGATCTAAGAACAATGTTGAAGAATTGATTATAAATTTGATGTTTTGTGGATAAGCTTTATGTTTTCATGCATTAGAAAAATTTAGAGTACCGTAGTAGCCATTCGATGTAATTTTTTCCTTATTAAAAAGCATACCCTTTTGGTCACTTGCAGTCGTGCTGGCTATCCATATGGAGCAGCAGAAATTTTTTCACTCATGCAACACATGGGGTGTGAACCAGATAGAGCGTCATACAATATCATGGTGGATGCATATGGAAGAGCTGGACTTCATGAGGGTATGTAAACTTGAGGATACATTTAACAATTCTTCCATTGATAATTCATTATGACGTCAAGGTTTACACTCATTGCGGAATACATATTATCAAAATCTGGTATTAAAAAGAAAGAGAGCCAACTCAAATTATGTATGTTGTGTTAGGAATCACGACTCTTTACAATGGTATGATATTGTCCACTTTGAGCATAATCCCTCGTGACTTTGCTTTGGACTTCCGAAAAGATCTCATACCAATAGAGATGTATTTCTTACTTATAAACCCATGATCATTCCCTAAAGTAGCCAACGTGGGACTCCATCCCAACAATTCTCCCCTCGAACAAAGTACACTATAGAGCCTCCTCCGAGGCCTATGGAGCCCTCGAACAACCTCCCCTTAATCGAGGCTCGACTCCTTCTCTAGAGTCCTCGAACAAAGTACACCCTTTGTTCGACACTTGAGTCACTTTTGACTACACCTTCGAGGCTCACAACTTCTTTGTTCGACATTTGAGCATGGCTAAGTTAAGGGATGACTCTGATACCATGTTAGGAATCACGAGTCTCCACAATGGTATGATATTGTCAACTTTGAGCATAAGCTCTCATGGCTTTGCTTTGGGCGGAGATGTATTCCTTATCTATAAACCCATGATCATTTCCTATATTAGCCAATATGACTCCCTCCCAACATCATCAACATAGAGTGTTAGATAAAACCTTTGTTTTTCCTTATTTAGATTCACACGTTTACATTTAATTCTCCATTTCACCATTTGACAAACACGTCAAATGGATTAGCTAATTCTTAGACGGCAATTTTCTAGGAAGTGGCACAGATTCAGTTGGCCACTCTCCACCCATTTTTAGGATAGGTTATATTTAAATAGGAAATCTGTTCAGAAGATTTAACAACCTGATTTTGAAGAGCAGTCAAACTTTCAGACCTTCTCTCTGTTATTTTACGCATTTTATTTTTCTTCCAACAACCTCCTGTCGACAATTTCCTCTCACCGAAAAGAAAGGATTTCCCGGGCGATTATCGAAATCCAACATAGAGCAATAGGAAGGTTGCATTGACTGACCAGGGAAGGATCTAAGTGTAAAAATATGTTTAAATTGAAGCTATCATTTTCTTATAATGCTTTTCTAACTCTAAACCTTATGCAATTTAGATGCACAATCCGTTTTCGAAGAAATGAGACGAATTGGGATAACCCCAACAATGAAATCCTTCATGCTTCTTTTATCTGCCTATTCAAACGCTGGCAATGCAGCTAAATGTGAAGATATTATTGGTCAGATGCATAAATCAGGGCTAAAACCAGACACATTTGTGGTGAACAGCATGCTTAATCTTTATGGCCGTTTAGGCCAATTTGAAAAAATGGAAGATCTTCTTTCTACCATGCAAAAAGGACCATATAGAGCAGATATCAGCACGTACAACATCTTGATCAATGTCTATGGACGAGCAGGTTTCTTGGAGAGAATGGAGGAATTGTTTCAATTGCTTCCTGCAAAAAATTTAGAACCCGACGTCGTGACGTGGACTTCACGGATTGGCGCCTACTCGAGAAAGAAGCTTTACAAAAGATGCTTAGAAATATTTGAAGAGATGATTGATGCTGGTTGTTATCCAGATGGAGGAACTGCTAAAGTACTTCTCTCAGCATGTTCAAGTGTAGAACAGATTGAACAGGTTACAAATGTTGTTAGAACAATACATAAAGATGTGTGAAAACTCTATTGCCTGTCTGAACTTATAATCTTCTGCCTTGTTTGTACATTCTGAACTTATAATCTTCTGCCTTGTTTGTACATTCTTATGTTCCAATAGGATTACAATTCAACTGAAAGGTACCTTTGCAAGTGCATTGTGATCCCACGTCGATTGAGGAGGAGAACGAAATTGTGATGTCCCACATTGGTTGGGAGGAGAACAAACCACCATTTATAAGGGTGTGGAAACCTTCCCTTAGTAGACGCGTTTTAAAACCTTGAAGGGAAGCCCGAAAGGGAAAGCCCAAAGAGAACAATATCTGCTAGCAGTGGATCTGGGGCGTTACAAATGGTATCAGAGTCAGACACCGGATAATGTGTCAGCCTTCTCGTTGTTCCCCGAAGGGGGGTAGACAAGAGGCGGTGTGTCAGTAAGGACGCTGGGCTCCAAAGGGGATGGATTGTGATGTCCCATATTGGTTGGGAGAAGAATAAACCACTATTTATAAGAGTGTGGAAACCTTTTCCCAGCGCGTTTTAAAGCCTTGAGGGGGAGCCCAAAAAGGACAATATCTACTAGAGGTTGATTTGGGTCGTTACAGAAACATTCTTTATAAAGGTGTGAAAACCTCTTCGGAAGCCTGAAAGGGAAAGTCCAAATAGAACAATATTTGCAAGGTGTGGAAACCTTTTCAGATGCGTTTTAAAAACCTTGAGGGAAACCACCTTTTCAGATGCATTTTAAAAACCTTGAGGGAAGCCGGAAAGGAAAAATCTAAATAGGACAATATGTCTACTAGTTATGGCTTTAACTGTTACAAATGGTGTTACAAATGGTGTCAAAGTCTGACACCGACAATAGTGTTTCAAACTCTTGTACTCATCAAACCAATGAAAAAAAATGTGAAATCTAAAAGTTTCAATAAAAAACTTTATAAAAAAAAGTTGAATGATAATGAAATAAAATAAATTATTTATTGTCAATAAAGTATTATTCCGAAATTCTTTTTCTTTTTTTATTTTATTTGAAAAATATTATTCCCATTAAAAAAAAAAAAAAAAAAAAAAAAACAAGTAAATTGTAAGAAGAAATTAAAATAAATAGAAAAATTCCAAAAAAAAGCACACAATTTTAGGTACCAAACAAAGCCCACCTACCTCCAATTCTCAGTTTGTTGCCTGTGGCGAAAGTGGGTTTATTGTTGACACATTGACCCACCACCTGACATCCTCACGCTCACACGTGGGACCAAATGGATAGGAACTCGAAAAATTTGATCAATTCAATCTAACTCGAACAACTTAGATGGGATTATGAACATATTTGAATTGAATTATTTCCAAATAAATGAAAAAATATTAATGTTAATTTTAATTATTTGAAAAATAATTTTTAAAATATATATTAAAATTAAATGACTGATATTAATTAAATGTTCTAAAAAATTAATAGATATTTTATGAATTGAATTTTTACTTTTTATTGAAAATAAAATTTAAATAAATTATGGTCGAATTTGATTGGATTTATTATTTAATAAATATTATTTGAGTTGAAAAAAATTAAAAAAACATACTTTATCTTAAAAATTTCTTTATGGTTATTATTATCATTTTAAATTCTTAGTTTCAAAATTATTTTTAAAAAATATATATATATTTTTTAATAGATTTGAGTTTTGAAATTTTTTATTAATACCTTTTAAACTTTTTTTTTTATTTCAAAAACACAATTTAAAAAAAAAATACATTTACCATTAGTATTTTATTTCAAAAGTACTGATTAACGTTAAAAAAATTTGAAGACAATTTATGAAGTATCGAGAGACAATTTCTATTCATATTATTGACGATAAATTGTTTTTGAACTATTATTATAAAAGTCAGGGTGTTAATATTAATTTTAAAATTTTATATATATATTTTAAAATAATAGTAATAATAAAGATATTTTTAAATTTTAAAAGAGACCAAAGGGTATGAAATCTTTTTAAAGTTAAATTGTATTTTTGAAACATTATTAAAATATCAAAAGTATTTTTTAAAGGATAAAGTTTAAAGGTATTTTTAATAATGAAGAAAATAAAATGAATGAATAAATAAATATATATATATATATATATATATATATATATATATATATATTATAGGCGGCATCTCCACAGCTACTGTACTGTGATACTGATCCCTGAAAGCTAATAAAAGTCCCTTTCATGAAACTGATCTCTTAAAGGTGACGGCGAGACAAAGCATTTAGCAGCGAAACAAGCTTCTGTCGAGAAAAGGGTTTTTACAGAGCTTTCTAAGTTTCATCAATGGCGTCGAGGTTGCTTTGGGCTTCAAGAGCTGCTTCATTTCTTAGGATCTCAACTCCCTATAGAGGGTTTGCTTCTGGTGAGCCGAATCCACGTTTTTTATGTACTGGTTTTCTTTTTTCTTTCTCAATTTTTGTTAGCCTGATTGTGCGGTAGATGAATTTTTAATGTTGGCGAAAAGAAATGAAACTGATCGATCTGCTTTTCACATTGGAAGATCTCAGTTTCCAGCGATGAGTTTTGTTTATATTTTCCGTTTGTTTGATCGGTGGCATGAATTGCTGGATTTGTTTCGTTTTTTGTATTTGTCTTGTGAATTATTGAGGTGATTATATAATGAATATCTAGATCTTAGGCAGATGGATGAATATCTGCCATTCTGCTTTATGATTTTTTGAATTTTGAATCGGTTTATAAATCTTTTCACCTTCCATTTGAATTTTGATGTGATGAATCTCAAACATGATATTCGATTCTACTTTCCTTTTTATCGCCTTCCTTTAATTTGTTCATGTGTTCTTATTTCAATCTTGTTATTTGAACTAACACAAGTGCCTTGGTGACCTTTCTAGCTGCTGATATCCTTAATTATGTAGTTTTCTAGTTTTGATATTAATTTTCCTTCCTGAATTTCTTGTTTTCAATAACTTTCTGTTCGTTTTCTATAACAAAAGTGTTGTGATAATTTACATTTCTGGAAGTTTGCACTTCATATTCTTGATATTTGCATCTACTTAACAATGCAATGAAAGGGATCGGATGTAGAAGTATAAAATCCATATGAGAAGCAAAAGAGACAATTGTACATTTGTATGATATACATTATATAGCATAGTCTTATGGAAAGGCAAACTGTTTCTCAATTATTCGACGTCTTACAAGCGAGCAAAATTGAGAGTATAATGTTTCGTACGGTCACATGATTGCAATGGAAGTCCAATTTTTGCATTTAAAGTGCATTGCAATGGAATTATGGAATATCTAGCAGTCAAGTTTATGTTTAAAACTACATGTGAAGGGAAATAACTTGTACCTTGAATTTGTGCAGTTGTGAAGGATTTGAAGTATGCCACCTCTCATGAATGGGTGAAAGTAGAAGGGGATAAAGCAACTATTGGCATAACTGATCATGCTCAAGATCATTTGGGTGATGTTGTCTATGTTGAATTACCAGAGGTTGGAGCCTCTGTTAAACAGGATGGCAGCTTTGGTGCGGTAGAAAGTGTCAAGGCTACCAGTGATATTAACTCTCCTGTGTCGGGGAAAATCGTTGAGGTCAATGACGAGCTCAGCAGTTCCCCTGGTCTGGTGGGTTCCTCGACCTCGTATTCTTACTCATTATTAAGTTTATTTTACATCTTCTTTGCACTTTTAGATACTTTAAGATGGTTTCTATTTAATGAATGACTCGAGTCGTAGTTTCGTTACTTGACATGTCTACGTTGGTGATATAAAGCAGTGCACTAGTTGTTTATACTATGCGAGATCTCTCTCGAAATATCTGGTTAATGTAAATGTGTGAAGGTAGATTAGCTGCTCATTTGAGTCATACCAACTCTTCTTGTATCATGAAAATGTTGTCATTGGAGTTTGCATATTGCATATTCTATATTCTTTGGATTATTCAGCTTTCTTTAGCCATATTCAGGAGACAACCTGGCAAGACCTTTGGACGTTTTCTTAACAAGTACTGTTTCTTTGATTATCTTCCCCATTGCATCTACGGAAAACTTTCTAGTCGTTTTGTGTGAGATCCCGCATTGGTTGGAGAGGGGAACGAGTGCCAACAAGAACGCTGGGCCTCGAAGGGGGTGGATTGTGATATCTCACATCGGTTGGAGAGGGGAACGAAACATTCTTTATAAGGGTGTGGAAACCTCTCCCTAGCATACGCGTTTTAAAACCTTGAAGCTGACGACGATACGTAACGGACCAAAGTAGACAATATCTGCTAATGGTGGGCTTGAGCTAGCAGTTTGCTAGGTAGGATGCTAGATGCTAGGGCCCCGAAGGGGGTGGATGATGAGATCCCACATTGGTTAGAGAGGGGAATGAGTGCCAGCGAGGACGTTGGGCCATAAAGGGGGTGGATTGTGAGATCCCACATCAGTTAGAGAGGGAAACGAGTGCCAGCGAGTACGCTGGCCCCAAAGGGGAGTGGATTGTGATATCTCACATCAGTTGGAGAGGGGAACAAAACATTTTTTATAAGGGTGTGGAAACCTCTCTCTAGTAGACGCGTTTTAAAACCGTGAGGCTGACGGCGACACGTAACGGACTAAAACAAACAATTTTGTTTTGTTTTGTGTTGTATATGAGTATGAGTATGAGTGACTTGGCTGTTGTTGATGAATATGTATGTGTTAACAATGCAGGTGAACTCAAGCCCATATGAGAATGGATGGATAATTAAGGTGGAGGTTAGTGACAGTAATGAACTGAAGAATTTGATGGACTCTGAGCAGTACTCCAAGTTCTGTGAAGAAGAAGATTCAAAGCACTGAGAGTTCATTGAAGATGTCGGCAGCCTTTATCAGATCTTCCTTCCTTTTCTTTTTCTTCAGTCTTCTGGATTTCCTTTTCCTTTGTAAGACTCACAAAAATGGTGGAAATTTCCCCACTCAGATCAATAATTTGATCCCTTTGAATCTGCAACTATTGTTATGTTGTGAAAAATCCAGGAAAAGAGGCCTTTGTTCGAGATGCCTACCCGTCTCAGTGCTAGATATGAACCCATGATCGAAATATATCGAAACAAATACAAATAAAAGAACAAGTTAAGCGGAAAATTTTCATAAAACATAAGAACCTTGAGTGTTGGTGCCACGTGCCACGAGCCACTATTGTTTTTCTCTCTTCTAATTTGGTTTATTCTTATTGTAGCGGGTCCTACATTTTATTCTTATTCTTAATTTTGGTCAACTTCAGGAATAGAGTAGGTCGTGTAGATAACGGTGTATTTTGTTATAAATTAGAGAGGGATTTGAGATAACTTTATTTTGTTATAAATTAGAGAGGGATTTGAGATAACTTTCTAGCCTTTGACTAAACGGGAGTGAAAAATGTAAACTACAATTTTTTTAGCTCATATGGTATTGTATTATTGTTAATCTATTCCCGTTTTCACACTGGATGGTCTTTTTGGTCTTACTACCTGATAAGAACCAAGACATTTCAATCATATCATATGAACTTTAAGGAAAATGAGTTGCATTTATTCTTACTTGTTACAAATTTTGGGTGTATGATAATTTAGAGTTATAATTTTTCATTAATGTATTTCATGACATTTTATTTACTTCAAGGTTACATTTATACCGTAGCTAATTATAATCCCGTGTAAAAGTCACAACTCTTGAAATGTCTCCTGGAAAGTCAACTGTCTTATAAGAGGTCAAATGTCATGTAAAAGTCGCAACTCTTGAAATGTCTCCTGCAAAGTCAACTGTCTTATAGGAGGTCAAATGTTTTGAAAAATATACGTGTAAAAGTCACAACTCTTGAAATGTCTCCTAGAAAGTCAACTGTCTTATAGGAGGTCAAATGTTCTTGAAATGTCTCCTGGAAAGTCAACTGTCTTATAGGAGGTCAAATGTTTTGAAAAATATATGAAATACTAATATTAATACCGTAAAAAATACAAAGAGTTAGATGGTAAACTTTATCCAAGTCACTTATTCAAATCTTCTGGTCAAAGAAATTTCTCAAACCCTTTATAATAGCCCAAACTCATTGCTAATTGTTTGGACCTAATAGCCCAAGCCTACTGCTAATTGTCAATTTTGGACCGTCACATATGACCATTTGCTTCGTTCTCCTCTCTAAGTAATGTAGGGTCTCACAATCCACCTTTTTTTAGGTCCAACGTGCTCGCTGGCACACTGCTAACATATATTGTTTGCTTTTGTTCGTTACATATCGTCGTCAGTCTCACGGTTTTAAAACACATTTACTAAAGAGATGTTTCCACTCTCTTATACCATTTGTAATAGCTCAAATCTCATCGCTAACAGATATTGTCCAATTTGGCTGGTTACATATGGTCGTTAGACTCACAGTTTTAAAACACATCTACTAGAGAGCTCTGGTACCATTTGTAATAGTCCAAACTCACCGCATATTGTCCACTCTAGCCGGTTACATATCGCCGTCAGACTCACAGTTTTAAACACACGTCTACTACAGAGCTCTTAATACCATTTATAATAGTTCAAGTTCACCGCTAATAGATATTGTCCGCTTTGATCCATCTAGACAGGTTTTGGTTCATATAATCTCACAGTAACCTAAATAAATCTCTGTACACCATTCGTATGACCAAAGCGAGTGAGGGAGAGCTCAGGCATGGATTCCGAGTCCAGACTGGTGTAAGTGGATAAAACCCCCACTAAACCTCCGTTGGAACGAACCGTCGTCTCTTCTCTTCTCGACGACGCCAACAACCTCATGGAAGTCCCCGCCCGTCTTTCTGCTCCGGCTCCCGTTCCCCGAACTCTGCTCTTCCCTGTAACGGTTAGTCTATTTCTTTCTCTGTTACGGCAAATCTTCTCTGTATATGCATCCGTTCCGTCACTTAGAGTTTCTGGATGTTCTGCAGAAGCTCGGTGGGAGTCAAAGGCTATTTCGGTGCGCGAGAAATTCATGGAAGATGAGAAATCTTGTCGTCAGGGCCGGTCCTAAGAGGATTTCTTTTGGTAAAGAATGCAGAGGGGCATTGCTAGCTGGTATTGATAAGTTAGCTGATGCTGTTTCTGTCACGTTAGGACCCAAAGGTTTGTGGGCCGTCATATCCTCTTTAATTCTACTCATTTTCTTGAGCTTGGATATGCCATATTGCACATGCTTGTGTGTGTGTGTGTGTGTGTGTGTGTGTGTGTGTGTGGGAAACTAATGTCTAATTCTTACTGTGCTCAATTTATTGGTTAAATTGTGTGCTGGACTTAAAGTGGTGAGTTTATGATGTTGTTTCTGTAAACAAAATGGCTTTGCATTATATTTTAGTTAATCAATTGCTTCTAATTTGAAGAAATTTAGAAGGAAATGTATGAGCCTATGGAAACACAATTTGCTGGAGTTGCAATTTCTGAAATGACTAAAGGAAAAGAGGGGAAAGTTTGACCATTAAAAAATTCTCTGGCGTGTAATTTCATTGGTAATTAGTTATTTATTGTTCAATCTACCCTGTGAATGGTTCAAGAATGATGCATAGTAGCTGTATCTTATCAGTCTTAGATATTTTAGTAGTTTTTTCGCCAAAACGTGCAGGACGCAATGTTATTCTCTCAGAAAAGGAAACGCTTAAAGTGGTTAATGACGGGGTTACGATTGCTAAAGCTATTGAGCTTTCGGATGCAATTGAGAATGCAGGAGTGGTGCTGATCCAAGAGGTTATTCATGGTTGTTAGTTAAAATCTCAATTGTTCTAAAACTTGCTTGGGTTGGGTTTAAACATCTAAGATAGATATCTTTGAGTTGTTGGCTTTCAGGTTGCTAGTAAAATGAATGACTTGGCTGGAGATGGAACCACCACTGCAATAATTTTGGCACGTGAAATGATCAAATCTGGATTATTGGCAGTTTCCTTTGGAGCTGATCCGGTGTCGTTAAAGAAAGGAATGGATAAGACTGTAAAGGAGTTAATCGAGGTCTTAAAGAAGAAAAGTACTCCTGTACAAGGAAAAAATGATATTAAAGGTTCTTTCTTCTCATCTGGTTGAACACTGGTGAAGTTTCATTTGGGAAGTAAATGGTGCTGAGCTAGCCTCGTCCTTTCTGCAGCTGTTGCGATGATATCTTCTGGAAATGATGAATATGTGGGGAACTTGATTGCTGAAGCTATAGAAAAGATCGGCCCTGATGGTGTGATCTCAATCGAGTCGTCCAAATCCTCGGAAACTTGTGTAATAATAGAGGAAGGAATGAAGGTAAACGCTTTAGCTGCAAAACCGCTCGTGTAGTCTATGTCATGTGCATCTGAAAATCTATATCGTTGTCTCTTCATTTTTCCTTATGGTTCGATTGTATCTCTTTCCACAGATTGATAAAGGTTACATGTCGCCTCAGTTTATTACAAATCAAGATAAGTCTATTGTGGAGTTTGACAATGCAAAAGTCCTAGTAACCGATCAAATAATTTCGACTGTCAAAGAAATCGTTCCTTTGTTGGAAAAGACCATACAACTTAGTCTTCCTCTGCTGATAATTGCAGAGGACATCTCGAGACAAGTTCTAGAAACTCTAGTGCTGAACAAGGTACAGGGTTTAGTTAATGTGGCGGTTGTAAAATGTCCTGGGCTTGGTGAAAGAAAGAAATCTCTATTGCAAGATATTGCACTAATGACAGGTGAACTAAATGCTTTTATGAACTGCTATATGCATGCTTAAATGTTTGTTATTTCAGTGGCACATCTAAGTAATAAAATTTACTCAAGACTTGTGTTGCTCTTATACATTTGCTTCGGGGTTTTGGACGAGGGGAGGTTTTCTGGTTCAATGACATTATACATCGAATTTTATTTAATTATATTAAACATTATGGTGGTAATGTGAACTTATCATCTTTTATTTAGATGACAGCTCTTGATTTTCCGTTCAGATTTTTTTGAGTAGCACTTAAAATGCTTGCATATATTCTTAGGCTTTCTGTCAAATCACACATCGGTTGGAGAGGGAAACAAAGCATTCCTTATAAGGGTGTGGAAACCTCTCATTTGTAGACGCGTTTTAAAACTGTGAGGCTAACGGCGATATGTAACGGGTCAAAGCGGACAATATCTGCTAGCGGTGGGATTGAGCTGTTAGAAATGGTATTAGAGCCAGACACCGGACGGTGTGCAAGCGAGGATGCTGGACCCCCAAGGGGTGTGATTGTGAGATCCCACATCGGTTGGAGAGGGGAACGAAGCATTCCTTATAAGGGTGTGGAAGCCTCTCATTTGTAGACGCGTTTTAAAACTGTGACGCTGACGGCGATACGTAACGGGTCAAAGCGGACAATATCTGCTAGCGGTGGGATTGAGCTGTTAGAAATGATATTAGAGCCAGACACCGGACGGTGTGTAAGCGAGGACGCTGGACCCCTAAGGGGTGTGATTGTGAGATCCCACATCGGTTGGAGAGGGGAACGAAGCATTCCTTATAAGAGTGTGGAAACCTCTCCCTAGTAGACGCATTTTAAAACTGTGAGGCTAACGACGATACGTAACGGGCCAGAGCATATAATATTTACTAACGGTGAGCTTGGGCTGTTACACTTTCCATTCATTGTTACACTTTCCATTCATTGCTTGTATTGCATTTTGCCCTGAGGTTGTATAGCACACCTTTGTGTCAGTTTTCATGGTTACTGGAAAGATCCTAGAGTATTTTTGGGACGTGTCCAACTTTTCACAAAGCTTCAAAGCTATACCATGAATATTTGAGATGGTAGAAACTCTATTTAAATCTTTCAGGTTTATTTTTCAGAGTGCAAATTGAGACCTCAATATAGGTATTTTGGTGCTATTATTTCTATTCTTCTTCTGCCCTTGATAAGCTTTATAGTAAGTCGTTTTTTTTCTGTTCGAGCACTCGTCATCCTTGCCTCCCATGTTATGTTAAACTTGTTAAAGTAATGATATAACTAAATTCACAATAACCCATCTGCTTAAGCTTTTGGATTTAGTGATGATTTAACATAGTATTAGAGAATGATGTTATGACTATCTGATTATGTTACGATACGATATTAGATAGTTGACTTTATTTTAAAATCGTCAGGTGCTGATTTTCTCTCTGGAGATTTGGGTCTAGGACTCGAGGGTGCAACGTCAGACCAGCTTGGAATTGCTAGGAAAGTAGTTATAACATCTAATTCAACTACAATAGTTGCAGATCCCTCTACTAAAGCTGAAATTCAAGCAAGAATTTCACAGATTAAGAAGGATCTTGTTGAAACAGATAATTCCTACCTCTCGAGAAAACTTTCGGAGAGGATTGCTAAGCTTTCTGGTGGAGTTGCTGTCATCAAGGTTTGTGGTTTAAAACTATAGTTGGAGGTGCAGCTTTTATGAGAATTTTCACCATTTATTTGACTAGATGATTTTCCTGTAATGTGTCATATGCTGGTCCTGACTAACTGAAATTTTTTTCCTACGCTTATTAGCTATGGACACCATGGCGATGGGTTTAGTTCTTCCTCGTCGTATTAACTGAAAGCAGATTACCTTTAGTGCAGTATTTAAATGGAAGTTGGAAGTTGGCAGTATCTTATATATCAAAAGGAGAGACCCTTCAAAGGCCAAGGTTTAGAAAAACACTTTTCAATTGAATATAGGGGGTTATTGCAAAAAGAATCACTCCATGATGAGACCACAAAAACAACCGTTTCTTGAAGATCCTTCCTCCTTGTCGCCTTCTTCTCCTTGGAAGATGTAATAGCCCAATCTCACCGCTAGCAGATATTGTCCGCTTTAGCCCGTTACGTATCGTCATCAGCCTCACGATTTTTAAAACGCGTCTGCTAGGGAGAGTTTTCCATTCCACACCCTTATAAAGAATGTTTCGTTCTCCTCTCCAACCGATGTGGGATCTCACAATCCACCCCTCTTGGGGGCCAGCGTCCTCGCTGGTACACCGCTCGGTATCTAGCTTTGATGCCTTTTGTAACAGCCCAAGCCCACCGCTAGCAGATATTGTCCACTTTAGTTCGTTACGTATTGCCGTCAGCCTCACGGTTTTTAAAACGTGTCTGCTAGGGAGAGGTTTCCACACCCTTATAAGGAATGCTTCGTTCTCCTCTCTAACCGAGGTGGGATCTCACAAAAACTCTTGCACTCCTTTTTTCAAGTGAACTTTCCTAAGGAGAGCCCTTAATGCATCACACAAAAGGATTTTTGCCTTACGACTGAAAATTTGGCAGTCCCAATGAGAGGGCTTATGTGATGCTGGGTGGGATTGAAGGTCTAGACCAAAAGTGTCAAGGAAATCTCCACCATAGTTTCAAGGTGAATGGAACACTTAGAAGGAGATTCTCATCTATTTAGGTTCCTTTCTTGAGATTTTATCCCGAGTGTTTAAACTCTCGAGAAACATGGTCGAGAAGAAAGCATTGCACATCTTAGGATAGGTAGCCTTCCAAATAGCCTCCGAGAGCTGCAAGTTGAATGCTTCTTGTTCCTTTGTGAGCATGTTAAAAGGGGTCCAAGACATTTGAAGAGAAGGAACATGAAGAACCACAAAGAGCCGATCTTCTTCTTGTTGTATTGCAGCATGTGCTCCTCCTTGCTCCTGAGTTTCCTTACAGAACCTCTCTAAGTGCCCGATTAAATGACACCTCCTACACGTCACATCTGGCTTTCTCTAGCTTCTAAAGTTTGGATGATTATGCTTCCCACAGTGCCTTGTTAGCAATCCTAATCAACTTGTCTGAGTATTCGTTAATGGACTCAGAAACCTTCATGTGCATTCTCTTGAATTCCCTCTCCAAGTTCAACATTTTCATGTTCTTAATCCTTTCATCTCCTTCATACTCACCTTTGAAGAATTCCCAGATCTTCTTTGCTGACTTCAAGGCCATAATTTTCTTGAATATGATATGAAACACAGCTAAATATAGGCAGGCTCTAGCCTTTACTTTCTTGTGACCCTATCCTTGCAAGTCTTGATCTGGTTCATTGTTGTGTTATTTTCTTTACGAACAGTACAACATCCAAGAAGTAAAATATTTTCTTCTGCTTCTTTTTTATTGTATGTGGTAATGTGGTCAAAGCAGGTGGGAGCACATACTGAGGTGGAACTTGAAGACAGGAAACTCAGAATTGAGGATGCAAAGAATGCGGTATTTGCTGCCATGAATGAAGGCATTGTTCCTGGTGGAGGTGCTACCTATGTTCATCTCTCTGAATTTCTTCCTACCATAAAACATTCAATGGAAGATCGAGACGAGCAGATCGGTGCCGATATTGTGGGCAAGGTATTGTGGATACCCCTTTTCTCTGCCTTTGTTTCCACCTCTCTTCATTCTTTAGTGGAAATCGAACTGCTATTATCTTAATACCTCTTTGATATGGTGAAATGGAATGCTTAGACTTGGATGCTAGTGTTCTTGGTAGATAATCCAAGTATTCTATTATGAAGAAGATGAATATTGCAACATATTGCAGGCACTTCTTGCACCAACAAAATTCATTGCAAGTAACGCAGGCGTTGACGGAGTAGTTGTTGTGGAGAAAACTCGAGCCTGCCATTGGCGACATGGGTATAACGCAATGGCAGACAGGTATGAAGATCTTATTAATGCTGGTGTATTAGATCCTTGCCTTGTTTCAAGATGTGCACTTCAGATTGCAGCCTCAGTTGCTGGGATCATTTTAACGACTCAAGCCATAATGGTGGACAAAATAAAGAAACCAAAGCCAGCCATTCCTCATGTTCCTGGAATATCTCCATGAACGCAAAGAAAAGAAAAATAGACGTCCCGGGAGTTGACATGAAAACACGAGAGATCCGCCATGGCTTCTCTGCTAAGCTTCTGAGCTTGAGTTGAATAAGGTAAAGGTTTAAATAGCTTTCATGTTGTTATGAAGCATTAGATTAGGGAAAGCTCCCATTTTCACCTGTGGCTGATAATATGATGAAGGAATTTAACTTATAGGAACTGGGTTTAGCTCGTCAAGTTTGCCCCTGTTTTCTTATTACCACAGTTTTGGTATTGTTATTAGGTTTCTCTGTTGTAAACTATCAACATTTTGTAATGACAGTTCCATTATCTTTCATGTCCATAGAAATGTGAGCGGCTGGTCGTTTTGGGCCAAAATGGATATCCATTTTGGAATTGCTTTGTGATTAAAGGGTTCCTATTATGGTGTGAATCTATTTTAGAGTTTTGCAAATAGGGACCCATTTTGGGTCATTTTGAAAGTACATGGACTAAACCGAACATTTTATGTTACCGTCCAAGTCTATTGTTAGCTGATATTGTCTTCTTTTGGCTTTTCCTGATGGGTTTTCTTTCAAGATTTTAAAATGCGTCTACTAGGGAGAGGTTTCCACACCCTTAAACAAAATGTTTTGTTCTCCTCTCCAATCGATGTGGGATCTCACACTCCACCTCCCTTTGGGGTCGAGCGTCCTCGCTGGCACTCGTTCTCCTCTCCAATTGTTGTGGGATCTCACCATCTACCTCCTTCAAGACCTAGCGTCCTTGTTGACACACTGTCCGTTGTCTAGCTTTGATACCATTTGTAACAATTTAAGCTCATTGCTAGTAGATATTGTTCTCTTTGGGCACTTCCTTTCAAGGTTTTAAAACGCATATGTTAGAGAGAAATTTCCACACCCTTATAAAGAATGCTTCATTTCCCTCTCCAACTGATGTGGGATCTCACAATCCACCCTCCCTTTCGGGTCCCACTGTCCTTGCTGGCACTCGTTTCCCTCCAATCGATGTGGGATCTCACAATCCACCCTCCCTTTCGGGTCCCACTGTCTCGCTGGCGCTCGTTTCCCTCTCCAATTGATGTGGGATCTCACCCTCCATCTCCCTTCGGGGCCCAGCATCTTCGCCTTCACACTGACCGATATCTGACTCTGATACCATTTGTAATAACTCAAGCCCACTTCTAGCAGATGTTGTCCTCTTTGGGCTTTCCCTTCCGAGCTTCCTCTCAAGGTTTTAAAATGCATCTGCTAAAAAGGTTTCCACACTCTTACAAAGAATGTTTCGTTCCCCTCTCCATCCAATGTGGGATATCACATTTTAGAAGTACGTTAAGATACTAGAATCCGTTAATCCAGTGAGCTGTTTTTAGTTCTATCTTCTGATAGCAAATTTTTCTGCAGTTCATTGCTGAAGCAAACAGTAAGATTTACAAATGCAGTAGCAGATCATGAGAAGATAAAGACTGAAGTGTTATACCAACCTGCATTAAGAAACGATAGCTGCAGCTGCTTTAAGTAAAGTGTAATACAAGTTGCCTTCTGCCTATTTTAAGACAAAAAGTTAGGAAATGAATACGCATTTATGGTAGCTCAATGTGAAAGAGAATTAAGATAGGTTTAGAAACTGTGTTTCAAAGTATGTTTTTTTTTTTTTTCCATTTTTTAGAATAAAAAATTATGTGTTTAACTACGATACGATGAGTTGCCCTCGTGGTCAATAAGCATCATATAACTTATATCCGACGAGCTCTTTCGAATGTAGTAGAGTTGATTAGGACACTTATAGGTGTAAAACATACGTATTTGAATGAGTTTTTCTTATATTTTACCCCTTTTCTTTGATAAATTTAAGCAAATAAAGTTAATCGTTTGAGAATCATGAATTTGTGGACCGTGATTCAAGTATTTACAATAATATTAACTCGAGTACATTATCTTTTTGGTTTCCAAAGTTTGGACAATGCCAATTTTGTTAGGGGCATTCAAATGACTCGGGAATCCGACCAATCTAAACCATAAGTTGGGTTAAGTTAGATATTTTTTTTTTTTTGGGTTAAGTTGAATTTTTTGATAGTTGAAAAATTCCAGTCAGTTTGTAGGTTGACTTTTTTTGGTCAATTCAACCCAACTAACTCGAACATAAGGTTACAAATCAACCTAACCTTAAAGATTATTATGATTATTAGGAGTATTTGGATGTTAGTAATTTAGTAATACACTGTGACTCGTGAATATTTAATATTTGAATTTGATGAGACTTTAGTTATCAATGTAATATGTTTTTTTTTGTATAAGTAAGATTCTTTAAAATAATTAAAAAAAAAAAAAACACGACAACCGTTCAACCCAAAAATAGAGGGTTGGTCCAAAACATTTCCCGAACTCAACCCATACACACTCCTAAATTCCGTTTTTCTTCACCAAATATTTACCTTTTGAAAATGACTGTGGTTAAATTCAACACCATACCAACCTACAGAAGTTTCAGTTGAAGCCTACACACATAGCTCACTCATGCTAATGTATACTTGCTTGGTCTCTAAAATAAATGCCCTTAATAGCTTTCCTAATAAGAAACACTTTAATTTGGTTTAAATTTTCCATTTAATTATTATATTCTACTATGTAACATATATTTCATTAATTATCATCTAAAATATCATAATTTTAAATTTTAGCGGTTTTGAAAATAAAAAATTAAGTAAATAATTAATCAAATACTTTGTAAAGATATTACGTGAGATCCCAAATCTGTTGGGGATAAGAACCAAACATTCCTACATAAAAACTTCTCTCTAGCACACGCGTAACAGGCCAACGACAATACGTAACGAGCCAAAGCGGACAATATCTTCTAGCCGTGGATTTTGAGTTGTTACAAATGGTATTCGAGTCGGACACCGGGTAGTGTGAGATATTGTCATCTTTGTCCTCCTAGCGGTGGGCTTGGATCGTTACAGCGCTGGAACCCCAAGGAGATGAATTGTGAGATTTCACGTCGGTTGGATAGAGGAACAAAAGCGGATGAATTGTGAGATTACGTATTAGGTTATTATTAATAAGATTAAAATAAATCATTATGATGATGAATGGTGGCTGATGTGTATGAAATCTTTTGCAAATTATCATCGCCATTATAGTGAGAGGGAACCATCATGGTAGCTTAATGTCCAAGCTAAGTATGTCTTCCACTTCCAACTCACCATTTCATTCAATTTTAAGTAACCAAAAACAAAGCGAGCCAGACAAAACGTTTTTTTTCCCGAGTTTAGACTGAGCTATTTAGTCAATGATATAAGTCTAAACAACTAAATCAATTGAATTATACTCGAGATTGAAAGATAACTATTTGATATATTTCTTTAACAAAGAACAACGTTAATTGTCTTTTAAATTACAAGTTTACCCTTTACAACTTTAGTTCCGTGTTTATTAGTTCTATAAATTATAAGAATGTTTAACATGCTCGTAACTTTAAATTTTGCGAGAAATTAAAAAAAAAAATTACCCTTAAAGTGAAAAATAATTTTTACAATAATAATTCTATATAAATAAATAATATTAGAATATTTTTTTGAAACTATTTTCAAAATTTTAAAAATAAAATTTTTGAGTTTAAAGGTATAATTAATTCAATGAGGCTGAGACTTTCAGATTCTTATAACAAATATTTTGTTCCTCTGTCCAATTGACGAAATCTCATAATTCATTTTCTTGGGGTTCTAGCATTGTAACGACCCAAGTCCACCGCTAGAAGATATTGTTCTCTTTGGGTTTTTCTTTTCGGGCTTACTGTTAAGGATATTTAGTAATAAATTATAGTTTACCATATATATTATATTTGATATTTTATTATAAGGCAAATATCTAATATTTATCTTATTACCATAGGTATCTTTCCATTTATTACTATTTCCATATCCTTGTAATTTATTTAATTATAAATAAGATAACTCTCACATCATTTAGGTGTGGTGTATTAATCAAACATTCTTACTTACCCTCAAGGTTTTTAAAACACGTCTGCTAGGGAAAAGTTTCCACATTCTCATAGAAAATGTTTCGTTCTCCTCCTCAACCGATGTGGGATTTCACAAGTATTTTCGACGACACACTGCCTAGTGTTTAACTCTAATATCATTTGTAACAATTCAAATCCACCGCTATAAGATATTATTTGCTTTGGCTCGTTACGTATTGCCGCTAGCTCGTTACGCGTGTGCTAGAGAGTGTAATTATCTCATGAAATAAAAATATATAAAATTTTCAATTATCAAAACAAACTGTAATTATGATTGTAATTTATATTAATTACTTGAACAAAGTTAAAATTATATTGTTTTTTCTTTCACTTTTAATTTAGATTTTCAATTTAAAAAATAGTTAAATAATGATAAAATTCTTTAATTTGAAGAATTAAATCAATAATTATATTTATAATGAGAGAAATAAAAAGTCAACTGTAAAATTATTTTTAATAAAATAATAAAATAAATAAATAAATTATAGAAAATTTTGGTGCAAGTCGTTCAAGGACGTGTGTTCCACCAACTCTTGAAACGGTGAATTTAAAAAATTAAATTAATGAAAAAATAAGAAAATAAAAAAACTTCGAAGGGTTTTTATTTTCTGCATGCGAATGCACCATAGTAACCGTGTTCTCCTCTCTTAAAATCATGTAATTTTAATTGAGCATTTTTTTTGGATTAAATTATATGTTTAAGTGTTTTAAATTTCAAGTTTATTTAATTTTTTTTAAAATTTAAAAATTTATTATATAAAAATTAAAATTTTTAAATATATTAAAGTTTATTGCTTGCCAAATTAAAATTTTTAATTAGATAATTTTAAAGTTTAACCAAATATTTATTCAACCTATTTATAAAAATATAATTAATATTCATTAATGCTACGTGAATATTTTTTAATTCATAATTCCTTACATGTGTTATATTTTTAAAGTTTTCAAAATTTCTAAATTAAATTTAATAAAAAGTGAAAATAATTCTTTATTTTAATTATTCCTAAACTAATTAATAAATCATATAAATTTAATTTTAAAAATAATGTAAATTTTGGAGTCTTGCTTTAAATTAATAATAAAATGTTGTAAACCTAACTAAAAAATATTAAAAAATAATTAAAAAAATGTTATATCTCGATAAATTTATAACTAGTCATAATTAAACATATATTGATATATTTTATGTGATTTTTTCGTAAAATTTTAAATTATTAATTATTAAGGTCTGTTTGACGTCAATACAATAAAGATAAGGTGTGACAGACATTAATAATGACATTATCCATACATTAAAAAAAATACCAAACATTTTTTATAATTTTATTAATTAAAAGTGCTTTTAGGGGACATAATTAGCTGTTCATATACTCACATATAAATAATAATAAAATATATATAATTTAACTTTTAAATTTTTTATAATTTGAAATTCGAAAAATAACGACAATTTAAGTAGATACGATACCAACTATTATTTTAAATAATTTATTGTCCCTCTAAATATTAAAAAAATTAAAATTATTTGTCTGATATGAAATATAAATATTTCGTAATTAATTTTTTTTTATATAGAATAAAAATTATCGTATAATAAGTTATGGTATTTTAATTACAATATTTCCAAAATGTATACCTATTTTAATACCACTTAGTTTACTCCATTATAACTCTATTGGATTCTCGACTCGTGTTTTACTCTAATATATCACGATGTTATATTAATTTATCATGTAACGTCACGTTACTACACAAACTTCTATATGCATATAATTTACCAATAATTAAATAATTAATATTAGAGATGTCCATTTAATCTGTTATAAATATGATAGTAAAACTTCATTATAACAGAGAACAGGTAAAGTAGTGGAGAGAAATTTCTCCTCGTTTGACGAAATTACACTTTTGTCCTTGTCTTCGCTCCCACCCTCGCCCAACCTTAATTTTTATATATATTAAAATTAAAACACAAAACTAACTTATTATATATTTATTTAATATTTTAAATCTTTACTCAATAAAAAAAAAAAAAAATATATATATATATATATAAATAGTAGAAAATATTATATTATATTTTTATTAGACTATATTTATTACGCAGTTCATACGTAGCTGTGTCCGATATTCACATCACTTATATTTTCCCCATAAAATAAAAAAGAGAAAAAAAAATTAAAAAAAGAAAAAAAAGAAAAAAACAATTTTCAGAGTAGAGAGTATAAACAAAGATTTCTAAAATTGAAGGGTGAAGAACTGGAGATGGTGGAGTTGAGAGGACTGTGGAGATTTACATCTTTAGCTCAATACAAATTCCCGGAGAAACAGGCGACCATGAGATTGACTTGAAAAGGGGAAGGGAAAAGGAACGGATTCTTCAACTCTTCGTCATCTCCAGCTTCATTTCACTGTAATTTTTCTCTTTTTTTTTTTTTCTTCCATCAACTACTGAACTGGATCTGAGCTCAGTTTTATGCTTACTTGAGCTACTCGAGATTATCGAGGTATGTTCCGCTCTGTTTTGCTGTTGTGTTGTCTGGTTTGGTTGCGTAATGCGTCTTAAAATTGGGAGAGAAATGTGGTTGTTTTTCGCAATTTAATTCGACTTGAGCACTGTTGGGAGGGAGGTT
Organism: Cucurbita pepo subsp. pepo; assembly: GCF_057944985.1. NCBI lineage: Eukaryota > Viridiplantae > Streptophyta > Magnoliopsida > Cucurbitales > Cucurbitaceae > Cucurbita > Cucurbita pepo. The sequence continues at coordinate 3,812,558 of NC_141817.1, forward strand.
CTTGTAGCCTTTAAACTGTTTTCATGGAATTCAACATTGAGATGAAATTATTGGAGGCAGTGCGCGAAACAAAGCTTTGTTTTTACAGAATTTTGAAGAGAGGAAGGATTTTGTGTAAGAACATGGAATTTGGTCGGGCTGTTTTAGCTGCTTAGGTTGAATTTGCTACATGTCGTTTAGTTTTTGATGTGTTGGTAGCTTCCTTCCCCTGGATGAAGTCTTGTCACTCACTGTTGACCCGTGGAGCTGGAATAACGAACACAAAGCAATTAGATGCTATGCAATTAGTGCTGTGGAATTAATCTCTTTTCTCCTTCCATGATTTATTTCTAGTTATACTTTATATTGCTGAAATTGCAGATTTTCTAGCATTGGCGTTATTAATCAATGGCGAAATCGAGACAGCGCTATTCAGTTCAGGATCCATCTCTATCACCCACCAATAATAGAACAAGGGAGGATGACCAATCGAGATGGACCGAGTACTTAGGGCCGGATATGGCTTCTCCGGTTGCAGCTCGGAGCACTAGAAATACTGCCCATGATGGCCAGAACCCTATTTCAGTTGGGTCCCTTAAGGGTTTGAATGTTCAGTGGGTGTACCAGCTTATTGAAGTTGCAGATGGTCTTATGGCTAAAATGTATAGGCTGAACCAA